>NW_005841880.1:372432-377904 GCF_000455745.1 Alligator sinensis
GCCGTGAGCTGTGAAGCCAGTGGGCTCCCTCAGCTCTGCCTGAATCAAGGTGGGGGGGATTGTATCCCCCAAACCCCTCTGGATTTGCCCCTGCAGCCTTTGGGGACTGCAAGCCCCCCTACCCCAGCCCTGCCAGCTGCAAGCAGCGGGCAGCTTCTAGCCCCAATACCCTCCTTTCCCCCAGGGAGGGCATCAGTGCAAAATGCCAGAGGAACCCCACACGTGGGCGAGCTGAGGTCACAGCAGCCCTGGGGCTGCTCCCACTTGCACGGGCAGGCTCCAGCCTCCGGCAGACCAGGGATATGCTGTAGCCACCCCCGGAGCTGACCCCAGTGGCGAGGGAAAGGCCTGGCTGGCAACGCGTTTGCACTGGCAGAACTGGCCGAGATCCTGGTGCAAGACCCCGGCCACCCAGTGCTGCCACTCTCACCCGTGCTAATAACGAGGCAGGCCGGCCACTCCCCCTGACCTGGCCACTGCCGCCACACGTAGTGCCTCGACTGACACCCGGCCCGGCCCCTCGACAGCCCCGCACGGGCCTGGGACCTGCAGCCCATCTCCAACCCTGCATCTCACATGGGCCAGGTGGGCTCTGGACAAGCCCCTGCCCACCCCCAGCTCACTGCAGCCAGCTCCGTGAAGCCAGGGCAGAGGTCGTGCATGCAGCGTCACATTCGCACCGCCTTTCCTGGCTCTCCGATACCTGAGGTTTCTGCCACCTGGCAGGGGAGACAGCGTTTGACATTACACCATGATTAAGTGTCAAGAGCAGACTTGAATGGCATTGTGTAGTGGAGGGTGCACCCCTGCCCAGGGCACCATGGACAGGACACCCTGCCAGTCTTATAATTAGCTTCCCGCCGGCCAGCTTCCAACGGGAGGATCTCGGCTACGCACGACTTTATGGCAACCAGGGACTCCTCCCTACTTAGCTTGCTCCTGTGACTTTTAGTCAAGCGTAAGTGTGACTTATGGGGCATCCAAACCACAAGCCTCCGTACACGTAGGATGCCCGCCCACGGATTTGGGAGTGGAGGAAACGTGTCGGTGGTAACACTACGTATGGTCCTGGAACGACTGAGTGTTGCTCAATCGACAGGATTCGGAACCGATTTGGCTAATTGGACCTGGAACGTGAACATTTTTCCACAAAACCCAAAACAATGCCTGAGGTTTCCCACGACGCCCCCAGGGCCCGGCCCAGCCCCGCACTCTGCGGCCAGGATGCCCGCCCACAGGGCATCCCGGCTGTTTGTGGAAGGGTCTAGCCCCGGGGGCTACGGAGGAGTTTAAGATGGTGACCAAGTGCAGGAGAGAGCCAGAGACACCAGCACAGACCTCCTGGGGACAGCCAGCCCCGCCGCACCTGCCTGGGACAGCAAACCCACCCCTGCAAAGGGCCCTTCCTCGCCCCCACAAGCTCCTCCTGGCAGGATGGGGGGCCAGCCTGCTTTATGCACCCCATCCCTAGGACCCGGGGCCTCTCTGGGCACCAAAACACTCACCAATCTCCTCCACATCGTCCCCCGAGGACTGGAGCTGGGCAGGGCAGGGGGGACCCGGGGGCTGGCGTTACCTGGGCCCCAGGAGCTGCATCGTAGGTTGACACTCGTCACAGGTGGAGACTTTCAGACCCTGCCAATTCCTGCGGGCAAGGAGCTGCCTCCTTGGTGCAAAAGGTGCCCACTCCTTCAAGCAAAATGCCTCCCCGGGCACACCCCTCAGGGCCGCGGGGCGCTGGATGCCATGCCGCGGTGCCCGGGGAGATGGACTTGTTTTGCTGGGGAGCGTGCTGCTGCAATGAGCTGCTCCCAGCTACGCCACGTCCCCGGGGTGTTTGCTGAAGGCAGGAGCTGGGCGGCTGGGAGTGAGCCAGACGGTGACAGGCACCGGCAGCAGCGGAGGAGCACTTAGCAAGGTGCCAACCGGCCCCGTGTCTGAGGGAGCCGAGGTCTCCGTTGGAACGGCAGCCCTGGGACGCACCTCGCTGCTCCCCAGCCCGGCCGGACACGTGGCCAGCAACGGCCCCTGCCAAGGGCTCCAGGCACCCCAGCAGCATTGCTTGGTCACCCCCGGAGCTGGGCAGGGGCCGGGGAGAGCCAGGGCCAATGCTTACCCATGCACCAGCTGGGCCTGAGCTGCCACGGTGTAGACACGGGTATGGTCACGTGCTGAGCACATGGGCTAGCTCGGCCCCTGCACCCGCTTAGCTGGACCCCGTGTCTCCTCTCAGGATCAGCAGCTCCCCCAAACACCGTGCCCCGGTCACTACAGCTCATGAGGATGCTCAGCCCCGGGGCAAGGCTGGTCCCAGAGAAGGATGCGCCCAGCTGGGTTAGCCAACGTCTGACCATGAGACGATGCAAAGCAGCTGGCGTTTGCTTTCAGCTAGCGAGGCCGCTCCAAACAAAAGCCCCTTGCTGGACACGTCAGAGCCCTGGCAGCCGTGCCCAAGCGTCATCCACCCCAGCGACGGCCCGTCGGGCACCGAAGCAGGTGGAAGCGGGGCTCCAGGCACATCCAAAAGGCCCCGTGAAGCTGGGGCTCCTGGCAGCCCCTCGCCTTGGGGCCAGGAGGAGGAAGGAGCTGGACTCACCCTGCTTGGCACGGCCAAGGGGATTTCTCAAGAGGTCCACCACTCCCGCGATGGCCCCGAGCCTTCCTGCTTGGCTCATGAGAGCTGCCAGGGCTGCAAGAACTCACCCATCGCCCCAAGTGCTTGCTCAGAGCGGGGCGCTGGCATTACCCATTACGGGAGTGCCAGGCCATCTCCCCACCCCGCAATGAAGGTGGCGGGCCGACAGCCAGCCCTGCCCCTCCAAGGCTGGGGCAGCCGGCCCGAAGCCCGGCTCCAGGGATGGAGGTCTGCCAGAGCCCCCAGCCCTGGAAATGCCTCTGCAGCCCTATCCCCACAGCTGGCTGGTGCAGGAAGGGGGATGAACCCAGGGCTGCGCTGCAAGCCTAGCACTTACCCGGCTCTGGGGACCTTCCCTGCCTGGGGTAGCAGCACCCTCCTCCAGGCCCCGGCCCTCCAGGATCTGCTCCAGGGCTGCACAACCGCCCCCAGCTGTGCCTGCACCTGGCCAGGTGCACTGCATCCACTGAGGCAGCCAGCTCCTTAACCCTTCCCTGCCCTGCCTTGGCCTCTGCTGAGGTGTGGAGGGGAGTGGATCCCAGCTATGCTGCAAAAGGCAGGGGGCTGGCTCCCACCCACCCAGGCCCAGCTCATTGCTCCCAATCTCCTGACCATGGGAGCAGCATCCTGCAGCCTGCCACTGTGAGCCCCAAGCCCTGGATCCTGGGCCCTTTTGCTGCCCATCGCCCGCACCCCTGAGCTCCTGCTTTGCTCCCCCCGATGCGGGGGGCAGAGCCACAGCTGCCCGATGGCACCTCCTGCCTTCTGGAGGGCGCAGGTCGAGCCCCAGGCGGTGGGAACCAGAGCCGGGCGGGCCAGGGAGCCTGGGAGAGGGCAGAGCAGGGCTGTTCCCAGCTGCAGGGGACGCGGTGCTGGGGGTGGTGGGGGAAGAGCAGGGCAGGAGACCGGAGAGTAGCCGTCTCCACCCAGCCACACCTTCCTCTTGTCTCAGGGCCGAAGAAATGTGACTCGACCAGTCTCTGGGCCAGGCCAGGCCAGGCCAGGCTGCCACGTGGGGCCATTGATCAGGGCGTGAGCGGCGGGAACAACAGCAGCCGGGAGCCAGGTGCCCGGAGAGCAATGCTCCCAGGCTCAGCCAGCCCCGGGAGCTGGGGGGTAGGACCCCAGGGGAGCCGGTGCTGGCACCCTGCATCCATCCTGCACGAGCCCAGCGTGGGAACAGCACTGGGGACAGGGGCGGGATCGGGGGCCCAGGCAGCCAGGTCCTAGGAAGCCCCCCCAGCTCGGGTCGAGCCCCGCTCTGCCCCAGCCCTTGCACTTTTGCAGGGCAAAGAGCACGTCTGTGCTCAGAGTGGTGGTCTCCCCCGCATGCACGCCTATACACACGCGTGCGAATCCCCCCCACCCAGTGACAGGTGCTCCCAGGGGCCTGAGCCCTCCCCGTAGCCCCCCTGCTCCCTTGCACAAGACTTTGGGGGAGCTGAGAGCAGCCTCCGCACTGGAGCCAAACCCACCAGGGTGCACCGGTCCCCCTCCTTGGGACCCGCGAGCGCAGGCTAACGAACGAGGCTGCAGCTAACGAGTGGAGGAGGCAGGGCCGCAGTGTGGTGGGTGGGTGAAAACTCCTTACAGACACAAAGTGTTGCAGGGCCAGGGACGGCCCACCGGCCTGGGATCTGGCGTGAGGTTAGAGCATGTGGCTGCTTGGGTGCTTTTCCACCCTTGCGTGGCAGAAGAAAGGGTGCATGCACTTTCTGGAAGCACTGGCCCAAAGCACGGAGCGGGGAGCCTGATGGCAGAGCCCTTGCTTCCACCCTAGGTCCACACGCCTTAGTGGGAGGGTGGGCTGGGAGCACCGGCTGCAGGGGGAGGAAACTGAGGCACGAAGGGGGAGTACCTTGTGACCAGAACCCAGGAGTCCGGGTGCTGCCAGCTCCCAGCACCACCTGGCACCTCCTCTCCCTGCTCCCAGCCCGGGGCACCTGCTGCAAAAGCTGATACCCAAGCTCAGCAACTGCCCCCATGCAAGCAGCTCCCAGGCCCCAGCCCCCTCCCCACCCAGGCCCAGCTCCTAGTCCACAGCGTGAGGCTGGGATTGCTCCAGCGCTTTGCACTCCCTCTGCTGACCCGGCTGCCTACTTCTGCCTGTGTAGACAGGACCCACTCCGCTTCCAGCGTGGCTGAAGGCAGCCGCTCGCTATTGCCCTCTCGTGGGGACGGGGAGCACGGCGCTGGTTCCTTCGGACCCCGACCCGGCGCCCTCCGCTCGCGGGCTGATTCAGCCCTCTCTGGGCTTGGGGACCTGCCCAGATCTGCTCTCCCAGGCCCGGGGCACACGACAATACCCCCCCGGCCCCGGGGCAGGCGCCAGCTCCCACCCGCAGCCCCAGGCCGATGGCACAGAGGAGACTCCGGGCATGTGGTGGGTCATTTTATTAGAAAATAAAGTGTTTATTAAAAGAGCAGCCCCAGCCCCGTGACTCCCCTTCCCCAGTGTCAGGGCAGCAGGGCGCCTGTTTGGCCCCAGCAGGGACTCGGGCCGCGCTGGAGGGAGCAGGGCTGCGTCCAGCCAGCCGGGCACCATGCCTGGACTGCGGGGACACGTGCCCCCACGGAGCCCCCAAAACCGGCCTAGCCCCCTCCCGCCCGCACCCTCCCCCTCCGGCTGCTTCCAGTGCTTAAAACCCAACAACAAACAGAGACACCCACGGAGGAGACACCAAGGGACACGTGCCGGCAGCTTTGCGGGGCCGCTGGAGATGGCACCGCTCACGAGCCAGCCAGGTAAATCCCTAGGGAGGAAGCAGCGAGAGGCAGGTTGGACACACGGGCTGGGGCCACGGACCGGCTCCCCCCACCCATGGATAGGGCCGACC
>NW_005841880.1:377943-378226 GCF_000455745.1 Alligator sinensis
CCGGCGCCCCCCAGCCATGGATAGGCCAGCTCAGGCCAGGTGCTGCATGAGCCCTGCCCCAGTCCAAGCAGATCCAGGGGAAACTGAGGCACCGGGGGAAGGGTTGCCAGGGGTCGGCGGCAATACCTGTAGCGAACCTTTTCTTCACCAGCGACATGCGGTACCCGCTGCCCACCAGCTCCAGCTCCACCCCTGACAAGGTGCTGCCCTCGCTGGTGAACTGGGCGGCCACGGGGCTGGGCCGGCTGGGCCCGTCCAGGGGCTGCCAGCTGGCCGAGAGGCG
>NW_005841880.1:378955-381244 GCF_000455745.1 Alligator sinensis
GCGCAGTCCCAGCGCACCGAGAGCTGCAGGGGGGCCGCGCTGGGGCCCAGCCTGGAGAACTGGGAAGGTGTGGGGGGCAAGAGGCTGCAATGCAGGCATGCAACCGGGGTGGGGGGACACACTGGCCGAACCCCCTCCCCGAGCTGGAACCCAGGCGCCTGGGCTCCCAGCTGCTCCAGCCCAGTAGACCCCAACTCCCCTCCCAGAGCTGAACCCGGGCATCCTGGCAGGCTGCCCTACCCCGGGACCAGGCCGTGGCCGCTCAAGGTGTGGGGGGCAAGAGGCTGCAATGCAGGCATGCAACCGGGGTGGGGGGACACACTGGCCGAACCCCCTCCCCGAGCTGGAACCCAGGCGCCTGGGCTCCCAGCTGCTCCAGCCCAGTAGACCCCAACTCCCCTCCCAGAGCTGAACCCGGGCATCCTGGCAGGCTGCCCTACCCCGGGACCAGGCCGTGGCCGCTCACCTGGTACTTGAGCAGGGCCACGTTGTAGTAGGAGGCAGTGGGGGCCTGCTCTGCCTGGCGCTGCAGGTGCCCGGTCAGCGCTGCCATGTTCAGCCAGAAGTCCTTGGTGCTGGGGTCGCTCTGGGATGGGTCGCTGTGGCCGGCCGGGGAGGGTCAGACAGGCCCAGGGGCCCCGATGGAGCCCTCCTTGCTCCCCCCCACACCCTCCCGGCCCCCAGATACCTGTAGAGCATCTCGGCGTTGGGCAGGAACTGCTCGATAGAGGCCGTGCGCAGCAGGCGGAAACTGAGCACGGGCGGTGCCAGGCTCCCGCTGAAGACACGGATGATCCCGGCAGGGAAGGACATGGTGAGCTCACCCGTGACCTTCACCAGGCAGCTGCGGGCGAGAGGAGTCCGTGTCTGCCGGGGCCACGCCGCGCCTGCAGCCCCTTGGCGCTGCCCAAGGCTCGGGGGCTGCCCAACGGCACCCACCTGCCCCTTACCTGTCGGGGTCCCGACCCTTGAAGTAGGCATGGATGTACTCAGTGAAGGCAGTGGCCACGGGCAGCGCGTCCTGGGAGCCCAGCACCACAGGGCTGGGGCCGCGGGAAAGCCCTGGGGTGGAGTGGGGGTGCTGATCAGACCTCAGCCACGCGCCCCCTGACCCTACTCAGGCCACCGCGGCCCCCCGTCGCCCGCATCCCCCCAGCCCCGTACGTACCGAGGGCAGGCTGCGCGGCTGTGAAGAAGCCCCTCTCGCCCAGGCTGGCCGGTGCGGAGTGAGACGGGCCACAGCTCCACAGTGGGGACGGGCTCAGGGAGCGGGACTGCAAGACACGTGCATGGAGGGTGGGCATGGGGGCTGGCCCCACCCTGGGCAAGGAGAGCACCCGGAGCAGACCCAGATCCCCAGTTCTGTTGGGCTCGTCTTGGGGGGGACTAGCATCACCGTCTGCGTGCCTCAGTTTCCCCCTCCGGAGCCTGCCAGGAGAGAGGCCCTGAGTGCCCATCAGCCCACCGAGATGATCCGAGGATCCCTGGTGTGACCCCACCCGCTGGGCCCTGCTCCCCAACTCCAGCACGCTGCCGGGGCCCCCCAGTTGGGATCGAACCCGTAACCCCCAATTCGGAGCCTCCAGCCTCTCCTGCCTTTGCCCGGGGCCGCAGCTGGCTCGTTTAGCAGACCCCGGGACTCGGGCACCCACCGCTGCTCACACTGCCAGGAGCACCCACCAGGTCGCTGTTGCTGCCGAGAGCCTGCCCAGCCGAGGGCCTCTTGGTCCGGACTCGCCGAGGAGGGGCCACCACCGGGACATCCTTGGGGGCGGTGCAGGGCTGGGTGGGGGCGCGGGCAGGGTCTGCAAAGAGGAGGCCGGAGTGAGAGGGAGCACGGGGGGCTGGCAAGGGACCCTCTGGCCTGGCTGACAGGAGCGGGAGCACGACCCCAGCCAAACCCTGGCCTTGGACTTGGGTTCACTCCAGCAGGAGCCAAGCACTTGATGCGGGTCACCACTGCCACGAGTTTGTGGGGTCTCACCTGGACCCCGCGGGAGCTTGTTGGCTCCGAGCTGACGGCAGCGGTGTGGCGAGGCTGGCACCCTCTGCTCGTGGCATAGGGGTGGGAGTGCGGGGACCCCAGGGCCCGGGTCCAGGGGGCTGCAGGGCAGGATGGAGGGGGATGTCTTGTTCCTCCCACCTCTGCGGGGACCAGCGCACTACCAGTTGCCCCCAGCCCCCTACCCCATGCCCGCACTCACCAGCGCGGGCCGAAGGCTCGGGCGCTGCCGGCGCGGTGCCATCGCAAAGCCGGATACCTGGCGCCGGGCGAGGCCACGGGCAGGG
>NW_005841880.1:381502-391746 GCF_000455745.1 Alligator sinensis
TCGGGGGGGGCGGCCGCGGGGATGGCACGCCGGTCGTCCGGGAAGGTGGGGGAGTCCTTGGACGTCTGCCGGGAGAGGGGGCTCTGGGGAGTGCCAGGCCGCGGGGTCCAGGGCCGGGAGTCGGGCGAGGGGCCGGTGACCGGGTGCGACGGGGAGTCCAGCCCCGAGTCTTCCACGTTCTCTGGCGACGAGGAGGAGAAGGGCGAGGGGCTGGAGGTGAGGACGTAGGCGCGGGGCGCTGAGGAGACATGGGCACGTGTCATGGCCACCGGCGAGCACCCGCCCCGCAGCTCCTGCCCTGGGGGTCCCAGGGGAGCCCCCGGCTCCGAGCAACCGCCCGGACACCTGGGTTCACTGACCTCAGCCGACCCCTTCCCATGGAGCCTCCCCTCCCTCCCTCCCCACCACGTAGCAGGGCTGGGGCACAAAGACCCAGGACAAAGCCCCCCAGCCCCCACCGGTACCCGGGAAGTCCTCTGCTTCGAAGGCAGACTCCAGCGGGGGCCCGAACAGGGCGGTGGAAGAGGCCGCATCCAGCCGGGGTTTCCCAATGTAGCTGGGGAGAGAGCAAGGCTGGACAGTCAGGGGGCCCCTGCGCCCCCACCCCGACAGCCCCGGGGTTGGCAGAGCCCGGAGCCAGCAGAGCCGGTGGCAGGGAGCACGTGGCCGGCTGCACCGAAGAGGACCCTGTTCCTTCCTTGCTGGGCTAACGCAGGGCGCCCCTACACCCCATATCGCCAGCCCCAAGCCACCCCTGCCACCTGGCCAAGAAGGGGACACGATGTCCCCCACGCCCAGGCTCCCTGTACCTGTTGATCCGGGCCGCGCGGTTGCATGGCTTGGCCTTCCCAGTGGGCTCGCCTGATGGGAAAGGAACGGGGAGTGAGCCCCGAGCTGCCAGGAGGAGCCACAGCCCCCTTGGAGCTGCCCCCGGAGCAGCCCCACCAGCTCTTGCAGGGCAACCGGAGCTGCTGGGGACCCCCCCCGGTCACACTGGGCAATGCCCCCATGATGGAGCAAGGCCAGCCGTGCCCACTCTCGCCTCACCCGCAGCCAGCGCCACGTCCGCCGGGGCCGTGCTCAGCGCAGAGACGTGTCCTGGGGAACCACCAAAGGGGCAGCATTAGTGCAGTGCCACCGGGTCCGGAGGGGCAGCACAGAAAGGATCCCAGCAGCCCCCCCACCCCCGTGCCCACTTACGTGACGACTGCCTCTTTACCGTGCCCTGCGGGAGGAGGAGGAGGAGGAGGCCGGTTAGCACAGGGCAGCCAGACCCCCTGCCCCACAGACCCCCAGCCCTGCCCTCACCCAATGGCCCACCCCGCTGCGCCCCTGGACCCCTCCCCAGCTCCCCCCCACAGTGCTCGTCTCACCCCGATGCTGGGGGGCAGGATGAGGTTCCCCACCGTGGCCTTCAGCTGCTCGTCGGTGGCCTCGGCGCTGCCGCCCGCCTCGCGGGGCTGCACCGGCTTGATGTGGATGTAGAACTTGCGCGGCTCGTCATCGTCGTAGTCCGAGTCGCTGGACGAGCAGCCGTGGTTCTCGGCCTCGTCTGCGGCGCCGTCAAGGCCAAAGCCGAGGCCAAGGACCCGCTGCCGTGAGCCCCACTGGCCACTAGGAGGTGCCCCTGCCCCGTGGCATGTACAGGATCCAGGCCACGCCAACGCTCCCAGCACTGATAGCACCACAGAGGTGCCCAGGCATGGCCACAGGGTGGGGGGTGTCATGCTATGACACAGGACACGGGACCCTGCAGCCGCGTCTGCCACGGCCTCACCCCATTTAGAGACCCCAGGGGCTGGCAGGGACCTGCCGCCTCCAGCCCCTTCCTTGCACCAGTCCCTGAAATCTTGGATTCCTCCTGTGCCTGGTGAAGGGCGTCTCAACCCGGAAGCTTGCAAAGAAAACTATTTTCTTTTGCAACTATTTAGTTGGTCTAATAAGCGATTATCACCTCTGCCCCAGGAGTTTTGTTTGCCTAGACCCTTAGACCAACACGGCTACAACCGAGACCCCGGCGGGGGGAGGCTTTCGGGCTCAAACGGCTTTGCAGCAGCTGCTCCGTGTCTGCCCCTTGCAGCCAGGGGATGGCTCTCCTCCTCCTGCCTCCAGCCTGGCACAGAGCAGGACGCCCTGCTCCATCAGCCCCAGTGACCCCATCCACATCCTGCCTTTCTCCTGGCCTCAGTTTCCCCAGCCAGGTCTACCTGTTGCAGGCTGGGAGCCGGGTGTCGTAGCCTCCTGGCTCAGGCCAGGCCCTGGGGGCTGCCCCAGGGGCGCTAGCCGGGTGGGGGGAAAGCTGGGAGATCAGCCCAGCCCAAGCACTGGGTGTTGTGCAGCCACATTGGGGATGGGGAGGCAGCCGGCAGGCCCCCCCGACGCCCCCCCCCCACCCCAGCCTGCACAACAGGAAGCTGCCGGATCCACTCAGCAGTTTTTCCCAGCCAACAAGATAGAGCCGGGGGGGAAGGAAGTAGCAGCCGGGACCACGGGATGCGCCGCTCACTGGGGGGTGGATTCCTCCCTGGGTCCCCCCCCACGCCAGCAGGCACGAGGCCGGGCAGCACGTGGAGCCGCAGACTCCCTGGCGTGGCTCAAACCCCGGCTGGCCCCAGGGCATTTCCTTCCCCGCCCCCATGGCTCCTGCCAGCCACGACCCCCGCCCCCAGCACGGCCAAGGATACTGTTCTGGTTGACGTCAGGGCGCACAGTGAAGCCCTCCTCATCCACCTCTGGGCAGGTCTGGGGGAGATGGCACCACATGGGTCCCCCCTGTCCCGCCCGGCGCCCCCCGCTCTCCTGACCTGGCCTGTGCCAGCATGCAGGCAGGCTAGGGCAGCCCAGGTGCCCCCACCCCAGTGCCCTGTCCCCACTCCCCTGGCTAATAAATAGCTGTGGGTCAGGCATGGGCAGAGCAGACCCCCCGGACCCCTCCCCAGCTGGCAGAGCTACTCACCAAGTCGGCGTCCGTGGACTCGCTGCGGGAAGAGGCAGAGACAGCATTAGAGCCGTGGCCCCGGCCCTGCAAAGAGTGTGGGGGGGGGCAGAGGGTGGGTGAGGAAAGCCCCCTTGTGCCGCAGATCCAGCCCCAGGACGCTCTCTGCCCTCAGCCCCGGTGGGGTCTGCACCCCCCAGTGGAGGCAGGGACCCCTGCCCTGGGCAGACCCTCCTGCCCACCCCCCACCGGGGCCCTGGCCCGGGCAGTGCCCGCGTTGCGGGGGCCGCGGGCCACCAGCTGCAGAGACGTACTTGCCTTCCTGCATGGGGGCCATCCGGTATTCATCGAAGTCCAGTGCCCCTGCAACGAAGAGGGGGTGAGCGCCGGGGGCACCAGCCTCTGCCCACCCCCCTGCTGCCCCCCGGTGCCCCACAGCAGGCCGCTCCTGCCCGGTGCCCTTGCTCTCGGCAAAGCGCCGCAGCAGCAGCTCCACGCCGATGTTCTCCACGTTCTGCTTGAACTCCTCATGCACCTGGGGGGCAAGAGGGCAGGGGGCCCGAGACTGAGCACCCACGGCCTGCCCCATGCTTCCCCACAGACACCCACGTCCACCTGCCTCCCATCCCTCGCCCCAAACACACAACACCCCCCCGCTGCACGGGCATACAGAGCCAGGGCAGACCCCCCATCCCAGGGGTGAGGGATAGCAGGGGGCACCCACCTGCCCGATCTGCACATGCGTGTCCTCCACGGAGTGCGAGTAGGAGCCGATCAGCCCCTTCATGTGCCGCAGATGAGACTCCTCGATCTCCTGGAACCGCTGGGGAGGTGGGGGGGAAGGGGGGCGTCAGGGCCATAGTCTGGCCGGACCCCCTGGGGCATCGCCCCTGCCTCTCCCCACGCCCAGCAGTGCCCTGCACCCCAGCTCCCCCCACACCCACCACGGCAGAGTCCAGCATGCGCTGCTCGAAGTCCGCCCGGGCTGCGTTGTACTTCTCCACCGCCCGCCGCAGCGACTCTGACGCCTTCTTCGACTTGAGCTCTGCCTGCATGGAGGCCGGGGCGGGGAGTGAGCTGCAGCCCAGGCATTGCTGGGGGCCCATGCAATGCCCAGCAGCCCCCCGCAGCACCCCCCGTACCTTGTCAATCTCCTTCTGGCTGGTGCCCTCGCGGCGCAGGCGCTCGTACTCCTGGCACTTGCTGTAGTAGAGCTCCTTGGACTTGGGCAGCAGCTGGGTGACGCCGTGCAGGTGCTGGACGGCCTCCAGTGTCCCCGACACCTCCTCCTTGGACTGGGGGCACAAAGGAGTTGGGCGCACGTGGGCCGTGGGTCTCCCAGTGCCCCTCCAGCAAAGGGGGGTGGACCTTGGCACCTCTGCGGAGCCTGGGCATGGGCAGCTCTGGGGTCCCCCCACATAGGGGAGCAGGGTGGGAGACCCAAGGGGTCCAGACCAGGGCGGGTGCTGGGTGCAGGGCACTGGAGCTGTGCCTAGGGAGGGATGAGTGACCCGGAGGCAGGGAAGGGGGGTCCCTACCTTCTTGTGCACCCGGCCCTGCTCCTCGCCGTAGCGGGCGATCTCCTTGATGAGGTCGTGCAGCTTGCGCATCAGCTCCATGTGGCACAGCGCCAGCTTGTCGGAGGAGATGCGGAAAACCTCCCAGAGGGGTGCAAAGGTCCTGGGGGGGCGAGGGGGAGGAGGCTGAAGGCAGGCCCTGCCTGCGTCCTTGGGGCTCCAGCTCCTCCCTCCTCCCCCTGCAAAAGCCTTGGGCCCATCAATACCCCCCCACAAAGGGGCCAGCAATGATGGGGGGCAAAGTGGGGGGTCTCCATGACTATAAGGGAGGATGTACAGGGATGGCCCCCCACCAACTGTTCTGTGCAGGGTCCGTGCAGCAGCCAGGAGGGCTGGGGTCACGTGCGTGTGCATGCATGCATGCGTGTGCATATGCAAGCACGTGCATGTGTGCATGCATGCATGGGGAGGCACGGACAGGGGGCCGGGGGCAGCAGGAGGGGAGGGGGTCCGTCTCCAGCCCCGCTTACCCCAGCTGGGTCCCGTTGGTGGCCATCTTGGACAGCTTGGCCATGGACTTTGCGTAGTTCTCCTCGATGGTGGCCCTGGGGACAGACCACGGGAGGGGCATGAGCAGAGCGACCCAGTGCCAGGCTGCACCGTGGTCTAGCCAGGCAGCACAGGCCTGGCCCCCGGGGCCTCCCCTCCCCAGCCTCTTCATGTGTGACGAGCAAGGCAGGACAGGCCTCAGCCCCCTTCCCGGGATTGCTCAGTCCCCGTCCTCACTGCCAGGGGCCCTGTGGGGACAGGACCTGGGGGGGCAAAGACGAGCATCCCTGCAGGAGGGCCCTATGCCAGGTGCCCCCATGGCTGGGAACCCAGGCATCCTAAATGTCCTGCTCCAGCCCTGGGGTTACCCCGCTCCCAATGCCCCGCATCAGGGCTACCTCTCCCGGACGAAGTCGGCCAGCTCCTTGGTGGAGATCTGCCCGTGCTTCATGTTGTGGTACAGCACGTCGAAGCCGTGGTTCTTCTCTCCCTGCAAGAGCGGGGCAGGGGGCAGAGAGGTGAAGGGGGGCACGGGCTGGACCGGGCTCATGGGACCAGCTGAACTCACAAGCCAGCAGCACACACGTGGACATACCCCCACCCACATGCAGCCCAGCTGCGAGCACAGACACGTCCACGCTCACAGCCCGTCTATGCACACTCACCCCACACACACCTGGTGGCACACGCACACATGTGCATGCCCACGCACAGCCCAGCTGCATGCACGCGGACACTCACGCACACAGACACATGCACACACAAACACACGCATAGCAAGCCCCCGTCCAGGCCAGGCTGGCAGCCAGACCTGTGACCCCAGTGCAGCTCCGGCCCAAGCTCTGCAGCTCCCCCCCACCCCTGGGCCAGCGCCAGCCTCAGGCACTGGGTAAACAAGGAGGCGTGGCGGCAGTGCCACGCGGGGAGAGGGCCTGGGCCCCTGCTCTGTGCCAAGCGCTGCGAGGACGTGGTGCCAGTCCCATGAGGGGGGATGGGAAATGCCCAGGGACATCTCTGCACCCCTCCTCCCAGCCTGGTGGGCACGCAGAGCCGTGCCCGCACAGAGGGCAGAGACCTCAGCCCTGCTCGGTGCTGGGCAGGGAGTGGGAATGCCTCAGGGCAGCCCCTGGGCACACCTGGACCACACGCGGGGGCAAGATAGAAGAGGGCCTGGGGTGTGGGGAGAAGCAGGAGCCAGGACACTTGACCCCACCACCACCGCCGCAGGCAGGGCCCAGCCAGGCGATGCCCAGGAGACAGCTCCTGCTGCCAGGGGTGCAGCCCTCCTGCCCCCTCCCCTGAATCCCTCTGCCTCCCAGCCCCGGGGGCAAAACTGAGCCACAAAGCACCCAGGGAGCAACCTGCCCCCTGACGAAGCCTGGGATAGGATCCAGGGATCTGGACACGGATGCTCCCAGCCGGGTGCAAGATGCTCTGTTCTGCAACCCACCCCCACCCCTACGGTCCGGGGAGCCCCCAGCCCATGGTCGAGGCCTTCCTGGCCCCCAGCTCCCCCATGCACAGGTGCAGGGCACAGCCCGACCCCAGCCCACCCTGTCTGAAGCCAATACGGGTCCTCCCCACCTCTGGCCTGCATGCCCCTGCAAGGCAGCCCGGGGGCAGGAGGGGGGCGCAGGGGCGCTGCGGCTTTAAGAAAGAGGAGCCGCCCGCCTGAAACAGATCCGGGGATTGTAAGCGGAGAAGAAAGCGCCCAGGCGATGGAGCTGCCTCTTGCAGCAGGACCGTTGCTACCGGAGACGGGTTGCCTAGCAACCTCTTCCCCCTCCTGCATACAAATTTTGGTCCAGTGGAAGTGGCATGGGGGGGGCTTGGTTCTCCCCAAGACCCCCCACCCTCGGCCCCCAGCAAGAACGCCCCCGGGGATGGCAACCCACAGCAGGATGGGGCCAGGGGCCGGAGCGTGATGCCCTATCCTGGCGGGGGGAGAGGGGCAGGGGTACCTCCCTGCCCTGCCAGTGACCAGCGGAGGGGTCTCAGCCCTGCTCCCCGCTCGGAGGCGGCAGCAAGGCCCCGCGAGCCGAGCCCAGGGCGGCTGCGTCCTGCTCCCCGCTCTGCTTCGGGCCTCAGTTTCCCCTCCTAGCCTCTGCCCGCTGCCGGGCTCAAGCCTGCGCTGCACCCCGTTCCCTAGAGGGCACATGGACCCCGCCAGGCACTGGGGCCTTTGGGCTCGCAGCTGGGCTCCCACCGCTCCCACTTCCCCTTCCTCCCACCCCAGAGGCGCCAGGGCCGGAGAGCCCCGAGGTGCCACGGCGGCAGGAAGGAAGACTTCCCCAGGACCCAGGCACTGACCTCCCTTCACCCCGGGCGCGGCGAGACACCCCAGCAGAGCACGTGCCAGCCCAGGCCTGTGCCCAGC
Organism: Alligator sinensis; assembly: GCF_000455745.1. Taxonomy (NCBI): domain Eukaryota; kingdom Metazoa; phylum Chordata; order Crocodylia; family Alligatoridae; genus Alligator; species Alligator sinensis. The sequence goes on from NW_005841880.1 coordinate 388,881, forward strand.
TCAGCCCCCCTGGCAGGAGGGGCCCCAGGGGTGCCCGGGCCAGCCTGGCAGTGCCAAGGTGCCCTGCGGGATGGGAGCGCCGCACACAAAAGCTTCCTCGGTCCCCAAAGCAGCTTCTGGCAATTACCGAGGTCCTTGTGTTTAGCTACCAATTACTCCCGAGCGCTAATGAACCCGCCGGGCCTCCTAGCGTCTAATTAATTAACGGTAGGCAAGGGTCCCCTCGGCCGGGCTGCTGGCACCGATGGTCACCAGCTCCCTCCAGCTGCAGCCCCGCTCCTGGGAGGGGCAGGTGCTGCAGGATCGGGGCCACGACCCCCACACTCCCCTTCCCATCCCATCCCAGCAGGCGAATCCTGCACCCGGGCTTTCTTGGCCCCCGGGCAGCAGCAAGAAAGCTGGAGGGGGGCGGGTGGGAGACCTCACCTCCAGCAATGCATGCTGGGATACACAGCTCCCCCAACCTCCGCAGCCCCCCGAGAGCGTGGCCCTTACCCAGAAGTGCTCCCCGAAATAGGACATCTTGGAGTCGGCGGGGACGACCCCCCCTCTGCGATCCGCGCCGCTCAGCTCTCAGGGCCCTGGGGGGGAAGAGCCAGGCCGTGAGCCCCAGCCGCCCCTCGCGGGAGCCAGCTCCCCCGTGCCTCAGTTTCCCCACCCACAAGACAGGGGGACCATTCATCTGGAGGAGGGAGGTGTGTGGAGCTCTGCCAACCCCTCCTGGGGGGGGTACAGGCTTGCAACAAAGGACCAGGACTCCAGAGCCCCGGGGGCCCCGGCGGGCTCTACCCCAGACCTCAGGAGAAGCAGGGAAGCCGCTCCCCCACGCTGGGCAGGGTTCCTGCCTGGCAGGGCGCACACGGGCCAATCCTGATCGGAGCCAGATGCCCCAGGGAGGATCCTGGCATCCCTGAACCAATGCTGGATACACAGGCAAATAATGCACAGGATGCCACCCGCCCCCCGCACGTTTGGTGCAAAGCCAGCCACTTCCTTGCAACCCCCGAGCAGGCATCTGCACCCTGGAGGGAGGAAAACTGAGGCACCGAGTGGGGATGTGAGATGCCCCAATGCCCAGACCCCCTCCAGCCCGAGCCACCGAACCCCGCTGCCGTCCCAGAGGTTGGCAGAGAGCCCAGGAGTCCGGACACCCCGCTCCGACCCGGGCCAGGAAGTTCTCCACGGCGCCTGTCTGCAGGTGCATCACCCTCCCGGGTAAGGGCCCAGGGGCACGGCAGGGCTGGGGGCAGGTTGGAAACCGCCCCCCACCACTGCCCACTCCCCAGGCTTGTGGGGCAGACCCAGGGGCCCAGGCCCCCGATGCCAACCCCTGCCCCCCGGAGCAGGCCCAGAGCCCGCCCTGCTCCTCCCCCCGGGCCCGAGAGAGAAAACAGGAAACACGCCAATCTTTGCACTCCCGGGCTCCTTCCGTCTCACAATTTTGGGCCTGGGAAGGGTGTCCTGCCTGCCCCCCGGCACCGTGGCGGGCATCGCTGGGGCGCCACGGCATGGCTGGACTCACCCGGCACTGCTGGGCACATGGTCCCGGCTGGGGCATCGTCGGGCACTGGCCTTGCTGCAGGCAGGGACCTGGGGGGGTCAAGCGAGGACGCAGCCGTGAGCCCAGCGCCACATCTGCAGGGGCACCGCGCCACCCCGTCCAGCACAGCTGCCAGGAAGCCCCGCCGCCGCGCCACGGCGCAGACCACATGCAACACACGCACGGGGCGGGGCTCCGCCCACACGCGCGCGCCCAGCACCTCGCTCCCGCGCGGGGGGAATGTGCCCCACACACTTGGCGCTGCCGTCTGTGGGGGAATCAGCTGCTTCGGGGACAGAGAGAGAAGAGGGGCTGGATGGGGAAACTGAGGCACGGGAGGAAGTCCTAGGAGTGCCAGCCTGGGGCAGTCCCCGCTAGGCCAAGCTGCCTTGGGCCTAGTCGCTGCGTACCCCTGGGCACCTGCCAGCCTCCCCCCCAGACGCTGCCAGGCTTTGGGGCGGGCACAGAGGAACCAGCTGCTCCCAGAAAGGGAGCGGAGGGGCTGGTGGGGAAACTGAGGCACGAGGTGCCCCAGAGCAGGCCAGGATAACACCCCAGCTCTTTTCAAAGCCTTCCCCCGCGGGGGCAGAGCCAGCCAGACCCCGGCGCCATCGCCCCCCAGCTGGGAAATCTCCAAGGAGCCCCCGCCTCGGGTAACAACCCGCTACTGCTGCCAGCCCGCGGGTGCGAGCCCCGGGTGCAAGGAGGGGCAGGGCCGAGGGCCCGGGGGGCCCGGCAGAGGCTGGGGGGGGGGCAAGGCCCAGGCCCTCGTGCCACAGGCAGGATGCGGCTCCTCACTCACACGAGCCCCCCCCCCGGACACCCACCCGCAGGGGGGCCTCGCACGCCCAGCGCCAGCCCTTGCCCCCCGGGGGGAGGAGGAGGGTGCAGCTAAGCCCCCCAGGCCAGCATCCCGCCCCCGCAGGGGTGAGCACGGGACGGCGTGGGACACGCCCGGCGGCTTTCGGTTCTGCATTGCACGCATGCACACGCGTGTGCCGGGGGGGGGATACGAGGGCCCCGTCAGCAATGACCTTGACCCCGCGCCGGCCAGGGCAGGCGGCTCCGCACCCGGCCGGGAAACGCACGGCCCCCCCACAGCACCTGCCGGCGCCTGGCACGGGGGGGGGCACCAGCCCGTGACAAGCCCCCAGCTCAGCACCGAGGAAGGATCCGGCCCCCAAGGGGCTCAGCGCTGCAGGGAGGGTCCAGCCCCCCATTGCTCAGCGCTGCAGGGAGGATTTGCCCCCGAGGGACTCAGCACTGCAGGATTTGCCCCCCCCATTGCTCAGCACTGCAGGAAGGATTTGCACCCCCACATTGCTC
>NW_005841880.1:391804-398182 GCF_000455745.1 Alligator sinensis
CAGCCAGCGCGGGGGGGGCCGAGGGCGGGGCCTGCGCCGCCGCCCCGCGCCCATTGGGCGGTGCGCCGGGCTGCGGCTACAAAAGGCAACACGGCCGGCTTCTCATTGGTCCGCGCCGCGAGGATGTTGCTCTGCTATTTGCATATTTAAAGAGGCAGCGCCTCCTCCCCCCACCCCCCAAGGACCCAGAAGTCTATGGGGGGGGAATGAATCCATAGTAGTGATGTCATGGTCATGGTCATGCAACCCCCCCCGCCCCCCCCCCCCCACCCCACTCCGCTCCAGATGTGCTAGTGCCAGATTTGCCCTGCGGCTCCAGACACGGCTGGGACAGGGCAGCGCGCGTGGGGCAGCGTGCAAGGGAGGGGGAAACTGAGGCACAAGAAGGGCAGCCAAGAGGAGAAGCCAGGGCCGTGGCACCTGCCCCCTGCCCCCCACCAGTGGGAGATCAGAGTGGGGGTGCAGGTGCTTGCCCGGGGAAACCCGCCAGGAAACCCCTGGGCAGAAGCAGAAGCAGAAGCAGCAGCAGCTGAAGCGCTTCCTGGGTAAAGCCGCCACTCAGCGCCCGTCCTTCGCCCCAGGCCTTGCCCATGCCATCCAGGTCCTGCATCCCCTTGCAGCCCTGGGGCCGTGCCAGCCCAACCGGGCGGGCCCCCTCGCCGATTGCCCACTGCCCCCCCCCCCCAGGGGTCACGCTGCCCGGGCCCTGGCAGTCAGTGCTAGGCCGGGCGCCCCACGTGCAGCCAGGGGTCACTCACGAGATCAGGCATCTCGTGGTTTTATTCCCGGGGGCCTCCTCAGTCCCTGGCTCTATTTTCGTCCCCCACGTGCCTGCCCGGGGGCAGGGAGACCCGGGCCCACCAGGACCTGCTTTGCTTGGAAGGGGCGCAGGGCCCCGGTGCCCTTGGGGTCAGGGCTGCCTTCTGCCCCACCCCCGGCCTGGGGCGCGCTGGGGGCTGCAGCCCCTTGCGGAGGAGCGGGGCCAGCCGAGCAGATGCAACGGGGTGACCCTGCCGCAGGCCAGGACGCCCCCCTGCCACGGCGCCTGCTCTCCGCCGCCTGCAGAGGAGCTGCCCGTCCGGCCTGGGGGGCTTGTGGGGGCACCCCCACATGGCACTTACCCCGTTGGGTACTGGGGTGCAGCTGGGGCCCTGGTTGGCAGCAAGGAGACGAAGGCAGGTAGGGGCACAGATGCCAGGCGAGGGGCTGGAGGCTCTGCAGCCCTGGGCGGCTCTGGCCACACCTCGGTCAAAGGTCCAGCTGAGCTCTGGTCTCCTGGAGGCAGTGGGGAGGGGTCAGCTCGTCCCCTAGGGGCCCGCCCCTCCGCCTGCCTGCCACTGCTGCAGGGACCAGGGGCTGCAGCGGTGCCGGAGTGGGGCCTGCCCCTACCCACCCCCCAGCCGGGGCAGGAGCCCCGTGCACCAGTGGAAGAAGGGCCCCTGCCCCATCCGAGCGAGGATGCCTGGGCTCCCCGCCTCAGGGTGGGAGGGGAACGGACTGTAGCAGACCCAGCTGGAGACTGGAACTGGGGCTGCTGGGTTCGACCCCAGCTTCTGCCGCAAGCTCGCTGCAACCGGAGCATCTCCTGGACCCCCAAAGCATGGGAGGGGCAGTGTTAGTGATGGGACAGGCCCCCTGGACAGTAGGGTCCCTCCCAGGACAACAGCTTGCACCCACCCAGCCCAGCCCAGGCCCCACCACCCCGGGCACAAGCGGGTGCAGCCCACCTCCATGCAGTAGGGCTGGGGCTGGGGGTGCAGCCCACCACCCGGGCACGCCCGGACTGGGGCGCGGAGCCGACTGCTCCCGCTCTGCAAGGATCTCGACTCGAGTTTCCAGGCAGTTGCCATGGTAACTCCTTACCCCATCCACAGCCACGTCGCTAATGGCAACTGCAGCAGTGGGTGATGGGCTGGTACCCAGAGCCCAGGCCCCCTATTTCCACCCCGCTCGCAGCTCCCTGCCCCGGGCTCAGGGCAGCCTGGGGCCCTCCATGGGACCTGCCACCATCCTGGGCTGGAAGGAAAGGGCTGCCCCCCACCTTCTGCAGCAGAGGCAGGGTTGAGCCGAGGAGTGGGGTGGCAGCGGGCAGGAGGCTCCAGCACTGAGGACACGATGCCCTGGGGGAGCCTCCCTGCAATTGGAAACCCAGCGCAGCCCAGGGGGCTTTGGCACCTGTTCCAACCCGGGAGAGCCAGGCCTCAGCCGCTGCAGGTTTCCATCCATCATCTGCTACGCGGCTGCTGCTTGCTCTCAGCACCTCAGGGAGGTTGAGCTGGGCACCAGCACCTGGCACTGGGAGCTGCAGCGCCCTGCACAGCCCGGCTGCCAGGGGACGCACCTGCCCTCCCCAGCCCCTCGCTCCAGGCATGCCAACGCCAGGGCCGAAGGAGCAAGCTGGACCCCGAGCACCTCCCAGCCCTGGGCCCGGAAGCGGCGGTGGAGGCACGCAGCAGACAGAGCTAGTATCTCTTTAATGCTTGTTCCAATACACTTGCCAAACCGAAACGTCGTGTGCAACACGGTGAGGGGCGTGGGGGTGTCTAACCGTCGAGCAGCCTCGGCCTCCCGGCAGAGGCGTGGGAAGAGGATGGGGGGGCTCCCCCTGCCCCTCAGGCCCACCCTAAACCAGTTTCCAGCTAAGAAGAATATATAAAGCACTAAAGGTGAAACATTCAGTCCCCGACAGACACGTCCCGAACACGCAGCACAAGACAAATCGGGTGGGGGAAGGCGTGCGAGCGCCGGGACCCAGCTCCTCCATCCCTCCCACGCCGGGCAGGGGCAGGGTGCAGCCCCCCGCCATGCTGTGCCCAGGGAGCCCTGCTGCTGCCTTGGAGCGGCAATGGGATCGCAGATAAATAAGAGCCCCCGGGGGTCGAGGGGAGGGGGCTGCTCAGGGTCACTGCCTGTTAAAAGACAGGGGGGAAATGGCATTACAAAAAGGCAAGAAAGAGCCTCTGCAAGACCTGGTAGTGTCGGTGCCCTGTGCCCAGCAGAGCCGAGCAAGGGGGAACGGGACCCTCAGGCTGGATTTGGGCAGGAGGGCCACGAGCAAGCCCTGGGCCCCTTAGGTAGGCTGAGGCTGCAGCCCAGCCCCATCCTCCTCCCCCCTGGCCAGGGCCCCGGCCCTCACGCTTAAAATCATCTTTAAAAAAATCATCCGAGGGAATTTGGTTTTTTAAAAAACATCCAGCAGCACCTGGGCTCGAGTCCACACCGGGCGTGGGGGGCTGGGGAGGGGGCTCGAGCAGGGGCTGCACCCCCAGACTCAGGCACAGCAGTGCCAGGGCAGGGGGGTGCCCCCACAGCCCCAGCTGGCCTGCCTGGGGCCCTGTGGGCTCGCGTGTGGCTCTTCTCCCACGGAGCAGCAGGCAGGAGGGAAACAGTGGGAGGCACACACAAAAAAGATCCCAAGACAACTCAACACATGGAGCAGCTGGGGGCAAGACAGCCCTGGCACCTGCCCCACACAGCCAAGGGACAGCAGCCCCTAGCCTGCCCCAGGGAGAGGACTGGCAAGCTCGTGTCATTTGTGCCCGAGGCAAAGAGCAGCTCGGGAGCTGCAAACAGCCCTAGTGTGTGCCCGGCTATCCCAGGGGATGCTGGAGCCCATCCAGCTGCAGGGGGGAGGGAAGAGGGGCAACAGCTGCCTTGTCTCACCTCATTCAGGCACCTGTGGGTGGGAGGGGAGGGGGCCGGCTGCCAGGGATGTGCCCCCCCACCCCTTGCTGCAGACCCCTGTCCCGGGCGGGGAGGTTAGGAACAAACAAATTACCCTGTAACTCGAGTATGGCTCATGCCCAGGGCAGCCCCAGCCCCTCTGCTGGGCAGGGGGCAGAGAGGATACGGAGGTTAGGAACAAACAAATTACCCTGTAACTCGAGTATGGCTCATGCCCAGGGCAGCCCCAGCCCCTCTGCTGGGCAGGGGGCAGAGAGGATACCCCCCCCCCCCCGCCCAAACCGTCACCCCTGGGGCAGGGGACAGAGCGAGGACTGTGTGCGGCTCTGGCTGTGGGCATGCAGTAACCAGGTGGTGAGTGACGATGCAGGGGGGGCATGGCCATGCCAGGTAACCCTTTCCAGTCCAGGAGGGGCTCCTCCCCCCTCCCCTCCCCAGGCTCAGGAGTGTTTTCCCAGTGCAGGGGCATCAGGTCCCAACCCCTGCAGGGGGGCCAGCGGGCAACCGAGTCCCTCCTCCGGTGCTGGGCTGGAAAGGGTTAACCCTGGCCGGCGCCCTCAGAACTCCACCTTGCAGGCGGGGAAGGTCTCATCCTGCATGGCCACGGTGCTGTTGCTGCCCAGCACCGTGATGCCCAGCTCCTGCTGGCGCTCGTGGGTCTCCTGGTACCACTCGTGCATCACCAGCGAGTCGAAGGTAGGGATCAGGGTCACCTGCAGGGAGAGAGTGACCGGGCACCGAAGTCACGACCCTGCCGGGGTAGCGCAGACCAGGGCACGGAGCATCAGGGCCCGGGTCGGGGCGCCTGGCTTCTGTGCCCAGCCACACATCTGGCCCGTGGGGCTGCAGGCTCCGTCTTGCACCAAGCGCTGGGTGAGACATGGACACTGGGGGGGGCGCGCCCCGATCCTGGCACTGCTCTCCGGGGGTGTTTGCACCAGGACCGTCTCTGTGCCCCGCTGCAGGGGATGGGCAGAGGCCACAACCAGCTCCCTTCAGCTTCCACTGGGCAAAGCCTCCAGGCCCTGCTGCACCACGGGATATGGACCCTTCCCCTCCCCCTCCCCCAAACACCTTGCTGGGGGTCTCACCTGGACGTCGCTGCCCCACTGCTGCTTGCCCGCCAGAAGGGCATCCAGGATGGGGCGCATGACGCCCTCCTTGACGTGGTCATCGCCGCTGATGACGTAGCAGAGGGAGCGCACGCGCCGGAAGAACTCCTCGTCCACGGTCCGGGCGCTCCACGAGCCGGGCACGTACGCCAGGTCCACGTAGACCGGGGGGCCAGGGGGCGAGGCCGGCTTGGAGCCTGGAAGCGGAGACACGAAGCCCTTGCAGCACCAGCCGCCCCACACGGGCATCGGGCCCATGGACTCAGCCCCCCGCTGCAGGAGGGGCAGCCCCAAAATGAGACACGGTCGGGGGGCTCCGTGCCCTTGGATGCGTGGAGGTCGCTGGACCCCAGGCCCGGCTCTCCCTGCTCCTGGATGCTCTCGGTCCCTGGGGCACGTTCCAGCAGCCGGGGCTCTTCCCTGCTCCGTACATCCTGCCCCCTGCCCCAAATTTTCAGCCCATTCTGAGATGGGACGTCTTGCTCCACCCCCAATGGCATTTGCCCGACCCAGACGGGAGCTCCTGAGCCCTGCAGCCAGCTTGTGCCCAGGGTGCCCCAGTCCTTCCCTCCCACAGCGTGCACGGAGCATCTGCAAGCCACGATGCCCACAGAGCCGCTTGGGTCAGGCCCAGCTGCCCGAGGGGCTGGTGCCTGTGGAAAGCAGAGGCCCCTACCCCAAGATCCACCCCGACAAGCTACCGGGCCACGAGAAGAGGCCTCACCTGCAGGGGACGACCGGCCGGCGCCCGAGGGAGGCCGGACTCCAGCGCCCCGGCTCGAGGACAAGGGGGCTCGGATGTCCCCGCTGGCGTGCAGCCCCTTCTCCAGGGTGTTGGCCCTGCCGAGGGTGGGCGGCCGGGCCTTGTCTCCGATGTCGCGCGCGGAGCCCCCGGGGGCCTTGGCCTTGAGAGTGGAGTGCTTGGGGGGGTCGGCCCGCAGGGGCGTGGGGGCTGAGCCCGGGCGGGACGGAGTCCTCTTCAGCTTGCCGGCCGGCTCCTTCTTCCCCGAGCGGGCATGGTCCACGGGCAGGGCCTCGGGGTCCACCATGCAGATCCCGGGCTGGGCGGGGAGGGGGCAGGGGTCCTTCATGGGGGCTGGGAGCGGGTCCCGGGCCCTGGTGGGGTGCACAGCTTCTTCATCCGATTCCAGGCCGCCGTCGGCCAGGACGCAGGCGCAGTCCTCGGCGGGCCGGGGCCCGTCCGGGTCGGGGGCAGTGACTCACTCAGCGAGGTGGGGGGCGTCTCGTCGCCCCCCGGCCTGTGGGCTGGGCCACAGCGCGCCACAGCGCGGGGCCAGCGGCTTGGCCAGCTCCTGGGAGAGGTCGCTGTCGGACAAGTCCCGGGGGCTGAGGTTGAGGGAGGCCGACCGCTCCGACTTGGGGTGCTCGAACTCGCAGGGCGACACCAGGCACAAGTCCACGTCGTGGGGCGAGTCCGAGCGGCGCCCGTGCCCATCGCCCTCGGCCCGCGGGGTGCGATGGCAGGGCCGCAGTGGCAGCGACAACCCGCCCTTGCCCGGCGCTGGGTCGGGCTCCGGCGTGGGCCCCGCCGAGCAGCCTCGCGCCGGCTCCTCCCGGGGGG
>NW_005841880.1:401531-408555 GCF_000455745.1 Alligator sinensis
GGGATGCGACCGCGGCGCCGCCCGCTCGCCAGGCTCCGAGCTGCCTCGTGTCCTGCGCGCCGGGCGCCGGCTCCCCCGTGCCCAGGGCGTCCTCCACGGGGGACTGGTGGAAGGGCGTGTGGCCCGCGCTGGCCGGGCCCGAGCTGGCCGGGGACATCATCTCCAGGGTCTTCTCCTCGGAGCTGCCGCACGGCTCCTCGGCCCCGTCGGGGCAGTGGTTGAGGAGCCCCGTGGGCGTCACGTCGAAGTTGACGCTGCGGTCGCTCTTGGGCGTCTTGGGCAGGGGCGAGGGGGGCCCGATGCCCTTGAGCGGGCTGGTCTCCAGGTACCGGAAGCGCTGGGGGCTGTCCACGTCCTCACCCGGCAGCCCGTTCTCCATGCAGCCCGGCCCAGCGCACGCCTGCGTGCCGGCACCGTGCCCGGGGGTCCCGTTCTCCAGGGGCGACGGCTCCAGCTCGCTCTCCGCCATGGTGATGCCCTCATCCGTGGACTCCTCCCTGGGGGCAGCCCCACCGCCTGCCTCCCCCGGCACAGCCTCCGGGGTGGAGGACTTGGAGCCCTCCGAGGCGCCAGCCTCCTCAGGCGTAGGCGGCCTCCCACCATCCGCCCCGGCCTCCTTGACCGCTTTGGCCTTGGGCTTGTCCGGCTCCTTCTTGAGGGTCGACTTCCTGAGGCTGCCCACCTTGGGCGCCAGCTTGCGGGTCTCCGGCCCCGGGGTCTTCCGGGAGGGCAGCTTGGGTGCCGCCTTCCCCTCCACCTTGCTCTCCTTGGCGTCCTTCCGCGGCGGCTCCGCTTTCAGCTCCTTCTTCGGGCCCTTCGTGTCCTTCTTGGCCTCGGCGCCGCCGTCCTCCTTCTTCGGGGGCCGCTTCTCCTCCTTCCGGGTGTCGCGGGCGGGCGGCTCCTTTTTGGGCGCCGCCTTCTCTTTGCTCGGCTTGGGCCGTGCGTCCACCTTGAGCTTCTCGGTCGACGAGTCCAGCTTGGCCCTGGGCTCCTCCAGGTTGGGCTTGGCCGCCTCGCCCGGCCCCTTGGCCTTGTCCTTGGTCCCCGGCTTCACCTCTTTCTTCTCGGCCTTGAGGGTCCTCTCCTTGGGGGCGCCGGCCTCCACGAGGCTCAGCCTGGAGGCCGATTTGAGGCTCTCCTTGCTCTCGGCCCGCTTCTGCTTGAGCGGCCGCTCGGGCTGGCCCGCGGCCTTCAGGTCGTTCTTGGTGACCACCGGGCGCTTGAGGAACTCCAGGTGCTTCACCTTCTCCAGCCCCTCCAGGATGCGGCTCTGTGGGGCGCAGCCGGGGAACAGCACCCGGATGATCTTCTCGGCGGGGCTGGCCGGGTGCCACGCCAGCAGCACGCAGACGGAGGCCAGGCACTGCAGGGGCAGCTCCTGCTCCCTGGTGCAGCCGCTGCCGGACCAGTGCTGCAGCAGGAACTCCAGCTCCTTGCTGCCCTTGGTGGGGTTCAGCACATACATGTCCAGCCGTCCCACCCCCATCTTCTGGAACAGCACGGTGGGCTCCACCCTGGGGCTGCCATCCCGCCACAGCGGGTGAGGCTGGATGCCCAGCCGCTCCAGGGACCGCAGGGCCAGGCTGGCCTCGTCGCTGCTCTTCAGCACCCGGGAGTCGCCCTCCGCCTCCTTCAACTTCTCGGAGGCGTTGAGGAAGACGACGCCGAGCTCGGGGGAGATGAGGTTCCTCACCCAGTCCTCGCCGGCCTGCACGCCTTGCAACGGGTCCTCTTCCAGCTCGGCCAGCTTGCGCTGCAGCAGGCTGTTGACGCCGGGCAAGCTGTCGGTGCCCACGTGGGTCACCAGGATGGCGTCCACGCGGTCCAGGTGCCGCACCAGCTTCCAGAAGGACGACTTGGGGTTGGAGCCGCCGTTGACCAGCACGTTGAAGCCGTTGACGGCGAAGAAGGCCGAGTCGCCTCGCCCACCGGGGAAGATGTAGCAGCAGGGCTTGGAGAGCTTGAGGAAGCCCACCATGGTGGGGGGCTCCAGCAGGTCGAAGGGGGACGGGGGCTCCAGCGACTCGGAGAGGTACTCCACAAACTCCTGCAAGCCCTCCATGGCGGGCAGCACGCAGCCGGGGTTGAACCGCAGCTCGATGAAGTCCTGCAGGTTGTGCTGCTCCAGGCCCGAGTCCTGCCACTCCCCGAAGTCCGGGCAGCTGATGGTCAGGCGGGCTTTGGCGGACGGGTCGGCCGAGCTCAGGATCTCCCCCACCTGGCAGGAGACACAAGGCACCATCAGGGCTCAAGGAGCGGCAGACCCCTGAACTCGGACGCCAAGCTGCGGCTCCTGGACATCTCAGCACCGCCCCCAGGCACGTGCTCTGCTCACTAGCAACCCTGTCCGCAGCCAGCTCCACCATGGGACACCAGTTCGGGGCGGCCAGGGCCGGCTCCCTGCTCCCACCCGCCCCGCGGGCACCGCTGCGGCCTGAGCCCAGCAACTGCTCCATCAGCGACCCTTGGATTTGGAGTTGGTGCCCAGGGGCAGGGAAGAGAAGCAGCCGCTGGGGCACGGAGGCAGCCACCCTGGCAACTCCTCGAAATGGCGGCCACAGCCGGAGGGCGCCACACCCACGGGGGCTAACCCGCCTCCGTCTGCAGATCAGACAGCAGAGAGCCGGCGAGCGCTGCAGCTCCGCGCCACGGCCCCGCGGGGAGACAGGACGACGTGAGCAGACAGCCGGCGACTGACCCCCTCCCCCCCCCCCCCACCCCTTCCTCCTGAGCAGCGCTGGGGACACGGCCAGGCCAGAACCTCCGGCCTCCCCCAGCTGGATTTGAACCCAGGTCCCTGGGGGCAAAGCCCCTTCTGCACCCCCCCAGACACTGGGCCCCGGGGCTGGCAGGCACCTCTTTATCGGCGAAGATCTGGATGAAATCCTGCAGAGAGAAGCAGCCTGTCTGCAGCATCAGCTCCCCGGTGTCCTCCACGCAGGGGCCCGCGAACACCAGCAGCTTGTGCTGGGACACGTCCGTGACCAGGTTTCGCAGCTGCAGGGAGGGGAGGGGGTCAGGGTCAGGCCCCCGCACCAGGGGGGTCTGCTCCCCCATGCAGGGCACAAACAGAGCCCCCCCGGCCACATGAACCAGGGGTGCTCCGCAGAGGCTGGCAGCCCCGGGACGTGCCCCCCACTCACCTCGTCACACAGGGACTTGTCCGAAGGGTTGAGCAGCACCAGGGTCTCCAGGACATCGCTGCGGTGGTGGAGGGTCCGTTGCCCTGCGGGGAGAAAGGCCGTGGCATCAGGATCCCACTGCCCCTGCCCAGCCCTCCCGGAGAAGGGAGGGGACCCCAGACCCGTGCTGCCCGCAGGGAAGGGGCTCCCACCCTCCACATCCCAGCTGGAGCTCCCTGCAGCTCCTGCCTGAGCCAGGATGCACTTAGAGCATGCCCCCAGCCCGGCGGGCTCTGGGCTTGGGGCTGCCCAAGCTCTGGAGAGGCATGAGGATGCTGCACCCTGGCCAGGCAGGCAGTGCCAGGCCCCTTGGAGGCACCTGGACGGATCCAGCCCCCAGAGCTGCCTGCTGCCCCCCCACCTTCGGACACGGCCACAGCACATGTGTGGGGACAAGCACAGCCCCCCGCCACGCAGGAAGCAGGGCCACGAGCCAGACACTACGGCCAGGGCCGGCAGATCTGCTGAGCCAGAGGCCGAGACTCCTGGCTTCCTTCCTGCCATGGGAGAAGGGAGGCGGAGAAGCTGGGACAAAGCAGCAGGTCCGTGGTAGAGAACCCAGGTGTCCTGGCAGGGTCACACCTTCTCCCCCAGGAGCAGGGACTTGCCCCTCTCGCCCGCGGGCAACTATCAGAGGCAGCCTTGGGCCTGACCACATGTCCCGGGGCCGCCTGGAGAAGCCATCTCCGCTCCCGCGGCCCAGGGGCTTCCGGCTCCGGGGAGGAGGATGCATCTGCAGCTCAGGAAGGCGGAAGGGATGAGGCCAAGGCCGGCAGGAAGCCACCTTCCGGACGGCACCAAGACGTGCTCGGGCAGACGCCGGCAACAGGGACAGGCAAAGCCATGCTGGGTGCCTCGCGGGGCTGGGCATCCAGCAGGGGATGCCCGCTGCAGCCCGCCTCAGTTTTCCCAGCTGTGCAAGGCAGCCACGCTCCCCCTCCTGCCCACAAGGCTCAGCAAAAGCCACCGCTGACCCACGCTCACATCCCTGCGCAGCTCCACGTCCGCCACCCAGCCTGGGAGGGGCCTGGCCACCCTGCCTGTCCCTTCCAGCCACCCCCAGTGCTGATCCTGCTTTGTCACATGGCTGGGGCGGCGGGGGGAAACCGGACACCCCTCTCCCACACACATCATGAGGGCAGAGCAGCTGCCAGGAGCATGACAGCTTGGCCCCGTGGAGCTGAGGGCTTGATGACCAGCCCACGGGGCAGGGAAGCCCGCGGGAGGAGGCAGCACAAGGGGTGCAGATGGTCACCCCCAGGCGCCCGCAGAGCAAACGCCTCCAAATCCAGCAGCATGGGTGGAGGGGGGAGGGGGCAGGACAGGACCTCACCAGCCTGTGCCTGAGCCTTGTCGAGCAGCTGCTTGCAGGCTGGGGAGGAGGAGGGGGGTTGGGGACGACAGGACCCTCTGTCCCCAGCTGCACAAGGGGCTCCAGGGCTCCGCACCCCACAGCACATGCCGAGCTGCCCCCAGGCTGGGGCAGGAGGTTGCATCCTCCCCCCACCCCCAGCAACTGGCTCCGGCAGCAGCTGCCTGCCACAAAGCCAGGCCTGTTCCCTGGCGGAGGCTGCAGGCTCAGGGTTGGGGGCAGGGACTGGAAGGGGCCTCCAGGGCAGCAGACCCAAGTCCATGGGCACCGTAACCCCCAAGGAACCCCCCAAAAAATCACTCTTGCCATGCCCCAGCCCCAGTCTGCAGGTTGCAGCATCAGAAAACCTTGCCTGTCCCTATCCAGGCAGGAGCCTCAGAGCCCCTGTGACAAGCCCACAGCCCCAGCCAGCATTGTGGGGGACCCCAAGAGCTTCTCCCCCCAGCACAGGGGTTCAAAGCAAGGGGAGCTCCTGCCTGGCGCTGTGGGGGGGGGTGGGGGGTGCAGGCATCACGAGCCGGACACGAGCCAGGCGTCGCTGGGCCAAAGCCCCGGGGCTGGGAGCTCCCAGAGAGCAGGGCGCAGATGAATGAGAGCATCTGTGCGCGCCGAGGAGCGCAGCGCCGCTGAGCACAAAGGCAGCTTTATGGCCCTGGCTAAATGTTTGCCCAGGCTGGGCCAACGCAGCCGGAGCAAGGGGGTCCGCTCCCTGCGCCAAAGGAGGGGCTGCGGCACAGCCTTCCTCTCTCCTGTCTGTGCCCGGGGCCGGCAGGGCAGCTGAGCCACGGTCCCGTGGAGAAGAGAGCAGCAGGACTCGTGCTCGAGTCTGGAGAGCCTCCATCCTGCCCCGGGAACGAGGCCTGTCTGCCTGGGGTGCTGGCAGCAGTCCGAGCTGCCCTGCCCGAGCCCAGCGCAGGCCCCCAGACCCTGCCGGGATGCCACCCGGGCCATCAACCGCGCACAGAGGTCCAGGAGGCACCTCCCCTAGCCCCACTGCCAACAGGCTGCCCCAGCCAGGGGTAGCAGCATCCCAGGGGGCCGGGTGGTCCCCCGCACCCTCCCAGAGGGGAGACGCAGCTGCAGGCCCCATGCCCGGAGCAGGCGCCAGCCTCACCTTTCACGATGCTGGAGAAGGTGGCCGAGTGCCGGGACACAAAGAGCTTCAGCTGCTCGTCGAGGTTGCAGGCAGCCACATCGATGTCCCAGGAGCGGATCCCTGCGGAGAGACGCCTGTCAGCACCAGGGGAGGGCAAATGGGGCACAGTGCCAATGCTCCAGCGGGAGCCAATCCCTCACCCACAGCCCAGCCCTGGACAGAGAGTGGATGCGAGTCCCAGAGACCCTCTGCCTGGAGGTCCAAGCCCCTGCTCAGGCCTCTGGCCCCCTCCCCATCCCCATCCCCCAGGAGGCTGCCGGATGCTGCTCCAGTGCCCAGGCCACAAAGCTGCGGGTGCAAGGATAGCAACCCGGGCACGCAGCCCAGGGCACTGCCACACAGGGAAGGCAGCAGCTGGGACAGAGCAAGGCAGGGAAGGGAAATCTGGACCTCCAGCACCTGGGGGCACAGGGGGTCGACAGCACAGCTCCCTGCCAGGTGCCGGGCAGCGCAGACATCCAGGGCAACCAGGGCCCAGCACACGCTGGCCCCAGAGCACCTGCCAGGGGCACCCATGCACCTCCCATGCCCACGCTGGCCAGATGCCTGGCCATGCTCCGACTCCCTCCCCTTGCACGCGCACACAGACACACTGCAGGCTCCGGAGCTGCGGCACGTTCCGGGGAAGGGGGGCTCACGTCACCGGCTCTAATCCCCAGCCCAGCGCTGGCTTACGTAAGGCTCCGGCAATCCGAGCGGGGCAGGGCCAGGGCGGGCGGGAAAGCAGCTGCAGCTCCCGCGTCCATAGCCCCCTGCCCTGCCCTGCCCTGCCTCGGCCGGGTGTTGCTTGCCCATCCCTGCAAGTCCATCAAGCAGCAGTGCCCTCTGCACAGCACCATGCATTGCAGAGCAGCTCATGGCACCCTCCTGGCACAGAGACGGGCATCCCCCATGCCCTCCAGCCTGCCTGTGCAGGGGCTGGGCACGAAAGGCCAGGCCGCGCTGCTCTGTAGTGACCAGGGAGAGAAGCTTCTGCCTTGCGGGCAGGAAAGGCAGTGCCGCCCCCGCCCCCTCCACCCCAGCTTCCTCATTTACTACCGGGCTGAACAGCGCGTGTCGGCGGGGTGGGGACCTTCGCTCTCCGCACGCACCGCACCAGAGCCCTGCAAGCAGGGACCCGGCGAAGGTCCGACTAGGGCGAGATGCTGCCAGGCTGGGGGGGGCGCCCCTGGCAGCTCGCCTGGGCCACCTGCCCCCAACACCAGTGGCAGGGGCACGAGGCCAGGCCGGCTCCGGCTGCAGGACTGGCACAGGGCCGCCGGGAAGCGAGTCAGCCGCGTGGCCAGCCAGCAGCCTGTGGCTGGGCCCCGGCCG
>NW_005841880.1:408698-418237 GCF_000455745.1 Alligator sinensis
CTGGCCGGCCACGAGTCGGGACCCGCCATAATCCTGCTCCTCCGAGCAGCCGGCTGTGACCCAGTGGGACCCTGGGCCTCCCACCACCGCTAAGCCATTAAGTCCATTAACGAGGCAACCGCAAGCCACCTGCCCACCGTCACCGCGCCTGCAGCCCCCACGCCCCTGCAGCCTCGTGCACGAGCCCCCGGCCCTGACGGGCGCCCGGCCTGGCACAGGGCTCCCTTCGCACGCGCCTGAGCCGAACCGTGCCACGGGTCCCCGAGCGAGCGAGCCAGCGAGCGGGCGGGCGGCAGCACTGGGTGTGCCGCGCGGCTCCAGGCGTGCTCCCCGACACTCCTGCAGGAGACAGGTGCCTGCCCGCACGCCCCGGGGGCACGCACCTTGCACGCGTGACTCACCGTGCGCAGCCAGGCAGGCGAGCAGCCCCTGGGGCGGCGGAGCCACCCTGCACGAGGCCACGGAGCCTCGCTGCCCCCCGCCCCACGACCTTGAACTGCTGCTCCCACCCACACCAGTCGCACGAGCCAACCCGACACAGGCCCCGAGCCCCGGCCCCGCCGCGTGGCAGCGACCACGAGCGCTCCGGGAATCCCGCTCAGCCCACGGCCAGGCCACAGGGTGGGGGGGCATACAAGAGCGGCCTCCTCGCCCCCCCCTCATCTCCAGTCCAGCGGAGCCAGGATGCAGTGGTGAGGGATCCGGAGACCACCCCTTGTTGCAACCCCAGATGCATCGCACCCCCAAGGGGTCTGGAGCCCCCCTTGTTGCACCCCCAGATGCATCGCACCCCCAAGGGATCCGGAGACCACCCCTTGTTGCAACCCCAGATGCATCGCACCCCCAAGGGGTCTGGAGCCCCCCTTGTTGCACCCCCAGATGCATCGCACCCCCAAGGGATCCGGAGACCACCCCTTGTTGCAACCCCAGATGCATCGCACCCCCAAGGGGTCTGGAGCCCCCCTTGTTGCACCCCCAGATGCATCGCACCCCCAAGGGATCCGGAGACCACCCCTTGTTGCAACCCCAGATGCATCGCACCCCCAAGGGGTCTGGAGCCCCCCTTGTTGCACCCCCAGATGCATCGCACCCCCAAGGGATCCGGAGACCACCCCTTGTTGCAACCCCAGATGCATCGCACCCCCAAGGGGTCTGGAGCCCCCCTTGTTGCACCCCCAGATGCATCGCACCCCCAAGGGGTCTGAAGACCCCCCTCGTTGCATCTCCTCCTGGATGCATGGTAGCCCCAGGGGGTCCAGAGCCCCCCCCTTTGTTGCACCTCCAAATGCATTGCAGACGCAGGGGTCCGGAGCCCCCCCCGCAGGGGCAGACAGCAAAGGGACCGGGCTCTGCTCCCCCTGCACGGGTGGCTCCAGGCTGGCAGCTCCCATCCAGGCTCAGAGCCTGTCCGGGGGGAGAGAAAAGGCAAAGCCTGTGGGCACCTGCCCCTGCCCCCGCCTGCAGCCTCCTGCGCCCGGGCAGCTTGCACCTGCCCCCTACAACCACTGAACAACAGAGGGCTGGACGGAGCTGGGAGCTCACTTCTAGTCCGCAGGACCAGACCCACTGCATGCAGGCTTTGTGAACCTGGGCCAAGGATGGAGATGCCACCACCTCTCCGTTACCCCCCTCCTCCTGAGAGAGGTTTTCCTACTCTCCAGCCTCAACTTCCCTTGCTGCAACTTGGGCCCATTGCTCCTTGTCCTGCCCTCTGCCCCCCTGAGACCAGCACGGCGCGGCCTGCAGGGAGAGCTGCCTCCCGGGCCCCGGCCTGCGGTCTGCTGGAGATGGAGAAACTCCTGTTGGAGAAGAAACTGCCAGGAGAGGCGCGCAGCTGTCAACGGTCGCCGGCTCCTCGGCCACTTCTGCATTTCCAGCCGCCCAGACCGCAGGCTGTGTCGAGAGTGTCACGAATGGGGAGGGTGCAGAAAGGCGCCCCTCCCCCGGCTCCTTGTCTGGCGCCAGCTCCATGCGGGGAGCCTCCGGCCCGCGCGGCTGGGTTGTGCCTGGATTCCCGCCACTGGGGAGCTGGCTCCGTGGTCGGACCCGGAGGGTGGTGGTGGATGGTCTTGGTGTGTGGTCACCAGTGGGGTCCCCCCAAGGCTCTGTCCTTGGACCCATACTGTTCAACATCTCCATTAATGATGTGGACATTGGGGTCAGAAGCGGACTGGCCAAGTTCACCAATGACACCAAACTCTGGGGTAAAGCAGCCACACCTGAGGGCAGGAGGGCGATCCAGGCTGACCTGGACAGGCTCAGCAAATGGGTGGACGAGAACCTGATGGTGTTCAACACCGATAAATGCAAGGTTCTCCACCTTGGGAGGAAAAACCTGCAGCATCCTTATAGGCTCGGCAGAGCTACGCTGGCTAGCACTACGGATGAAAGGGACTTGGGGGTCACAATTGACCACAAGATGAACATGAGCCTGCAATGCGATGCTGCGGCTAGTAAAGCGACCAAAATGCTGGCTTGCATCCATCGATGCTTCTCAAGCAAATCCCAGGACGTCATTCTCCCCTTGTACTCGGCCTTAGTGAGGCCGCAGCTGGAGTACTGTGTCCAGTTTTGGGCTCCACAATTCAAAAAGGACGTGGAGAAGCTCAAGAGAGTCCAGAGAAGAGCCACGCGCATGATCAGAGGTCAGGGAAGCAGACCCTACGATGACAGTAGGAGAGCCATGAGGCTCTTCAGCCTGGAAAAGCGCAGGCTCAGGGGTGATCTGATGGCCACCTACAAGTTTATCGGGGGTGACCACCAGGATCTGGGGGAACGTCTGTTCACCAGAGCGCCCCAAGGGATGACGAGGTCGAATGGTCATAAACTCCAGCAAAACCGTTTCAGGCTGGACATAAGGAAGAACTTCTTCACTGTCCGAGCCCCCAAGGTCTGGAACAGCCTGCCGCCGGGGGTGGTTCATGCACCTACATTGAACACCTTCAAGAGAAATTTGGATGCTTATCTTGCTGGGATCCTATGACCCCAGCTGCCTTCCTGCCCCTGGGCAGGGGGCTGGACTCGATGATCCTCCGGGGTCCCTTCCAGCCTGAATGTCTGTGAAATCTGTGGATTCACTGCTCAGCAGGTTTCAGCAAGAGAGTCCCAGCATGGATCTGGTTATCCTCGCTCTCTCTCTAGAGCTAAATCTGTAGCTGTACAGAAGCACACACACCTGTGCAAGCACACATGCACACGGGAACAGGCTTTCACATGCACACAACCTCAGGAAACAATCCCACGTGACCTGGTCTTGCAAGACAGGCTGACCTAGCAGCTAGGGCAGGGGCAGGCAATTATTTTGGTAGAGGGCCGCTTACTGAGTTTTGGCAAGCCATCGAAGGCCGCATAACAGGGCAGATGAATATTAATTTTCTAAATTTTTTAGGGGCCCCGCGGGCCAGATAGAATGGCCTGGTGGGCCGCATCCGGCCCCTGGGCCGCATTTTGCCCACCCCTGAGCTAGGGTAACAGGCAGACAGGGAGCCAGGACACCTGGGTTCAGCTTCCACAACTGCTCTCTGGTTGACCCTGGTCAAGTCACTTTGCCGGGTCTCAGTTCCCCGTCTGCAAACTAGAGCCAAGACTCCTTCTTGTTTCTGCTGGTGTGTTTTGTTTGCCAGGCCCGTCTCTTTCCACACAAACGTGCAAGCTCTAGTGCAATTGGCTCTGGCTCCTACTGCAACACCCACGACACAAGTGTGCCGACACCGCTGTGTGACCTCATGCTGCAGCCATGAGGTCAGATCTAGGCGCTGCAAGGCAGGCATGCTGGCGTGCTCATGTTGCCCCAGGGAAGTGGCAGCCCAGCAGGCAGGGAACACAGGGTGGCTTTTTAGTGGCCTTGTTTCTGCTTGCAATGGGCAGCAAAGTGGCACCTTTGTGGGCAGTCCAGCAGAGAGAAGCGGAGGGCCAAATGGGCCGTGGCGACTGACCTCTTGCATGTGACTCTGGGGGGCAGACACGCAGCACAGGGTGGGCAATAAGGGGGACAATTTGCAGGCTGAACTCACCAGTTATGGGGTGGAGATGGGTCCAGTGCAGGTCCCAGCTGCTGGATGCCCAGGGCATGATCTGTGCAACTTCAATTTAAGTCCTGGCGACACGGAGAAAGCACTTACAGCCGTCGCCTCAGGGAAGGGGCCCTGCACCTGGGGAAGAAGCTGGGACGGAGGTAGCTAGAGCCACCACTGGAGACCGGCCAGGGAATACCATGGGATGGTCTGTCCAGAGCGGCAGCTGCCGGCTGGAGCCCTTAGCACAGAAAATGCGATGGACAGCTGCCACCTGCCGATGGGACCGAGCGACGGAGCACTGGAGAGTCTCTATTACGTACGTGCACATGCATGCACACACATGCACGCAGCTCCCCAGGTACAGAGGAAGTTTGCTTTCATCTATCCCTCACCTTCTTCTTCCTATTTTACAGATGGCAAAACCGATGCCCAGGCAGGGGACAGGACTTCACCTAAAATCACCCCACAAGGGAAAAGAATCAGGATCCAGGGAAGGGATGGGCTGGGAAAGGAGACAAGGAGTCCATGCAGAGGGAGGAGAGGGTTTGAGAGAGAGAGGGGAGAGCCCGGTTGAACTGATAAGCAATTGCTTGGGGGGGACAGGCATGGCTCTGTGGCTCCCCGAACCTCCTTGCACCCTAAGACGGCCTGAGACCAGGAGCCCCCCTCAGCCCCGGAAGCTTTCCCTCCTCCCCACCCTCGGCATCCTCACTAGCCCCCCAAGGGACCCCTCAGTACCAGCCCCCTGCTCCCCTCCCTGCCAGCCTTGATGTGGAGGGTGGTGGTGGGGGGCCGGGGCTCCCCGGTTCCTTGTGGGGGCGGGCAGAGGAACCTTCAGAGCCGCTCGGCCCAGGAGCCACCGGGCTGCAGCCTCCTCTGATGCCCCGGCAGCTGCTGCCAGATGCCCTGGGAGGAGAGAGACAGATCACATCGCAAAGCCACCGAGCCGTCCCGACAGGCTACCGGGCAGGGAAAATGCCAAAGGACCCAGAGCGCTGCTCCCCTGGCCCCGAGAGGCCTGGAGCGACGTGGCCCCATCTGCAGCAGGGTCGAGCGGGGAAGGCGGCTGCCTGGAGGAGCTGACCTCATCCTCCTTGCTCCAAATGTCAGCGGGCGGAGGGGGGGGAAGCGCTCGCTCCCCTCCGCAGAGCCATATGGCTGGGGGTGGGGGGCTGCCGGCTCTCTGGATGCAGGCCGAGCCCCCTGCTCTGCACAGCAAGACCCGGGCTTGCAGGCTCAGAGCTGGGGGAGGCATCCCAGAGAGCAAGTGAGACCCTTCCCTGCTACCCCCTCGGTTGGGGACCCTGGGCCCCCCTGGCCTGAGCAAGCTGGACAGCAAAGGCGGGGGCAGGGTGGCTTGGGCAGGCGGGGCTCTCGGGGTGACTTTGGAGGCAGGAGGGGGCAGACCTCCCAAGAGGGAGACTGTCCTGTTACCCCCTCCAGAAATGGCTCCCCCAAAGGCCATGCAGTCTGGAAGAGCACCATCATTGCCTGCCCCGTACCACCCCCCAAAACACTGGGGCTAACGCTGATCCCACGACGTGCATCTCACACAGCATCCACCAGCAGCTGGATCGCAGGTAGGACCGGACCCTGGCACCGATGCCGCACAGCCCCTGGCCCGCATGGCCCAGGGCAGGCCGGTGTGCCTCAGTTTCCCCCTAAGTGAAGCCTCCCCGCCCATCCATCAAGGAGGCAGGGCCCTGGCCGCACAGCGCTATCAGTCAGCAGAGGGTTATTGGTCAGAGGGGACCGGGCGGGGAGGGGAACATGTGTTGGCTTCATTGTCTTTCCCCCAGGAAGCACTTACTGGGAGCTGGCTCTGGGCCCTGGAGCGTGCAGCCCATGATCTCACTGCTTCCATAGCGATGGGGTGATGTCACCACCGCTGCTTCATCTCCTGGCCGGACTGGGCCAGCTGCTCTGGCCCCGGAGCCGCTCCGTTCAGCTGCTGCTCCGGCCCGCGCGGCGAGGCCAGGTCTGTGCCGGGCCCGAGACCCCCTGTCTGCGCGCTCGCCTCCCGGCCAAACTGGGCAGCCCCACCGCGCTCCACCGCAGCCCGGCCGCAGGAGGCAGGCGAGCTGTGGCCACGATTGCACTTCTGCATGGGTGTGTGGGGGTGCCCGCTGTGCTCCCCGCAAGGGCAGGGCACTGAGCCCCGGGCGTGCCCTGTGCAGGGCATCTCCCAGCCTCGGCCAGCTCTGCCCCATGGAGCCGGTGCGTGCATGGCAGGGAGCTGCCTGCCTATAGCTCGCCCTTGCCAGGGGAGCAGCCAGGGTGCAGGCTGCAAGAGGCAGGCACCCGTGGTCCCCCGCTCCGCTCCGCTCCTCGAGGAGGTTAATAGCCAGGGCTCCGAGCTGGAGGCCGAACCGGCTGCCTCTGGAAAGGCAAACAGCAGAGTCGAATGGGGCCACTCCGGCCTGACCTCAATTGTCTGCCTCTTCCTGCCGGGAGTGGGCTGGTGCAGCTGGCGCAGCGTGGGGCACGGGCAGCGGCTCCAGCCCTGGGAGCCTCATGCCACCCCCGCAGATTGGGATGTGGCCCTGTGCTGGCAGGGGACCCGCAGCTGGGTCCCCATCCACAGCCCTGGCTGCAGGGGGGTGGCAGCATCCAGGGACACAGGCTCTCTGCCCTAGGCCTGCTGGTCCCTCTCTGCCCGGGCTCCCTGCCTGGCAGAGCCACCCATCCCTCCTCCCCACTACAGGCCCCGCCAGCCGGGGGGCCAGACGTCGTGGGGTGCAGGCAGGACGCAGGGCCGTGGTCGTGGGAGCTCCGGTCAGGCTGTGTCGACAGGTCCCGTGCTGCGCTGCGCTCTGGTCCAGACCCACTCACCCCTTCTCCAGACCCTGGAGCCATGTCCAGTCCACCCCTTGCTCCCGCGGCCTCTGGCTGCCCCCAGCACTGAGCACTCACCCTTTGCTGGCAGCACTGGCCAGCAAGCACCCAGGGCCCCGAGCACCCTGCTATGTACCCGGCAGGGCAGAGCCTGGCATGGGCACAGCCACGATCTTAAAGGGTTTTCTGCTAGGAGCAGCCCCAGCCCCACAGCGCTGGTGGACAGGACCCCCTGTTGCATCTCTCCCCAGCTCCCTGCCCCCCTTCCACACCCAGCTCAGCCCTCTAGCCCATCACTGCAGGCCTTGGTGGTGCCCACTGTCTTGCTGCATGCAGACTGCGCCCTGCACCCCGGGAGGGCTGTAACTCACCCCAGGAATGCAGCCCCCATCCTGTCTGCATGGTCAGGTGCTGCAGAGGGACCTGCCTTGGGCTTCATGCTGGTCCCAGGGGGTCTCCAGCCCTTTGCCCCCCACAGCCATACCCAGAAACAGGACCCACGGAGACACCACTGCCAGTGGGGAAACAGGCTTTATTTGGAAACGATTGTGCTGCGGTACAGGAGGCAGGAGGCTCTGGCAGGACCACAGCTCTGCCGCGCTGGGCGCCACGCGTGTGGCCAGAGCCCCCGTCCAAGGGGGCACACGGTCTGAACGGGCATGGCGGAGCTCCCCCGTGGTGCAGGCTGGAAACGCGGGGGGCAGTGAGATGGGGAGATTCCCACCCCCACCTGCACCAGGGGCTTCCTGACATCCCTGGATGGCACCTTGGGGACTGCCGCTAATTAGCTCGAGTCAGAGCAGCCTGGGGGCCAGGCTGACGGGAGGGTGGGGGATTGCCTCTGCCGCATCTCTGGCCCCGGGGAAGGGAGACGGGCCAAGGAGCCAGGCTGAGGGTGGTACTGAGGCCCCACGACGCCAGCAGCCCGGTGCCTTTGGGAACCGGCTGCTTCTTGCCCCCCCAGGGCAGCAAGGACGGGCTGGGATGGGCTTTGTGGAGGGTGCTCCTTCCAGCCGGAGCTCCCAGGGTGCTGGAAGGGGGGACGGGGAGATGTTTCCCAGAGCACACAACAAACCAAAGACCCCTCCTGGGAGCCCCCAGAAGAGCAGGACAGGACAGGACAGGACTGGGAGCCCCCGCATGGCTCTCTTCCCCCGGCCCGGGCCTTCACAGGCACTTGAGGATGTAGAAGTTGCAGGCCGTGCCGCGGGGGCAGTTGCAGAGCTTCCCGATGCGGGCGCCTTTCCTGACGGCGCACTGCTCGCCGGCGTCGCACTGCGGGGCGAGAGCGGGGCTGCGTTAATACCACCCCCATGCACACACACTTGTGCATCCCCCCCCAGCCCCCTGCAGCAGCATGGCCATGACACATGGGACAGGGGGTGATGGCAGCAATGAGCTGCCCTAGGTGTCATTTTAGGGAGGAAGGTCAGGACTGGGGGGATTTACACCCCCGTCCCGCACTGGGCGAGCCCCAGGGTTGAAGTCCAGCTGCAGACACAGCCCGACCTCCGCCCGCACTCCCACCGAGGACCTTACCGAGGGCACCCAGCCCAGCTTCTTCTCCACCGAGGGCAGGCGCTTGCTCTTCAGCTTCTCCAGCACCTCCTGCAGGGCCACGATCTGCAGACGCACAGCGGGAAGGGGGCACATCTCAGCCCTGCATGCGCCCGAGAGCCTGGACCATTGGTGCTGGGCTCCCAGAGACCAGGAACGCCCAAGGGACCAGGGGCAGCAGCAGATGAAACCCAGGGAGCTGCCAAAACCCCTCTGAAGACCAGGACCTGACACCCCCTTGGGACATGGGGGCAGGGGCTGGTCCACACAGGGCTGCTCAGGGAAGGGGCTCTGAATTAATGGGGTGGGAGTTAAGAATTGCATTGACTGGGTCAGACCCTAGGGCCATCTCGCCTCGCCTCTCATGTCACACGGAGGCTGGAAGGGAGAGCGAGCGAGCGGGGTCTGAGCAGGGTTTCCCCCTGCCCCTCTCCCCCTTGCAGCCCCCAGCCCGTGGGCTCTAGGGATGCAGAGGCCGTGCCCCGCACTGCCCGCTCCAGTGCTCCCCGTGCCCATCCTCTCCCTTGGTGGACCATGCTGTGCTCTGCACCCCCACCTCCTCCGATGGCCACCCTTGAGCACCCTGCCAGGTTCGGTGTTTGTTTTAAACGGGCAGCCTGCTCACGCGCTGACCCCTCCGTCCCGTCTGGCGTCAATCCTCAGGTCCCGTACGGGCACCCCTACCCGCACGATGGCGGCTGGCGTGCGGTGCCCCCAATTCCCTTTGCGCTTAGCTCCGAGTCAGTGGCTGCCACGGGCTCAGGCAGCGCGAGCGCCCGGGGGACTCTCATTCAGACGCAGGCCGAGCGCCGGCTGCAAGGGACTGCCGCGTCTACCAGCGCGTGGACGGCCAAACCCGGTCCCCCGTGGGTACCGCGCCTGGGACAAGGGGCGCGTCTCCCGGGGCCCAAGGACCTCGAAAGGGGGCAGCCGGAGCAAGCAGCACTCCAGCCCTGCTGCCATCCCCAGCATGGCACGCCTGCGAAGCCGGGGCACGGGGGCATCCCCGATGGGCCCAGACTGCCACGCCGGGGAAGGACCCCAACCCCCCTGGACGCGGGCAGGCGAAGGGACGTGGCCGGGGCCATGCAGGGCGGCGGTGGCAGCGCCCCTTACCAGCTCCTTCTCCTC
>NW_005841880.1:418785-421772 GCF_000455745.1 Alligator sinensis
TGATGGATGGCACGAGGGCGGCCCCCGGGGGGGGCAGGCGTGCAGCCATGCAGGGGCCCAGGGGCACGCGGGCCGCCCTGCCTCAGTTTCCCCAGCAGCAGCCTCCTGTGTGTGTGTGTGTGTGTGTGTGTGTGTGTTGGGGGGGGCGTAAGCATGCACCCATGCAAGGGATGCAGTGGCAAGCCAGCCCCCTGCCTCAGTTTCCCCCCAGGGAGACCTCACCCCAGCAGCCTCCTTTGTGAGAGGGGGGGCAGCCACTGTAGCATGGGATGGGGCAGGTCAGGCATGCAGCCATGCAGCAGCCCCCGTGCCTGTTTCTCCCCAGGAAGACTTCACCCCAGCAGACTCCTTTGTAAAGGGGTGGGTCAGGCATGCACCCATGCAAGGGACGGAGTGGCAAACCCAGCCCTGTGCCTCAGTTTCCCCCACAACAGCCCTTGCAAAGGGCTGGCGGCTGTGCAAGGACAGAAGCCCCCTCCCCCCTAGTGCAGCCAGGCAATGACTCAGGCCTCCAGCTCACAGGGGCTTAGGGAGGTGGGGGCAGGCGCCCGGCTCCGCGCTTAGCAGATTAAAGGCAAAGCGTTGGAAAAATCGATGGGAGACGAGCCAGGGCCTGGGCTGCTCCTGCCTGCCGGGGCCAGGCAATCCCCCCTTGTCAATAGGCATCAGGGCTGAGCCATGGGGCGGCCGCAGCCCCGGCCATCCGTCAGCGCCGCATCCGGCCCCCGCGCCGCCGGGCCTGTTCGTGCTCAGCCCTAGGGATCTCCGCGGGGCTGGGAGGCAGTGCAGACCCTTGGCCGGAGGGATCAGCCCCACTGCAGGCCCCTCCGGCCAGCAAGCCGAGTTTGCTGCAGGCCCTGCAGCCCCTCAGCAAGTCTCAGGTGGCCCGAGCCCCCTGGGGCAGCATGCACACAGCGGGGTAACAGTGGTAATGGGCACCCCTGCTTGCACCATGTAGGCAGATGCTGCTTCTCCAGGCCTAGGGCTTAGGAGAGCACCAGGGAGCATTCACGGGTCCAGGTGACCCTGCTCCATGATGCCACCGGGAGCTCCTGCACCCCCAGCCCTACCCGGTAACTGCTGCGGCCCCCATTTAGGACCTGCTGGGCCTCGTGGACCCCTAGAGCTTTTGAGGCAGCTGCTACTGGGGTCAGATACGTGCTTGGGGCATCCCCCCACGGCTCCACCTTGCTGGAGGTGCACCCCAGCACCCGCTCCTCCTAACTGGGGACCAGGGACGGCGCTCCCGGGCCAGACAGCCCCCTTTCCCCGCCTGTCGCATCTGCCCCCTGCTCGGCGCGCGATGACGCAGGCTCCCTCTCCTCGCCGGCTGGAGCCCCGAGCCGCCGCGCGTCACAGGGCAGGGGCCAGGCGCCTTGTTCCTCGAGCAAACATGACTCACGCCAGCTCGCCATGGCCAGCACCTGCGCCCCTGCCCCCTCCCGCTCAGCATCCCTGGCAGGGATGTCTGGCGCACGGACGCCCCAGGAGCGGCAGGCTCCTGGTAGCGTTGGCAGTGCCAGAGCCAGCTCAGGGCAAACCCCTGCAGCATCACAAGGAGACCCAAGCCCCTGCCCCCGGGGAGGCAGGTGGCAGGGAGTGCCCGGACCCACCCAGCAGTGGGGAAGAAGAGGGAGTATGGCCATGCCTGCCCGCTGCCTGCTGGGCTCCTGATCGGCAGCTACAGCTGGAGCAGCCCGGACCAGACAGTGAGTGCAGGTAGAGCCTGGTACCCCGGGAGTGGAGCGGAGCGGCTGCAGTCCTCCCTCCCCTCGCACCAGCGCCCTGGGCCGAGGCAGCCCCTGGCCCCCCTCTCCTGTCCTGAGCTGGGACATGGGGAGCAATGAGCGGGGGGAGCGCAGGGCCTGACAAACTGGGTTTATTGGAGAGACAGTCCGCGCCTGCGGCACCATGCCCGGGCTGCGTGGTGCCCGGGGGACAGGCAGTGCCAGCGACGCCCCAGCTCAGCCGCACGCTGCTCCCTGGCCTGGTCAGTGCAGGGCTGGAGTCGTGGCTCCAAGACGCAGGACAGATGAACAGTGCAGGACCAGCCCAGCCTGGGGGCCGCCCCGTCCACCCCGAGGGGCGAGCAAAGGTCTGCAACTGCAAAGAGGAACAGGTGACAATGAGGGGGACAGGGTTGTGAAGGCCTGCTGGGATGGCCGATTAGGGCCTGCCTGGCAAGGGAACAACTCCCCCACTTCCCAGGGGGGTGAGGACCTGCGGGCAGGGCAGGGGAGGGATGGAGCAGTCCTCAGCCCCGTAAGAGTGGCTTGCCCGCATCCCGACCTGCCAGGCAGCCCAATGCAACCAGCTGGGTCTGCCCAGGAGCTGGGGGGCAGTGCATGGGCAGAGAAGAGGGTCAAGGTTGGGATCATGGGGCACGGGCAGAGCAGGGGGTTGGGATCACAGGACACCGGGAGAAGCCCACCTGCTCCTAGCTGCGTGATGACGCCGCCTTCTGCCGTGACGCCGGCTTCGGCGCGGACTTTACTGCCTCGGCCCGGCCCTGCCGCAGCCCCTGCAAGGCACAGCGGGGAGAGACACCGTTTGACACAAAGGAGCCGTGTGAGCTGGGCACCCAGGACCCAAGCCCCGCTGCCCTTTGCAGGAAGCCCCCAGCCATCTCCCAGCCCAGGCGTGCCAGCTTGTGCCCCACACACAGGGCACCTCCCCCGGGGCCAGGCCTCACCATGTAGAAGCCGGTGTGGTACCCACTCAGGTGCCAGCTCAGCAGCATGCAGGCCAGGGCATCCTCCTCCTCACAGTCTGGGCACAGCGGGTCCTGGGGCGGCGGTGGGGGCACCAGCTGGAAGCAGCAGCACAAGAGCCTGGGTCAGGTCGGGTCAGGTCTGAGCCCCTTGCCCCTGCACAGCCCCCCACCCCGCACCAAGGCTCGGCTCTGCCCTTTCCCCCCAGCCACGGAGAAGGCCACGTGCAGCCTGCTGGTGCCACCTGGCGGCTCCGTGGCAGGCGGGCACCTGCTT
>NW_005841880.1:421804-423541 GCF_000455745.1 Alligator sinensis
CCTTGCCCGTGCCCGGCCCCCCACCCCGCCCCAAGGCTCGGCTCGGCCCTTTCCCCCCAGCCACGGAGAAGCCCACGTGCAGCCTGCTGGTGCCACCTGGCGGCTCCTTGGCACGCCGGCACCTGCTTCCCCACAGGCCGGGAAACCCCTTCTGCAGGACAGCTCAGCCCCGCAGCCCTGGGCATCTCCATGTGGCCAGGTCCCAACCCCCGGGGCTGCTGGGTTCCTGACAGCTTTGCCCCCCACATCTAAGTGGGGGGCAAGAAACTGCTGGGCCCTATTGCAGCCCAGGGCTAGGACCCTGCCTGGCAGAAACGGTGCCCAGGAGAAACGCGCACTCACCGGGGGCCAGGGGGGTCGGCAGGGTGGGGGCAGGGATAGGCCGGGCCACCGGTTGCTGCTCTAAAGAGGGAGGCACAGAGGAGTCAAACAGCAGGACCAGCTGGAGCCCGAGTGCCCCGGGGTGGCGCAGCAAAGCCTGGACCCAGGGCAGGCAGGACGCAAGCGCAGGCTGGAGAGGAGCCTGGCACGGTGTGACGCCAGTCCCATGGCAGCAGCGCCAATACAGGGCAGGGGAGCGGGACCAGGTGCCCCCAGCACAACCCATCCCTCCCCTCCCCTCCAAGTCCAGGCTGGCAGGGATGCGGCCCTGCCGAAAGGCAGCATGGAAAGGGAACCGTGTCCTCAGCAGCTCGTGCTGGGGGTGCAATATGGAGCAGCGCAGGTCTCCCTTCTCAGCCCTAGCCCGGTCCGACTCTGCTCAACTTTGGGGTGGCAGCAAGGCGGACCAGGCCAGGAGGGGTAGGGGGGCACTCACCTTGGAGGGCAGAGGCAGGGGTGGCAAGTGGCGTGCCCACTTCCCTGTGGTACTCGGCCTCCTCCTGCCGTGGGGCAGCTGCCAGGAGGGGAGGGGGCTTGGCCTCCGGGGGACCCCGTGTGCATCCTCTTCCACCTGGCCAAGGGGACACGAGGGTCAGAGCAGCCTGCGCCCCAGGACACGCTGGCACTGGCACAGGGGAGCCAGCGAGGCTGGGGGCTGTACAGCCAGGTAGGGGGTGAGCAGGGGGGTGGGGTGGGAGGGAAGCAGGAGTCCCCAGGGAGGTGCCAAGGTGTGTGGCACTGCAGAACGGACCCAAGTGCCAGGCCTAGCTAGTGGCCTCGATAGCCCAGGCACCCTCCATGGCATAGCCGCCCCACCTCGCTGGCAGGGTGCCCATGCAGGGAGCTCTCTGCGGGCAGCAGGTCCTCCAAAGCCTGCTCCTCCTGGTTCCCGTAGCCGTCGAACTCCACCAGGCACGTCCCTGCCTCGGTGTCCACCGACCGCACCGTGGCCGGGTACAGCAGCCCGTCCTCCGACCAGACCACGCTGCAGGCGTCGCCCACCTGCCACTGGGGAAAGGGCACAGGTCACATCAGCCCCCCATCGCAGGGCCCGACCATGGCGGAGAACCCAGGAGCCCCGGCTGTGCTCCCATCACCCCCCACCCCTGCCACGTTTCACCTTCTGGAGCAGGAACCCCCCGACCCAAACCTAACCCTGCTCCCTTCCGGGGAGACAGCTTCCAGCCACCGGGCCTCACCGTCCTGCCGGGCCGCGGCGAGCTGTCGGGGGTCCGGTCGGGAGGCAGCAGGTCCCGCAGGCTCTGCTCCTCCCGGTTCCCGTAGCGCTCATACTCCACCACGCAGGTGCCCTCGGCAGGGCTCAGGGCGACGACGCGGGCCGGGTACGTCAGCCCG
>NW_005841880.1:423603-424402 GCF_000455745.1 Alligator sinensis
GCCCCCCGGGGCCGCCGCCTCTCCCCCCTGCCGCCGCCGCTCCTCCTCCTCCTCATCGCTCTCGCTCTCAGCCCCGCTCGACGTCGAGGAGCTGGAGCTGTCGGACGCCGCGTCCTCGCGGGCTCCCGAGGCCTCCTGCAACGGGGGAGAGGCCGAGGCGGCTGCCGGCAGGGAAGGGACGCGGGAGACCCCCGCGCCCCAACAGGGACCGGCCCCTCCCTGCAGAGCTGGGGGAGCCCCGGGCCTGCAGAGGGAAGGAAGATCGGACGTGGGGACGGGCCCCCCCCCCGGCCCGGGGACGGCTGCCCCCTCACCTTGCAGGAGCGCACGGCTCGGTCGTAGGCGCGGATCAGCGCCCGGTCGTCGGAGGCGGCGCAGTCCGAGCTCTGCGGGCAAGCGCAGTTTGAGGGCAGGGAGATACGTGGCCTCCCCTCCAGCCCCGGTGCCCGCGGTGGCCCCCGCCACGCCATCGCCCCCGCATCGGGCCCACAACCAAGGCCTGAGCCCAGGGGCGAGCTGCCGGTGCCCCACGGCTGATGGGCCGGGTGCGGGAGCCAGCTCTGCAGTGGGGGGCCCCCCCCTGTGCATGCACCAAGCCAGCTGCAGGGCATGGACCCCCCCAGCCACTAGCAGACCAGGGGTGGGCACCAGCTCTGCAATGGGGGGGACCCTGGCTGCATGCACCAAGCCAGCTGCAATGGGGGTGGGGGGCACCTAGGGCCCCCCCAAGTGCATGCACAGAGCCAGCTGCAGGGCATGGACCCCCCCCCCAAAGCTCCTGCCAAGCTGGGTGTGGGCA
>NW_005841880.1:424780-428004 GCF_000455745.1 Alligator sinensis
CGGCCGAACAAGCCCGGCTCTGAATGGAGGGGTGGATGGTGCCATGCTCCTGGGGGCTGGCGATGGAGCCCCCAGCAGCATCCCAGCGGGGCTCCCTAGGGCAGACGGGCCCCACACCTGCCCCACCTGCCTGGCTTGTGAGCCGCCCCGGCCCCAAACCCAGAGCGCTCCAGCACAGCCATGCCCTCCCCTGGCTGGGGCAAGCAAAAAGCGGACGAGACCCCATTGCCTTGCAGCCGCCGTGCCGCGTGGCCTCGCACGCCTCTTGCACGAGGGCACAGGGCAGGATCAGGCCCAGCAGCTTTCCCTGCTATCGGATTCCCCGTTATGGCTTTTTATTCTGCTTCCTTCCACGGCCTCAGCTGGATGCCAGCTCCAACCTCACTTCCGCCCCTTTCCTGCCCCAAATAACAAGTGCCACGGCTTCGAGTCGTGATGCCGCCGCCGCCTGCCAGGCTCTGACAACGTGCCGCCCCGCGCGCGGAGCAGATGGCCGCGCGGAGGCTCTGCCTGGCGCCGCCGGGAAAAGGCACCAGCGCACAAGCAGGGAGGGGAGGTATTTTTAGGCCGTGGGAAGCTTTTCGCTCCATATTTAGGCACCTGAATCAGTGGCCCAGTTTGCAAACGCCCCTCGCGGGCGACGTCGGTGGGAGCTGCGGGGAGCTGCCGTGGCTGGAAACCTGCTGGGAAAGGAGGGGCTCTGGCCCCTTGGGGAGGCAGACTTGGAAATCCTAGGGACCCCCGAGCTGTGTCCAACAAGCCCGTTCCCCCATACCCACCCCACAAGCCCCTGGGTAGATCACCCTGCAAGGCCTGAAGTTGCAGCGTCCATCAGAGACGTGCGCGGCCGGTGCTTTCAGACCCGCGTCCCAGCACCGGTTGCCAAGACCCCTCCTCGGAGAGACTCCCCCAGCCCCAAAACAGCTCTGATGCGAAGCAGGGGCTCGAGAGACGGACGGGGGGGCAGGAGGCTGGTTAGTGGCCTGGCCTGCAAAGGCACAGTCCCCGTGCCCACGTCCCAGGTCCTGGTCCCCATGTGGCCCTGGGGTGCCTCCCCCATGCCACAGCATTGCTATGGCAGCAGCAGCTGCTGCTCCAGCTGGCGGCCCAGCCCCAGCCCCAGCCCCAGCACGTCTGCCTCCCACGGGGAAAGCAGGTGAGCGGAAACCGTTGCCTCAGCAACCAGGTGGAGGAGACGCATGGGCAGCCCAAGCACAGCAGCCCCCGGGGGCAGGGGGCATGCAAGGTGGGGGCGCCCCGGCAGGAGAGGTGGCAACAAGCCCCCGAGGACCTGAGAAGGTGCATCCCCATCACGGCGGGGCTCCGGGAAGCAGGGGCCAGCCCCAGAGAGCACCGCAGCTCTGGCCTCAGGCCGCAGGACCCTCGCAGCAAGCCCAGCCGCACCGTGTGCAGGGGCAGGTGCCCGCAGCCCCAGGCCTGAGCCGCATGGCGGCGTGAGCGTGGCAGGCTCGTGGCAGGGCGGAGCGCAGCCGGCTGCGGTCAAAGTCCCCCAGTCATGCACTGCCCGCGTGGCTGCTCAGGAGCCCTGCATGTGCCCATGCCCCCGTGCCCCGCACGACTGTGCCCAGAGCCTGCTGCACCCCAGTCCCCGGCCCTGTGCCCAGTGCAGCCCCATCCCTCTCCCAGCCCCACTGCTAGCCTGCTGGGCCCCCGTGCAGAGGCTGGTCTGCTCGGGCAGGCGCTCTCTCTCGTAAGCCCCTGCTGTCCAGGGACCGGCGACCCCAAGAGCCAGGCTAGAGGTGGAGTGGGCACAGCACTGGCCTTCTCTTTCCTTGGCCTCTAAAGGCCCTGAACCCCAGCTAGGTCCCAGCCCTGTACCTGAGAGCTCCCAGCTGCAGCAGCCTGAAAGAGCAGCGGGGGAAACTGAGGCACAAGGAAGTGGTCAACCCAGAATCAGAGCCAGGCTGAGAACGCAGGTGTCCCGAGTCCCACCCCTTTGCACACGCTGTGTGGCCTGGCCAGGGGAGCTGGCTCTTAGCTCCACCTTTTCCCCCAGCAGGAAGGGTGTCCCCCCCTGCCCAGCCCCCCTCCACATGTCCTGGCCCTTGCACTGTGCACGGGGAGCCCACGGCCGCTTGCAAAACAATGCTGTGCTGGCACGGGCTGCGTGCTGCTGGCCCTGGAGCTGGCAGGGAGCCTGCTCCCCGTCCTGGCACACAGGACGTTCCCTGCCCGGCAGCCCCAGGGAGCGGGAAACAACCGGATGGCCAGGCCGACACGGACGGGAACCGGGAACCGGCGGGGCCGGGAGCCTGATAGTGCCGTGCCGACGACAAGGGCGCTGGGGAGCGAGCGTGTATGCACATGCAGGTGCAAGAGAGACGTATGCATGAGCAGCAGCGGATGTGCGTGCATGTGTGTGTGTGTGTGTGTGTGCACGAAAGAGACCTTTCCGTGCAACGTGCTGGCAAGCCGGTCACTCCTGGGCCTTCCTTTCTGCCTCCTCTTGGCGCCTGGCAAGGACCAGGCCGGGGTCACGGGGGCACCAGTTGGCGAAGCCTGGGGGGCTGCGGCCCGGCTCCTTGAGGCTCTCTCAAGCTTGGCCCCCGAAACGGAGGCACCCACGTGCCCCCCACCCCACGCCACGCCAATGTCGTGGTCACTCTGCAGCCTGGCCAGCAGGGGGCAGCAGCCAGCCGCCGTTCCCAGCCCTGGCACCAAGGCCCCTGACCCGAGTGTGCACGCGCGCACACGCGCACACACCGGACGCCTGCACGGCGCCTGGCCCCGGGGCCTCGAGCAACACGCGCCCTGGGCCCCCCCGGGCGACACGGCCGAGTGGGCAGGGGTCCAGGCCCGTGGCGCACCCCGGGGCAGGGGCAGGGGCAGTGCCCGCACCCTGCTCCACGCGCGGGGGAGAGACGGCGCCTTTGTCTCGGTCCGTCTGGCCGTGCGTCCCTGCTCCCCTCCGCCGGGCTGTCCGTGTGGCCATCGCCCTCTACGCTCCGCTCTGTATGTGGGCAGGTATCCCCCCCCACACACACACACCTACCTATGACCCTTCCTACCTACCTACCTACCCACCCACCCATCTGATGAAGTGAGCCAGGTTCAGCAAAGATGATGCATCTCTGCTTTAGTTGGTCTCCCAAGTGCATCCCCCCTGCCCCCACACCCCCATCTCTGCCTCCCATGGGAGCCCCGTGGGCTGGGGGGCTACGAGGCCAGGGCACCGCCCCCCCCGAGCCCGTGGCAGCGCGATG
>NW_005841880.1:433481-439321 GCF_000455745.1 Alligator sinensis
CACCTCCTCCATGCATGCACTAAGCTCCAGGGCACCCCCATGCATGCACCAAGCTGCGACCCCCCTGCCCGGACTGCCCTGTGCAGGGCCAAGGCCAGCATGGGGTGGGCTCTCCCAACCCCGCGCCCTTCCTAGGAAATACAAATACACCCAGGCCCCCCCGCCGCCGCCCGCCCGGGTGCGCGGCCCCTGCCCGGCACAGCCACGAGCTGCTGGGAAACTTCAATCGAAACTCTCTTCCCTTGAGCAAACCCGACCCTTGCAAAACTCCCCATGCCCCACGTGGGGACCTGTACATTCCCCCCCCCACACCGGGTTTTTTTTAGCCCCGCCCCGCCCCGCCGGAGCTGCACCAATCCGCATCGCGACCGCTTTCGCTTTTTGTCCCCGCGGCGCCAATCCGGAGGGCGCTTGGCGCCGCCACGCCCCGGCCGGAGCCTACAAAAGCCGGCGGCGGCAGCGCCGAGCCCGAGCGCCCGGCCGGCTTCCCTGAGATCTGCTCGCTCCCGCGCCCCGGGACTGCACTCTGCCGTTTGCTCTTGCTGGATTATTGCCTGTCGCCGCCTGGGCCCGGCTCCGCTGTGGATTATTTGATTCATGAAGGAGGGGGCTGCCCTGGAGGATAGTGCATGGATGGGAGGTCTGGGGAGCTGCCTTGTGCACGGGTGAGGGGCCTGGGTGGGCTGCCTTGGAGCTCGCCGTGTGGCTGGGGGAGCGATGCCCGTGCTCACAGCCGGCCTTGCCCCCTCCCCCTGCAGCGACCCAGACAGCGTGGTGCTGTGCCTCTTGGCCACCGACGAGGAGGACGAGGACGATATCGCGCTGCAGATCCACTTCACCCTCATCCAAGCCTTCTGCTGCGACAACGACATCCACATCCTGCGCGTGTCGGGCATGCAGCGCCTGGCCACGCTGCTGGGCGAGGGGACACAGGACAGCAGCGAGCCCCGGGACCTCCACTGCATCCTGGTGACGGTAGGTGCCCCCCGCCCTCCCCTGCACGGAGACTCCTGTGGGCAAACAAGGGAGAAGGGGGCGGGCTGCCGCGACGTCACGGGTGGCAGGCAGGGCTTGCGTCATGCCGGAGGCATGATGCATCCGGCTCGTGTGGCTGCGAGCCAGGGCCTTCCCGAGCAGGGCCATTAGGGGATGGCTCAGGGCTGAGCCATGGTCTCATGGCTTGTGGACATCGCCCACGGGTGGCTCATGCTTGGCATGTGTCCCTCCCACGCAGAACCCGCACACGGACTCCTGGAAGAGCCAGGGCCTGGCCGAGGTGGCCAGCTACTGCGAGGAGAGCCGCTGCAACAACCAGTGGGTACCCAGCGTGGCCCTGCAGGAGCGCTGAGCTGCGGCAACCAGGCGGGGGGGAGCCGATGAGAAAAGAAGGGGAGGAAGAAAAAAAAAGAGCCAGAGAAGCAGGATTTTAAAAAAAAAAAGCACGAGACCTTTTTAGTTTTGCCCCCAACTTCGCAACCCAGCGGCCCATGACCCGCGTGGGCAGGGCAGGGCACCTGCGTGGGAGAGCGGCTGTGCCCGTGGCAGGAGCCGGCCGGCAGAAGCAAGGCTCGGAGGGGCGCCGAGACCCCGGCACATGCACAAGCGTGTGTGTATGCGTGCATTTGGCTGCGTGGGCAGGCGGGGCCACCCCGGGGGGGCACGGGACTGGGTTTTCCCCCCCCCCCCTTATTGGGGGGGGGCGAGAGGGGGGGGGGGGGGAGGAGAGGCTAGACACCCCTGTGCCTGCTTTTGTGCCGTGGATGGAGGACTGAAAGGGACAGTCACAAATGAACTGCTGTTGCTGTTTTCTCCGCGGGGGAGAGCGTCTCCGTTTGCAAGCGAGACGCAGGACTTGGTGCGTGGTGTTTCCTTTGCACTCCAGCCCGGAGACGAGAGAGGAGAGCCTGGCTCTCCAGCTAGAGCTCTATTCTTGTACCTGATGACAAAAGAGATTTGCAATAAATTTCTAAAGCCTCAACAACCCGCAGCTTCCTCTCGCCTCCTTCCACCCCCACCCCCCTCTCTGCCCTTCCAGCCCTGCCCGGAGCAGAGTGTCCTGTTCCTCCAGGAAGCCTCCCTGTTCTCAGCGCAGCCATCCGGAGCCAGCTCTTGCGGCCTGGCTGTTGCAAAACTGCAGCCTCCTCCCCTCCCTGCTGACGAGGAAGCTTTGCTAAAGGCGCCTGGGTGCTTGCACAGCTCCTGGCTGGCAGAGCTGCAGCGGGGAGGGACAATCGTGGCTGGTTTCGGGGCGGGGAGAGCAAGGGTGCATGCCAAGTTGGGGCCAGCGTGTGCCAAGGAAGGGCTGCAGGAAGTCTAAAAGGGCAGTGAAACCTTCCCCAGCTCCTTGCAAACGCCCCTTGTTGCAGCTGGAGGTTGCAATGAATGCACCCCTGCTCCCCCTTTGCTGCACCCTGGGGGGGCTTTGAGGCAGCTGGCTCTGGCTTGCATGTCCTGAGCGGGGAGAGCTCAGCTGCTGGGCCCCACACACCGCTCCTTTCATGTTGTGGGGGCCAGGAAGAGGGGGAGTGACTTCAAAGCTGCTTGCCCATCTGTTGGCAGAGCAGCTGGTGGGTGCTGCCAAGCTGCAGCAGACATGTCGCTTCCCCAGCTGCTGAGCAACTGCGCAGGGAGGGCAGGCGGGTGTGCATGGGGCAGGCAGCTCGTTGCTGCACAGGGCATTACGTGGGGCAGGACTTCCCGGGCCAGAGGCTGTGTACTCTGCTCCAGCTGCTAACTGCCAGCCTTTGCCAGGCTGATTGGGGATGGAAAAAAGTCACTTCAGGTCATGCTTTGAGCCTCCTGGATCCTGCAGGGCAGGGGAGCGACTCCTCCTGCATCCCGGAGGAGAAAGCACGGAGGCAGCCTGGGCACAGCTTTTGCTCCAAGCAGCACAGACTTACTTACCCAGCAATGGGCTCAGCCAGCGCTGGGCTGGAGAAACATCCTGCATCTGTGCAACGGCTGGCACTTGTGGCCTGGGCTGCACGGGTCCAGGATGTAGCGGTCAACAAGGCCCAGCACTGCAGAGCGAGACCTCCAGCGGCCACATCCAGCCTCTCCTGCTCAAGGCCGCATGTCCTTGCCTGACCCAGTCCTGAGGCTGCACCCCCAGCAGCACCAGAGCCCTTGCACCTGCCCCGGGCAGAGCCAGGGGTGTAGAAATGCACCCATAGGACCCAAGGAAGAGGCTGTGCCCCCCACCACAGGAGGGGAAGCCCCCCAGTCTGTACCCATCTGGCTCCACTCAGCCCTGTGCCCCCACTGTATGGGCTCCCTGGACCTGGCAGAGATGCTTCCCCCACCCCTGCACCTAATCCCCTTGGGCCCGTGCCTGAGGCACGTTCCACACATGGGAAACCCCCCTTTTTTGCCCTTTGCAGGGAGAGCCCCCCTGGCCCCAGGCAGGGGGTGGCTGCAGATAAGCAGCGGGTGTTTTCAGGGCAGGCAGCTCGGTGCTGGGGGTGACACAGCCCTGTCCCCTTCTTTCCTGGAAGCCCTGCTGCTGGCCTCTCGACCTGCCCCCTTCCTGGAAAGCCTCGTGCCCTATTTAAAAAGGACAGCATTTCCCACCGCTCCAGCCTGGCGATAAGGGCTTTGCCACCCGCACCCGACGGAAATGCAGCCACCTCTGGGCAGAGCAGCTGCTGAGATGGAGAGGAAGGAGGGGAAGCTTTGGCAGCTCCCACCCGCCCTGTTTCGGCGGAGGAAAGCCCTGAGATGGGACGCGGCCCCCTGCCCGGCTGGGGGAGCTGCTCAGCCCCCCGTTAGGGCAGCATCACGGCCAGGATGGGGACGGCGGGTGCCTGACCGTCCTCTCCCCTGCACCCCGGAGCAGAGCTGGGAGCTCTGGATGAAAGCTGGTTTCCAGCTGTGCACGGTGCCGTACGTGCATGGGAAATGGAGCTGGTCCTTGCTGCCGGGGCAAGGGGCAGTGCCCGGCCCCAGGTCCTGCAGGACTCTGCTTGCACCCCTTCTCCAATGCCCCCCACCCTGGCACGAGATCCCGGCCCCGCAGCCCCCAGGGTGGTCTCCCAAGCACCCCCTGCCTGTGCTCTCCCCCCCACGCCCCCACCCTGCACAGCCACGGCTGAGGAGGAAGGAGAAGGGCTGAGCCCTGAGCAAAAATGAAATCAAGGCCCAGCAGCTGGTTTCCTGTGGCCTGAGCTCCTGACAGCGCCGGGGAGGGAGGCAAGGAGTCAGGTGCCGCGGCATATGGCTGGGAGGGGAGCACGGGGTTTGGGACCCAGAATAGCCCCGGTCCCTGGGGCAGCTTTACCACCCGCTCCCCCCGTCACTCGCACACGCACACCCCGTGTTGCACGGGCACCTCCGCGGCACGAGCATGGACCTGGGTGGACAGGCCAGAGAACGGGGCACCAAACAACAAGGCGTGCATGATCGCACAACTGGCTTGCACACGCCAGCAGGCTCCAGGGAGCACACAGGCACACGCGTGTGCATGCCCTGGGACAGGCCCTGGTGGACCCAGCCGTGTGCTGTGTGGGGGCAGGGCACTCCTGCCCCCACCCCCAAAGATCTGCCCCTGCACCCCCCTTGGACAGGCGTGGGGCTGCCCGGGGGGCTGCCCAGCCCTCCCCTCCCCTCCCCGCGTGCGTGGGCAGGAGGCAACGCCAAGCCGCCCCCGCAGAGGGTTTGCCTTTCCCCTCGGCGGGGGAGGAAACCCCCTTCCCCACCAGCCACATCCAGGGGCTCCAGGGCACCCCCGCAATCCCCACCGCTGCGGTCGGTCCCTGCTGGGGGGTGCGTTAGCCCGATGACGAGCTCAGCAGAAACCCCCCCCATGGCTTCGTCCCTCCGCCCACGACGGAGCAGAGCGTCTCCGTGATGCAGTCGCCGCACCACAAACCGCGCCGGAGGCAGCTGGGCCGGGGCCGGGGGAGCGGGCGCAGCCGAGTCGCTCCCCCACGGAGCTGCCCCCAAGGGCTGCATCGGCCCCAAAGCCCTGGTGGTCCCACAGGTGGGGGCAATGGGGTCTGGGTGGGGGTGTCGAAGCACCGGGGTGGCCCCTCTAGCCAGGCCCAGGGGCCGGCATGGCACAGCTCGAGGGGGGGCTGCCTAGCGGTCGGAGCAGTCCCCTCCCCAGCTCCGGGAAGGGGGTCGAGGGGGTCAGGGAGGGGACCCCAGGAGTCCAGGCGCTCTGTGCCTCAGTTTCCCAGGCCCCGCAGCGGGCAGCAGCAATGCCAGTCTGAGCTCCGGGGTACAGTTTGCCCTCTCCCTCCGTGCCAGCCCTGCGCTCTCCCGGAAGAAGGAGCCGGGGTTTCCCCGGGGAAGAAATCCGGAGAGCAGCGAAGCCGGGAGGGAGCTCCCAGCTGCCAGGCGGCAGGAGCGGAGCAAACAGAGCCAGGTGGCTCCCGGGCAATAAGGAAGCGGTGCCTGCCGCGGGGTCAGAGCCCCCTGGGCCACTGGTGGCAGCTGCACCCCGAGACCACCCCCGAGCCGGCCCGGCCCGTTCCCTCCCGCGACAAGGTATCAGCCCTGCCCGTCTCAGCGCGGAGGGGGCGCGCGGCTCAGAGGCAGCCCCCTCCCAAATCAAACCAGAGGCCTGGCGTGCAGCAAGGTGCACACATGCATGCCCTGCTCACAAGCACCTGCCTGCCCGTGCAACCCCCCAGGTGTGCACCGGCCCTGACGGAGCGGGTTACACCTACGAGCGTGCACGGCCTAGCCAGGATCCGTGGCTGGAAGCAACCTCGTTCCCCCCACACAATCGGCAGGTTGCATGAGATGAGTTTGGACGAGTCTCAGCCATGCAGCTGTGGAGCGCCCCCCTGCGACACCCCCCCCCCGGACCCCCTCTGCCAAGGCTAAACAGCCCCCCT
>NW_005841880.1:439350-440552 GCF_000455745.1 Alligator sinensis
CGGGAACAGGGACAGGCTGCCCCTGCTCCTGCCTTGAGCAGCTCCGGCGGGGTCCCAGCCCCTTCCCCCAGGGATCCCGGTGGGGGGCACGGAGCTGTACTCACAGCCGGGACGGGGGCCAAGCTGGCTGCTCCCAGCAGAGCCGGGCTGCCTGGATCCAGCTGGGCTTCGGCCCCACAAGGCTCCCTGGAGCCGGGCTGATTGGTGCCAGCTGGGGAGGGGGAGAGCCGCGCTGTCTCGCGCCAGCTGGGGACCGAGGAGAAGAGCCCTGCTCCAAGGCTTGGGCCGGGAGGGACCCGGGAGCCCCCTGCTCTACGTGCGGGCACCCTGAGGCTTTGCACCCCACGAGCAGGGCTGCGGGAGAGCCGGCCCCGTCCTCCTTCACGCTCGCAGACCTGCACATGCCCCCTCACCCCTCGCACACTCCTATTCAGCGTGCACACTGGCACGTTCAGGGCATATCCCCTCTCTCTCACGCCGCCTTCCCAGGGTCAAGGCCTCCACCTCCATAACCCGCATCAGGAAACAGCCCCAGAGCTCCAGGCTCCTGCCCGCAGAGGGCAGGGGCATTGCAGCCCGCAACCCTGCCTGCCAAGTGCTGGCCTCGTGCGTAACGGGGGAAACTGAGGCCCAACCGAGCAATGTGACTTGCACAAGGCCATGCATAGAGTCCCAATGCACCCCCACCAAAGATGTGGCTGCATTTCAGCGTTGCTGTGGGGTGCGAGGCACATGGGAGCCCCCTGGGCACCCCCCTGGATCCCTCCTTGACGCCCCCCGCCCCAGCCAGCCAGCACGTGGAGACCCGCAGGGATGCGGTGTTCGCCGGCCCAAGGCTGCGCGCTGATAAGGGCTTGCACGCGGC
The DNA here is from genome assembly GCF_000455745.1 of Alligator sinensis. Classification (NCBI taxonomy): domain Eukaryota; kingdom Metazoa; phylum Chordata; order Crocodylia; family Alligatoridae; genus Alligator; species Alligator sinensis. The sequence continues at coordinate 440,216 of NW_005841880.1, forward strand.
GTGCTGCTGAGATCAGCTTTCTCGGAACCGGGGCAGTGGATCTAGTGGCTCCGGGGGGGAGAGCTGGCAGGGACACATGGCATGCCGGGCACCCTGTGGATGCCATGCGGAGGGGGTGGGGGGGCCGTTTCAGGGTCACAATGACCCCCCTTTAATCGCTCATCCAGTACCCAGGTGTGGGAAAGCCGGGCAGGGCAGGGAGCCCCCCCAGCGGGGACATCATGGAGGCTGGCACACGTGTCCCAGCCATGATGGGGTCACTGGGGCTCCCCAGAGCCAGCTTGGGCACATGGTGCTGAGCTGGTACCGCCAAGGACCCCCCCCCCCACCCCACCCA
>NW_005841880.1:440583-446252 GCF_000455745.1 Alligator sinensis
AGCCGCCGAGCTGTACATGGGGGGCAGGCTGGACCCTGGGGGTGCATAGAGCCGGCCCGTATCTGTGGTTGCGTGTGCATGCGTGAGTGCATGCGTGTGCAGGCGGGGAGGAGGCTGCACCCCTCCAACGGCTCACACGCTCCAGTTGGCTCAGCTCCGGGCGCAGGCGGGGACCGGGCTCGTGTCCTCCCTGCTCCGTCTCCAGCTGCCGGCTCTCCCGGGCCTGCCTCTCCCGCTGCGGCCGTGTCCTGGCTTCACCCACGTCAGCTTCACACATGCACACACCACACGCACGCACAAGCAGGCGTGCGCGCACACACGCAGGCCACGGGAAAGGCGTCTCCTCCCTCATGGCTTCAGTCCTGAGGCCCAGTCCTCAGCTGGCCTCCAGGTCCGGCGAGGTCGGCACGGCACATCCCTGGCACCGCGTGGGCCTGTTCCTGCCCCAGGTGCTCTGGGGAGGCTGCGTGCAGGGAGCTGCCCACGCTAGCAGGCGTACGGCACGTCCCGGGACAGGGCACACATGGGGCCTGTTTGCCGTGCGGCTCCAAGCCCCGCTGGACCCTGTGCGGGTGCAATCGGCCCCGCTCTGCACATCAGCCCCGATGTGATGAAATCTGCACCCAGCAGCCGGAGCACGAATGCAGACCCCTTGTCCACCCATGCCAGCGTGCGGGCAGTGCCCAGGAGATCCCCCATCCTCCCCTGCAGTCGGTGCCCCTCGAGCGCCAGGTGCCGCATGCTGCTTTCCCTGCCCGGACGCCTCTCCCCACGGGCAGGTTGAGATCTGGGTCAGAGATAACGTGGCAGGGCCAAGGCCAGGGCGGCGTGCGTCCAGCGAAGCCCGGAGCAACGCCAGCAGGATCCGGGGGTTGCCCGAGGAGACGGGGCCGAGACCGCGGAGCAGGGGGCAAGCGAGACTCCTTCCTGGGGCTGCAGCCAGCAGGGTCCCAGCCTCCTGGCTCAGCCCAGGGTGGGATGAGTACCTGCCCCTCGTGCCCCCCTGCCAGCACCTACATCGGAGGCCCTGGCCTGGGGAACACCCCGTGGGGACGTGACCTGGTCCTCCGCCAAGGCGCACCTAGCCGATCCCCGTGGTGTCCGGCTAGCCGGAGGTGCAGGGAGCGCGTGTGCGAGCCGGGCTCTGCAAACACCCACAGGCAATACAAACACGGTGTGCTCGGCTCTGCTGAACCACGGCGGCCCCGGCCCTGTGCACGTAGCGGGGTTACCCAGGGTGAGGCCACCTCCCTGCCCCGGGACCAGCTCCCTGCGGCTGGGCGAGCAGAGAGACACCCTGTCACACGCGCATGTGAGCTTTGCATGCATGCACAGACACACGCATGCAAAGAGCTACTGCTCCACCCAGGCGCAAATGCACATGCAGGCACAGTCATGCAAATCCAAGCCTCGTGCATGCCCAAGTATGCACGCTGGCAGGCCCAGATGCACCCGGGCCCACGATGCACGCGCACGTGGCCACATGCAGCTTCTACGCAAATAGTCGCGCGCATGTGTCGTGCACACAAAGGTGCAAATACGCTCCCAAAGAGCCACAACAAACACGTCCACGTGGGCACACGTGCCCAAGGACACGCACAACCCCACGGGGCCCTTGTGTATAAATGCATGCAGACCTCAGGACACCCACGCTGCTCCGTGCATGCTCCCCCCTGGGCCCCCATCTCTCTGCCCCCATGCCACGGGGGCAGGCCGGCGCTGAGCCAAGGGGGACCCCACCTGCTCCTACCCAGGTCCCCTGGCTCCTTCCTGGGGTTTCCCTGGAGCCCATCCAAGCCACCCCCCTATGCAGCTGCATCAGCCTGGACCCCCCCCGGGGGAGCAGGGGGGCTGGGGCCGCGGTCCAGCAGGCTGAGGTCAGGCCGGGGGTGGGAGCACGGAGGTGGGCTCCAGATAAACCAAAAAAGGTCAGGAATGCGGGGCCGGATCTGCCTCTTCCTGCCCCGACAATGTCCCGGGCCTTATCACGGCTGCTCAGGAGCAGGAGCTGGGGGCGGCCGGCTGCAGCTGCCGCCCGGCTGGGCCGCCCCGGGGCGGGGGGGGGGCCGCCCCCCCTGCCGTGCTCAGCGAGAGGCTGCTGGGGATGCTCGGCGCTGGACTTACACCCAGCCAACACATACCGCCCTTCCCAAGCTACCCTCCCGCCCAGCTGCCCTGGTATTGGGGAGACCCCCCTGGGGCACCCCCTCCTGCAAACGGGGGATCAGCAGCAAAGAGGCTAAAAGGGACGGGGAACGGTGGCCCTGAGCCGGGCGAGGCTGGGGCCACGCGCCACGTGAGGCTGAGCCGCGCCCCGTCTGACAGGTTCCCCGGCCCCCCCCCCGGGGCGAGGCGGGGTGCACGGTTAGGCTGGGGGCCACGGCGCCACCGGATTTCCTGCCGGGGCGGGCGCACCTCCGCGTAGGAACGGGCCCACGGCCTGCACTGGCTGTCCTGCCCGGTGACTCTGGGACCCCCCGGTGACCCCCGGGATCCCAGCCTGGATCCGCGTCACCCCAATGGCCGGGGGGCAGCCAGGACTGGACGTCGTTTGCTGCCAGTAACGAGCTGGCTGGTTGGGTGGGGGCCCCTGGTCTCCGCTGCCCCGGGGGGTCACAGACAGGTGCAAGGCCCCCACGGCTGCAGGGAGGGTGCCCAAAGCAGCAGAGGGGGTCGGCCTGATTTGCACCTGGGACGGATCTGGCCCCGTGGGCACGGGCTGGGGGGCCGCCCTGGCAGGGGGAGCAGGGCCGGGGGCTGACGGAGCGGTGCGCGGGCAGGGAGCAAGCCCGAGCCTGGGCAGGCGGAGCCGTGCTGCACCCAGGAAGCGCTCACATAGCTCCTGCAGGAGGAGCAGGTGGCGGGGAGGCACTGGAGCACCCCGGCACCTCGTAAACAGGATGCGGGGCTGTAGACAGGCCTGGCTCGAGCAGGGGCTGGGCCCCAGGACACCCGGGTCCTCTCCCGAGCTCTGGGGGAGCGGGTGGGTGCAGGGCGGCGAGCCAAGACGTTTGGGTGAGAGGATGCCCTGCAGCTTTCTTCCCCGTGCCTCAGTTTCCCCCTCCTTGCACTCAGCTCCACCTGAGCTGCGGGGTGCGGGGGGTTCGGTGCCATTTCAGGGCCCCAGGGGCACCCGGGCAATGACCTGAGCTGGTCCCGGAGCGTCACGCTGCCCAGCCCGGCCTCGGGCTGCCCCGGTTTTATCTGGCGGCACCAGCGCGGCCCACCCCAGCCCTGCAGCAGGGAGATAGCGGCCCCTCTGCCCACGGTGACGGGTCAGGAGCACGCAGCCTGGCTGGAGGAGCTGCCACGCCGGGGACACGCTGCGTCCCACTGGTCTCCCCCAGCCACGGGCACGGGTGTCTGGCGCGGCCCCACCAAGCTCGCGCCGGGGGTCCCCAAGCAGAGCCCCCCAGGCTCGTTGCACTGCTGAGTGCAGCACGGCCGACGTCTCTGGCTGCTTCGACCCGGCCCCCGTGTCCCCGGGGAACGATCTGTGCCAGCCGGTGCGATGAGCGCGCCCGTCCCCGGTGACTCACGGCCCGGCGGCAGTGCCAGCTCCCCGGGGAGTTACATAAAGCCGAGCGCTGGCACGCGGCGGGCGCGTTCCTGGCCGGCTCGGGCAGATCCCGAAGGCCGCACGGGCATCATGCGGGCGCTGGGTACCCGTCCCTGGTGGGAGTTGTGGGGCGGGAGGGTCAACCCCTGCCCCAAAGGGCCCCCACTAGGACTGCACTAGGCAGGCAGAGGAGGGGAAACTGAGGCACAGAGCAGAGAAGGGAGAAGTGGGACTTGAGCCCAGGGCCCAAGCTGCATCCTCCACCCCGGTGACCTTTCCTCCTCCTCAGATCCCTGGAAAACCTCAGCGGCAGGGATGACATCAGAGTGACCTCACGGCAGCGAGGTCCTGTTTCCAGCGAGAAAGGGGAAGTTTCGGCTTCGCTGAGCTCAGGGGAAAACATGCCGGGGGGGCCAGGGCGGTGCAGGGTCCAGCACCCACCCCCGAACTTGGGACACGGTTCCAGCGTGGGGTCCTCACCCGGGCCGGGAGGCCCCGTGGCCAGGGCTGGACCCCGACTCTCCTCCCGGCCGGGGCATTGGGCCCCTGGGCCCCGCCTTAGGCTGCAAACCAGACTCGGAGGCGGTGCCGCCTCTCGCACTCGGGACACGGCTGCATTTTCCCGGCTGGGAGGGGAGGGTCTTTGGCTGCGTTTGCCACCTGGCAGGACCTCAATTATCAAGGACACGGAGGTGGCCGGGGTGGGGGGGTCCACGCGGGGTCAGCAGCTGCGCTCAGCTCGTGCTTCCCCCGCTGCTGCGGCCCCTCCGTGCTCAGCGGGTCCCAGGCCCTCGTGTGCCCCCGGCTCCTCGGCCGCACCACGTCGCCGCGGTGGGAAACGGTGACGCACGGGAAGAAATCGGTCCCGAAAGCAGAAGTGCCGGCGGCAGCGTCACCCCACGGACAGCCAGCGACTGCAGGCGGCCCCTGCTAAGCGTGCCAAGTGATTTAGGAACACGGCGCGTTGAACACCTCCAGGGCTGGGGGGGGCCCGAATTCCTGGGAAATGCCCCGCGCTCTCAGCCCATGCAAGCCCCCAGGTGCCAGGGCCCGGCCCCGGTGGGAGCTGAGCCCAGCACCCTTGGGCCTGATCCTGCACCCGGACACGGGCACCCCGGATGGGAGGCTGATGGGGTTACCATGGTTACCGCCAGCGGTGCACACTTTCGAAGTTCACGGCATTGCAGGAGCACGGGCTGTCCCCTACACGCCCGCAGCCTCACAGCTGCACGCCCGGGGCCAGGCGGCGTTGTGCACGCACATGCACAAGTGCCACTGTGTCCCCGGCACGGCGCCTTCCCCACACTGCCGTGAGTGTGAACACGAGCAAAACCACCCGGCCCCAAACCGGACGTGGCCCTCCCAGGTGTGCAACATGGCGGGGAGCGACCAAGACCCCCGCCGTGGCAGAGACACACACACACGGCACACACTGCTACACACACGCGTGCGAGCATTGTGTCACACACACATACAAATACACACACACACAGGTCTCAGGCGCTGCCCCAATTCCAGCACACAATTCTGCAGCCAGACGTGCCCGTGATTTACACACGCACAGGCCCGTGTATTGTTCACACCCGGCGTCCTGTCCCCGGGCCTGGGCGCAGCACTCTGCTCTCGCTCTCCCCCATAACCACGGCCTTTGTTCTCCTTGCTCACTGGGTTGTTCCTGCCACCCCTGCCCTCGCCCGCCCCGGGAACCCTGCCAGGAATAAAGCCTCCTCGCACACCTACACACACAGACCGCCCTCGCGGTCTCCCCGGGAGGCATGTGCATGCCCACACTTGTGCAAATCCACATGCAGCAGGCATGGGGGAGCTCCAGAGACGCCCCATCCCGCAGGCCGGCGGAAACCCCGAGCCCGACTGAGCTCCCGGAGGTTTCCCCGGGGGCGGGAGACAGGAGGCGAGGGAGGGCTGCGGTGCCCGGCACATTCAGGCCTCATCCAGACTGGGGTAAAAGGTGGTTTTCCAGGCCCGGCTTTTGCATTCACCCCCCGTGGCCGGCAAAGCCCTGGGAGCAAGAGCGGCACCTTCTCTGGGCACGTGCCCGGGCGCCTGGGCTCCCTCCCTGCCAGCCCTGCTCTGCCTGGGGCTGGGGGGG
>NW_005841880.1:446501-448159 GCF_000455745.1 Alligator sinensis
CCCCGGCTTTGCCTGCAGCCCCCTCCCCCCCCCCCCCTCGGCCTCTGGTGTCTCCCCTCCCTGCGGCTGAGTCAGCGGCTTCCCCGGCTGTGCCAGGCGTGGGGGCGGGCAGGGATCCCGCGCCCTGAGCAGGACTTTCCAAGCAGGGCCGGCTTGCCCTCTATTTGGGGCTGGGGGAGCAAGGCAAGCCCCTGCTTTGCCTGCAGCACCCTCCCCCCCACCCCCTCGGCCTCTGGTGTCTGTCCTCCCTGCGGCTGAGTCAGCGGCTTCCCCCGCTCTGCCCCGGGGGGGGGCGGGCAGGGGTACGCGGCGGGCTTCCCCGGCTGTGCCAGGCGTGGGGGCGGGCAGGGATCCCGCGCCCTGAGCAGGACTTTCCAAGCAGGGCCGGCTCATCCCAGGCCTCCCGGCACACATTCAGCCCCAGCTGCACCTGGGACTGCCCCTGGGGTGCAGAAGCAGGTCTGGAGGGGAGGGGGCATGTCCATACCAATGCCACACGCGTGCCAATGCAATGGCTCCCATGCATCACGGCGGTGCCATGCATCCGCAGCTGCCAGCCCCCATCGGTGCAGCACGTGCAGGCCGTGCTGGTACCCCGTCCCCCAGACAGGGGCTGGATGCACGTGAGGGGTGCCCTGGGGGTCTCCCTTCCTCCCGGGCAGCCCGGCCCCGGCGCGGAGCCGCGGGCAGATGCACACCATGTATAAACAGCGCGGTGCACAGAGCCCCACTGTCTGCACCTCCGCGCTCCGGTGCTGCCAGACCTGGGAGCCGAGCCAGGCGGGAGCCGGCGCCGGGCAGCAGCGCTGCCAGCATCCTGGGCCCTGCCAGGATCAGGGCACCCGGTCCGGGGAGCAAGGGGTCAAGGTGTGGCGGGGACACGCTCTGCTCTTGTCCCTGCTGGACCCCGGGATCTCACCCGGCCGGCGCAGCAGCAAGACCCCTCCCACATGCCCGCATGGGTGCGTGTGCACACACGTGTGAATGCAGATGTGTCATGAAGCCCGGGGTTGCCACCCCCATGAGCCTGCAGCACACGAGTGCAAGGGACACGCGCGCATCCCCAACCCGTGCACCCCTGGGAGCCCGTGCATGCGGCCTGCCCACGCGTGTCCCCGTGTCCTCTGCAGGCTTCCCGGTGCCCTCTGCCCTGCCCGCAGGTACCGCCGGGCACCGCCCGCGTCCCCCGGACAGGAAGCAGCCAGGGTGACTCAGGGGCCTGCCCTGTCCTCCCGGGAGCCTCCGCAGGCTCCCCGCACTGACTCAGCCCCCCAGACCCAGACGGGAGACTTTGGGAGGGTCGGTGTCTCCGACGCGCCCGCCCACCGAGCCCGACTCCAGCTGTCGAGAGTCCAGCAGACAGGAGGATCCCGGCGCTCGGGCCAGGAGGAGCCGCCAGACTCGGGGGTGGGAGGAGAGGGGGAGGCCTGGGGCAGGCAGGGCCTGCCCCCCCTCCAGCTTGGCCTGACACCAGGCCCACACAAGCAGGGATGGGAAAAGCCCAGTGCAGGGACCAGCCGCTCCCCGAGATCCCAGCTCTGGGGACCCAGGGGTCGGATGCTGGGGCCTCTGGGGTCCTGGCTCCCAGGCCTGTGCTCGGTGCTGAGCCAGGACCGGGCACCGCGGGCCACGGTGCCTCCAGCGGCTGCCTGGGGAGA
>NW_005841880.1:448258-449175 GCF_000455745.1 Alligator sinensis
CGCCTCAGCAGGGGAAAACTGAGGCACTGGCTGGAGGCAGCGCGTACAAGGCCTGCCCTGTCCCTTGCCAGCACCTCTGCGCTCCCCCAGAGCCAAGCCTGGTGCTAAGCCCTGGGGCCGGGCTAGTGGCCTTGGTGATTAGGGCACCCGTGCCAGGCAATGTGCCACAGCAAGGCTACAGCAAGGCTGCCCTCCCCCCCCAATGCCCCCGGCCCCAAAGGGACAGGTGCAGGGCAGATTACCGGGAAGTGGGTCAGAGGGATCGGGGGAGGCGGCCCCCGCGGGGCCTGGCTGGCGGCCAGGGCACGAGGTCCAGCGGGACTGGGACACGGCGTCCTGGGGACTGGAGAGCAGGTGAAGGGGTGGCAGTGCCAGGCAGCGTGCCAGTGGGGATCAGGGAGCGTGTGCGTATGTGTAGCCTGAGAGCACGGGGCTGCACGTGCGTGCCTTTGTGTGTGTGTATCCCGAGAGCACAGGGGTGCACGTGTGTGCCTTTGTGTGTGGAAGTGTATGTGCCCCTGAGAGCAGGGGGGTGCATGCGTGTGTGTGTGCACCCTGAGAGCATGGGTTGCACACGTGTACATCTGTGTATGTGTGTGTATGCGTGCGTTTGTGTGTGCCTGAGAGCACGGGGGTGCACATGTGTGCATCTCTGCTTGCACGTGTGCACCCACAACCAGGCCTGCGTGCGTCTCTGCGTGCCCCTGCATGTCTGCCCCTGCGTCTGTGTGTCTGCGTGCGCCACAGGGTGACTTCCTTGCCCCCCCCCCCGCCCCGGAGGACACGCCGACCTTGGCTCTCCCAGCGTCACGGAGCCGGGGCATGTTCCTGCTCGGAGCCGCGGCGCGGACCCCTGGGTTTGTTCCCCCCAGCCAGGCCCACGTCCCGCTCAGACCCAGGCTGCAGCTGACGCAGGC
>NW_005841880.1:449185-454453 GCF_000455745.1 Alligator sinensis
CCGACCCGAGCCCCCAGGCCCCTCCAGTGCTGGCCCGCGGGGGCCATGCTCCATCGTGTGCACGGTGCCCCCAGCCGCGCGGGACGGTCTGGGCAGCTCCCGACTGCTCGGGCCCGCGCCCGCCCCAGCCCGTGTTTGTTTGTCCTTTTGCTTTTGCAGCTGTGCGGGGAGTGACCGCCGAGATGAAAGCTCCCCGCGCTCCCTGGGAAAACAACCTCCCTGCGGCCCCTTCCCAGCCCCAGCCAGGCCTGGCTCGGCCTCGCACCCGGGCGGCTGCGGAAGCAGGGGGTGGATCCGGCCAGCTCACGGGGCGCTGGCGGGGCCGGTCGTCGGTCACATCAGGGGCAAAGCAGCAGCCAAAGGCGGGCCACCGGGGCTGGAGAGAAGGGGGACTGCATGGGGGGGCTCCCCAACAAGCCGCTTGCCCCGTGGTCACGGCCGGCGAGGGGCCATGCACCTGGGCTCTGTAGGGCCGGAGCTGGCTGCAACCCCCTACCCGTCGCCTGGAAGACCCCCCACCATCTCTCCGCCCAGGGGCTGCTCTTATCCACCGCCCAAAGGCTGCAGCCACCTCTGGGGTGTGACACAGCTGCTCCTCCGGTGCAGGAGGGGGTCCAAGCCCCGGGAGGGGCACGGTCACCTTTGAACAGCCGGGGCAAGCGCTATTGCTCTTGGCACCGGTGCCTCGGAGGGAAACGCTCCAAGCCCCGAGGCCCCGTGCCAGAGCCAGCGCCGGCCCCCAGGCTCTCCTCGCAGGGCACAGGGTGGCACCGGGCAGCATGGGAGGGGGTCCCGGTTGCAGGACAGGGGCAGGCGGAGGCGGGCGAGAGTCGAGGGGCAGCAGTGGGGTCATGGGGGTAGGGGAGAGCCTTGGACTGGGCTCGACTGAGCCAGAGCCTGGCCCCTCCAGCCCGGGCAGCCGAGCGGGGAGCCCAGCCCTCTGCTCGTGCACCGTGGGATGCCGTGGCCTGTACTTTTCCAGCCCATCCCCGGGCAGAGCAAGGCGGGGGGTGCAGGGACAGGGCCGGGCCCTCTTCCCATCACTCACAGCCGCGCTACACCCCTGGGGCCACCCCTGGGGAGCTCGGGGCCTCGCGCGGCTCTTCCCTGCGCTTGAAGAGGGAGTTTCCACTGGAAACCTCCGACCCCGCGGGCGGGTGAGCACGTGCCAGCTCCGAGCGGGTGCCAGGGCCGCGGGGTGGGGAGGGGTGGGGGGACCTGCATTTCCCTGCCCGCGCGACCCAGGCACCAAGGTCAGTGCCCTGGGATGGGATGGGAAGGGAGGGGAGGGGAGGGACCTGCATGCGTGCAAGCAGGAAGGGAAATGGGTGTGCATGTGTGTGTGCATGAGTGCAAGGAAAATGTGTGTGTGTGTGCGTGTGCGTGGCCATTTATGTGCGTGAGAGCTAGGGAAGCTGTGTGTATATGTGGGTGTACGAGTGGAAGGGAAGGTGTGCACGCAAGTGTGTGTGTGTGCATGCATCACAGCAGACGATATGCCTGTGTGCACAAGAGCAAGGGAAGGTGTGTGTATATGTGTGCGTGCATATGTGTGCAGGTATGTAGGACAGCAAGGAAGCTGTGCGCATGTGTGCAGGTGCATGTGAGCGCTAATGAGAGCCAGGGAAGGGGTGTGTGTGTGTGTGAGTACATGCGTGTGCACGTGTATGACAGCAAGGGAAGGTATTGTGCACACACTTATGCCTGTGCCAGCGGGATGCGAGGGGTGCACAGATGCTCTGAGTCTGGTCCCCTTCCCAGCTGGGAAGTGAAGCATCTGTGGCCTGCTGGCATGACCCGGCTGGCACCCACCTGCCCCTCGCCCCCAGGCACCCCCAGGCCCAGCTCCCTCCTGCTTCCCCAGGGGAGGGGGAGACCCCAGTCCTGACCCACAGGTCCCTGCAAGCGCTCCCGCATCCCCTCTAGGCATGACCAAGACCCCCCAGGCTTCGCCAGCCACAAGGCATGGGGGTCGGGAGGCAGCTGCATCCTCATGGTCATCAGGGCAGAGGCAGCAGCTGGGAGCCCGCGACCGGTGCCTGCAGCTGGGCTAAGACCCGGCCTGGCACAGACACCACCACCTTTCTGCCCCATCCCGTCAAATGGGGAGTAGCCAGGGAGAGAAAGGAGCAGACCCCCAGCTCCGGAGAGCTGCACTCTGCATGAGTTTCCATTGGCAGTGCGTGCCTCGGCCACACGTGTGCATCCGCGCCAATGCAGCCACGCGTGTGCATTTGCATGCAGACCTGCTGTGCCCGCGTGGCCTGTAGCTCGAGAGTCCTGCTGGAAAATCCCAGCCCCTCCCTGCCTGCCCTGCTCCGGTCCCCACGGCTAATCCATCACTGCTGGTTCCTGCCTCCTCTCCAGCTCTGCCCTTTCTCCCCAGCCTGGATGAGGCCCCAGGGTCCCAGGGGCAGCACAGCACGTGCTACGGGGTCAGGCTGCACAATGCCTGGCCCCGACAGCTGCTGGACCGGGATGGGGGGCGGTCCTTTTTGCATGACAATGCTGGGAGCAAAGCCCCAGCTGCTCCAGACAGGCTGGGCCATGTGGGGGGAGTGGGGGCCGGAAGATAAACAGGGCAGGGGATGGGACCCTGCAATGCAGGCCAGGCTAGGAGGGGCTGGGGCTTAGGTCCAGCAGGGTACTTGGGGGCTGCAGAGTAGCCTGCCCAAATATCAAGTCCTGCCTCCCCCCGGGGTGGCACAGATGTCCCTGCCCCCCACCCCAGTGCTGCGCCAGCTGGCCAGGCCGGCAGACAGCCGCACGTGCCGGCACGGGGCAGATGGCTGCAGGCGGGGAGACAATGGGTCACCCCGGGAGAGGGGCAGCGCGAGGGGCAAGGCCTGCCCACCAGCAGCAGGCAGCCCCGGCGGTGCGGACCCAGGAGTCCTGGTGCCCAGTCCCGTGTCTGGGGCCTTGTGCTCCCCGCTGGGCCCCCAATGTGCTGGCCTGGGGTGGCTACTGCACTGGGCACAGCAATGACACCCCGTCCCGTGAGACCCGGGCAGAGACCGGAAGCCCTGAGCACTCGCTCCCCGGCCTTGCTCAGCGCCCTGCTCCCTTCCCAGGGCTGCCCACGGGACCCAGAGTCTGGCCGCAGCACTCAGGCCCCAGAGCAGGCACATCCCAAGGGGACCGGGGGTGTTTGTGGGCCTGATCCTGCTGCTCAGCAGGTCCTGAGGGCAGGATCGGGCCCTGCATGGGCCACTCAAGGAAGTCAGAGGCCCCCGCACGGAAGATTTCACCCAAATGCTGGAGATGCTCCCCCCAGACCCAGCCGTGGGCCCCCTGCTAAGGGGGGGGATGTGCTGCCAGCTGTGCAGTGCCAGCTGTGCCCGGTGCAGCTGCAGGAAGCCAGTGAGGATGGCACGGCACAGAGCTGATGCCCAGGGCACATGCGGGTGCCTGGGTCCCTCCAGCACTGCCGGGCTGGGCTTGGGCACGGGCACCTGGAGGTGACATGGTAGGGGGAGGGAAAGGGTAAGTTTTGCATGGAGCTTTGCACACCCAGCACTCCCAGCATGCACACACTCGTGTTTGCGTGCACAGCTGCACATGCATGAAAGCACATCCACACCAACCTGCACATGCAAACACGCCTATACCCACATGCCCAGGCTTTTGCAAACAGCCGTGCCTGCTAATCCGTGCATGCGCATGCGTGCACACACACATGCACAACTACGTGTGCATGCGAGCACGCACGCACACATGCACACACGCACAGGCCTGCACTGGCAAACATGCCTGCACACGTATGGCCAGACTCATGCAAACGGCCGTGCATGCGAATACATGCACACCTCTGTGCTAGCCTCGAGCACACCCAGGGTGGACACGCACGGGGCTCACAGCTGTCAGTGCTGGGGGGCGAGGGCACAGCCCGAGGGGCCTCAGCAGAGCCAGGAGGGTCCTTTCCTCCCTCCCCGCCCTGGGATTTGGCTCCAGGAGAAGCAGGGCCGGGGCAACCGGTCGGGAGCAAATGAAGGGACCATTGATGGAGGCCTGGTACCTACGGAGCAGCCTCCCTGGCTCTGCCCCAGCCCTGGGCACCGGCTATTTGTGGAGCCGACCGGGGGCAGGCCGAGGTGCCAAGAGGTTCCTAGCCTCCGACGACGCCAAGGGCGGATAATTATAGCCACAGAAGCTAAAAATAGGCCGGGGAGGAACAAGGAGGGTTATTTTTAGCAACGGCTCAGAGCTTTGTTCCATCAGCAACTTCTAGCGCCCGCGCCGCGTCTCCGAGCTGGGGCTGGGAGCGCAGCCAGCGGGGTCTGCCCACGCCCTGCCCCACGCCCCTGGAGCTGCCAGGCTCCCCGATCCCCCAGGGCCAGGACTGGGGGTCACTCTTTGCCACCCAGGAACACAGCCTTCGGCTTTGTGCTGCCAGGGACGAGCTGGGCTCGGGCGGGGGGCGAAAGGCTGGGGGCAGAAGCAGCAGGGTGCTGGCGGGTGCTGGGCTCCGGGCTCCCCTGTACGAAGCCAGGGAGAGGCGCAGACCTCGTGGGTCTCCATGGGCTCCAGCTGCCAAAGGGAGGTCAGGCAAGGTTGCAAGAGGCCTCAGAGGCTCCTCAGCTCCAGGAGATGAGATAAGTCAGGGCTCTGCACCTCTGCCCACTGGTGCCAGACACTTGGTACCAGCTGGGGAAGCAACAGCAGCACCGGGGGGTGGCAGTCGAGGGGGGAAGGTGCCCAGTGGGCACATTGCAAGAGGTGCAGGGGCCCAGGGCCATTTGCATCCAGCTCTGCAAGCCGGGCCCCTTCCCCTCACGCCCATTTCCCAGCCGCTGTCCCCCAGCCCCTCTCGTCTGGCAGCTGGGCTGCGGTGCCCCTTGCAGAGGGGCTGAGCCTGGCACCAGAGCTGAGGGAGGCTGCAGGAGGGGCTGGCCAGGGCGGCAGGCGTCTGCCCCCTCCCCAGCTTCTTGGCAGCCTCCGGAGGCAGGAGCCAAGCCGCCGTGCGCCGCATCCAGGAAGGAGCGGAGTCGAGGAAGGAGGGGGGGGTGGTCTCTGCGACGGCCCAGCCCCACTGAATCATGCCCCAGGGCTGTGGGGTGGCGTCATGCGGCGGCTTCCCAAACGCCCTGGCGCCTGGCCCGAGCTCCTCATGCGGCTGGAGAGCGGCCAGGGCAGGAGCCGGCGTGCGGGAGCGTGGTCAGGGAGAGGGGCTGCACTGACACGGGGCTGGGGGGCCTGGGACTGGCCTCTGCGCAGCTCCTCCAGGGGCCCCCCTCAGTCTGCAGCCAGAGGCCAAGGCCCCAAGCAAGT
>NW_005841880.1:454535-454840 GCF_000455745.1 Alligator sinensis
TGGCCCTCGTGTGTGCGCAATGCACGCCTGGAGCAGCCACGTTGCCTCTAGTGGCATGTCCTACCCCGCCACCCTGAAGCAGTGCTCCTTGCCCACTGCTGCTTGCGGCCCCTCTTGCAACCGGCCCCTGTGCCTCAGTTTCCCTAGATGGATGACAGTGCCACATGCTGAAAGCCAGGGCAATTGGGGGGTGCAGCAGGCGGCTCGGAGGACAGGACCCAGCCTCCTGCAGACGGGCTGCGCCTCTAGCCGCGGCCTTGGCTGCCTCCAGGCCGAGGGCTCCAGCTCTCGGACGCGTCCAGCTC
>NW_005841880.1:454927-494817 GCF_000455745.1 Alligator sinensis
TTCCTGCCAGGGCGGGCGCCGGCTGAGCTGTCCCCAGCCCGCGGCCTGCCAGGAAAGGGGGCTGGCGCGCCCGGCAGAGCCCCAGGTTTCTCTTGGCAGAGGAGCCCGGGTGAAGACAACAGTCTTATAAGGGGAGATGGGTAGGGCAGATGGGGCTGGGGACAGGGAGAACGCATGTCCCTGCAGTGAGACGGCATCGGTGGGGGGACCAGGAGGGCAGGGGGAGCTGCCAACAGCAGCCCATAGAGAGCTAAAGGCCCACGGGAAATGCACCTCCTGGTACAAGCTGGGGTCACCTATCTGCAACCAGGGACGTGGCCGGTGCCGGCACAGCCCTGCACCACACCTCGCTGAATGGATGTGGACTGATGGGATCTGCCCCGGGGCAATTTACCCCGGGGGGTTTGCAGCCAAGGCTCTGGGGGGCACTTCTGGGCAGGCAGGGAGGGGTCACCCCTGCCCAGGGCTGCGCTGACAGCCTGCCGTGTCCCTTATGCCAATGGAAAGCACAGCGTCTGCTGCATCCTGATGACGCTGGTGCAGCTCTGTGCCCTGCCCTGGCCCTGGGAGCGCAGTGCCCTGAATGCCGGGCCCACCGGCGGCCAGGGCTGGCACAGCCTCACTCCAGCAGGCAGAAACCACGTGCAGCGCGGTGGTTTGCATCAGATGCAACCACAAACCCAGCACGCGTGTCCCCCTGCACGCATCGCCTGGCACAGGGGCTTCCAGGAAGCCGGGCCAGTGAGCAGGAAAGGAGAGCACCAGGATGATAGACACGTCCCTTTTTGGAGAAGAGGAACTCCTCCCGCGAGGGCGAGAAACGAAAGTGGCTTCCAGGCCGGCCCGTGCAGCCCGTCTCCAAACCACCCTCCTCCCTACGGCAGGATCCGGCCACTTTTCCCAGGAACGCGGGAAGCCCCTGTGCTGCGCCCACCTGGCGCCTGGCAGAAGGCTCCAGCTCCTCCAGCCTGGCCCCCTGCACCGGGACGGATACCACCCGGGGCTGCTCAGGCGCTGGCGGCCTGGGACCCGGAGCTGCACACAGCCTCTCGCCCCCACCGTTACCCTGAGCCTGGCAGGGCGAGTGCACGGCAGGAGGCCAGAGGGGAAGGACCGGCTTTTCCCACTTCAAAGCCGCGTCCCCAGGAGATGCAGGGACCTGCCCGAGGGCGGGCAGCGGGTCAGGCTGAGCCTGCAGCAAAACCCGCGGCCCCGCGGGGTCATGTGAATGGCACCACAACACGGGGGGTTTTGCCGTGCAAACATGGAGGAGCCAAAGGCAGCAGGGCCTCATGGGGACTTCCAGACCTGGGACGTGGCTCGGAGCCCTGGATCCCGCTGTTCCTGGAAGGCAGGAAGGGTGCTGGCGCAGGATGTGGAGCTGGGGGAGCCAGGCGGGGGGTGGGTGGGAATGCAAGCCAGGCTGGGCTGCAGGGCATCCGCGGCCTGGCACAGGCTGGCTGCTGGGGTTCAGCCACGCGGGGCACTCGGAGCACGTACCTTGCCGTGGGATCTGGGCAGCATCCAGGAGAGGCGGCTTCAACCAGGGCTCCCCTCCTCCGGCTCCGACGCTGCTGGGGACACTTGGAGCACGGCTGAGACGAGACACCAGCTCCGTTAGGCCTGTGCAGCCTCCTAATCGAGTAGCACCTTGCACGTACATGGTGCAGGTCTGGCTCGCTGCCCCGGTGCAGGGGCTCCGTCTTACTGTGGGGTGGACAGAAGGGGAAGGAAATCCCCGACGCTCTCGGGCTTTAGTCACTGGGGATGGCTGGAGACCAAACCCCAACCCGAACCATCACGCCTCTGGAGAGCCCACTTCAGATCCTGGCTCTTGTCCAGGCCCACAACACGGGTGGCCCCGAATCTCTACTGGAGACACAGCCGCACCCGGGACCCCCCTCAGCTCCGGTGCTTGCAGAAACCTGGAGCTGGGATGGAGAAGCACAGCCCAGCTGGGTCCTGGGCCTCCAGAAGAGACCAGCAAGAGGGACTGTGTATCAGGCCAGGCATGCAGTGCTCCCACGCTGTATTGGTGGGGCTGATTTAGCTCATGCAATGCTGCTCTCTCTGCTCCCAGGGCCGCGGGGAATAGTGCAGCCTTTGGGGGATGAAGGCTAGGAGGTACCTGGGGGTCAGGACCAGGGTGCCGCAGCCCCCCTGCACACTGCTCACCCCGTTTCCCCTTCATGCTGCATAGCACGACCGCTGCCAGGTGCTAGCAGCTGCCACGCTCCACCCCGGAGCTGAGAAATCCCCGGGAAGTTTGCAGAGGATAAAAATACACCACCGGGCACATGCAGATGGAAGCTGAATTGCCCCGTTCATAGCAGGGCAGTTCAAACAACTGGCGCTGAACTTGACCTGCCGTGCAGACACGGCCTGGAGGAGCAGGGGCCAGGGTCCTGGACACGCGGTGGAGGGGGGAAGACAGGAGACGCGACACGCTGGGTAAAATGAAAAGTGAGCCTTTTTATTGTGTTATCAAGTCACTTTTTAACAACAAGTCCACAAAATATTAAACACTGTGCAAGAAATTGGTCTATGGCACACCAGAAAGGGGGGAAATAAAAATAAATCGGAGATCCCCAAATGCAGACGTTATGAAGAACCTACGTTACGGACACCGATTACTTCCTAAAGGACAGTCTTTACAAACCTCGACTGGCGTTTGGCAACAATATCAGAGTTTGGCAAAGAAGAGTCATAAACCAGAGAGAGAAGTGAAGAGCGCAAGGGACCCAACGCGTGGCTTTTCCTGCAGAGGGGGAGGATGCGGTCGCCTTGACTCTCGTTAATAGAGGCGACTTTTAAGTACTCGCAACGGGGAAGAGGGATTCGGCTGGGCTGCTCACAGGGCCAGGGACTGAGCGACACGGGCATCGCTCCTAAGCTCTCCCCCCACGCAGCTGGAGCCGGGATGTTTAAGGAGCCGCGCTCCTGGTAGGATACGCCTGGCTCGGGCAGGGAGGTGAGGGAAGCTGCCTTCGTCCTAAGGGAGCAGGGCTGGGGATGCACCCTGGGGGGGCAAAGCATCGGGGATGCTCTTAGCCCCGGATGACCACGCGGCTGATGCCCATCCGGCAGCAAGCGCCTGCAAGAGGCTGGGCGGGGGGGCCTGATCCTTCTGGCCAGAGGCAGAAGCACCAGCCGCCCCTGCAGCCAGGGCTGGCGGAGCTGTCGCTCCCTCCTGGCGGGTCTACGAGGACAGGAGCCTGTGGGCTGCCTCGGCCCCGGGACCCGAGCGGCTGGCAGATCACACAGGCACTCCGCTTCCTCCCGCCCGCCTGCCCGCCCGCCCTCTTTTTCAGTCCCTCGCCTTTCTATTTCTGGTGACGGCTTTGCCACACGCGTGAGAGGGACTCCGGGCCAATCTGGGCGGGGGGCTGACATCCCAAAAAGGCCTTTGTGGAGCGTGTGCCGGGCAGGCCCCGGTGGCCTGACCGCGATGAGGGATGGGGAGAGGAGCCGCCCCCCGCACTTCACAGTTCAGAGCACTTAAAAAGTCCGGAAAGTGTCTTTTTTTCTTTTTTTTTTTTTCTTTTTTGGCAAATGCACTGACAAAGTACAAGCAGCTACTGGAACCGGCACTGATATTTATGCGATACAAAAACATCTACGGTATGAGCGCTGCGCGACTCGGATGGGGTGGGGGGGATAAAAATGGGGAAGCCTGCAGGTGAAGACCCCCCCTCCACCCCCAAGCAACCGAGCCGGCTCCTTCCCACCACCCCGCAGAGCTAGGCCAGTCCCCCAGCACAGGGACCTCTGCCATCTCTGCCTGCACCGGAGGCTGGAGCGGGGCTCCCAGCTGCCCCGGGCATGCTTGAGACAACGGTGCCAGGAGCAGGGGAGCCCAAAACTGTCCCTGCCTCTGCCGCTTTGCATAGCTCTCACGGGGCAGTGTGAAGGGAGCGGGCTCCCGGCTGGGCACGTGTCCCCCAGGCCAAAGGTCCTGTCCTCCCCATCCTCCTCCAACTGCATGCTGATCCAGAGCTGTGCCCGGCCCTTGCACATGGGGATAACACGGCCCAAGGCAACGCTGCCGTGCAAGTGACCTGCCAACCCCCACCCTGGCAAAGCCCACGTGCCATGATGACTAGCACTGACCGTGCCAACGGGCCGGGCTGGACACAGGACACTTCCACGGGGCGCTGGGGAAGGGGTGATGGGGGTGCAGGGGGGCTGCGGGGAGCAGAGCTTTGGGCAGACTCATCAGGTTGCAAGAACCGATGACACTGGTGCGTCCCTCGCGGGCGGCTGGGTGAGCAGCGCCCGCGGTGGCCTCTGCCACGCAAATGAAGGACCCGGGGCTCGTGGCTGACCTGCGACTCCTGGGCTTGCCCGGAGCGCCAGCTATAGCACCATGCACTGTTCTCTAACGTAGAGGAAGAATCAGCAAATCCGGAGTAGAAAAATAAGGCTGGAGCTGGACTAAATTAAGAACCGGGGGAAGCCCCCACGGTGGAGGGACAGCCCGGCCGCGGGGGACAGCGCTCGCTATGGGCGCGGCGACTGACGGAGCCTAAATCGCTTGGACTGAGAAGGAAAACTACAAGGGATCTCTCGTGGGTTTGCAGACCTGCTAGGGGGGCCGGGGCTGGGAGACACTCGCTGGGTCTCCCGGACACAGGAAGCAACGTGCTGCATGTGCCGGACGGTCCTGGGGCCGTGCCAAGGCAGCGCTGCCCTGGGGAAGGCCTTGCGCAGCAGGGGCAACGAGGGGCAAAGCTGCTAGCGGATGGCAGGACCAGAACCCGGGACACTCGGACAGGGCTGCAGGAGGCTTCCTGCTCCCCCGGGCTCAGCGCGGGGCTCCAGGGATCCTGCGGGGTGGCAGCGAGAGGGACTGGGGTAGTGTTAAAAACATGAAGTCCTCGTTTAAAAACTTTTGCTTAAAAATGTGAGCGATGACGTAAGAAAGAGCGGAGGGCGAAGGATCCGGGACAGATCCGCGAGCCCCTCACCTGCACAAAGCCGGCGCTGCCAATCTGCAGCTGGGGGTGGCCTGGCGGGGGGCTGACACGGGCGAGTCGGTTTTCCCCGAACAGCAAATCTCATCATCTGGGAGGGACAAAGGGTGTCGCTCCCCGTGGAGCAAGTCACCACGAGCAAAGAACGGGGGGCAGCTCCGGGGCTGGCACCCCCTGCCCAGGAACCCCACGTTTGCTGTCTGAGAGCAGGTGGCCAAAACCCTGGCGGTGCTGGACCAAGCTGCTTGCTGCCCTGGTAAAAGGCACGGGGCCAGTCCCAGTCCCTCACTCAAAGTAGGCCTCTGAGAGCCACAAGCCCAACCTCCTCAGGGTCTCCGTGAAGGCTGAGCCCGTGGCTCCCCCCGGCCTCCCCCTTCGGCAGCGCACAGGCAGGACTGGTGCTGGGACACGGCCCCTGGCCTGTCGGCATCGCAAGGGGCCCAGAATGCGACACTACTTTTGTACGGAAGCGATGGAAACCAGACCCAGCGTGCTGGGGCAATGGCTTGGTGAGACAGACCTCCCAGGATGGGGGGGAGCCTTTCTCTGCACACAATTTGGACCAAAACTTGGGTGAAGATGCAGATGAACCGACCGCCCCGCACGTCAAGTGCCCCAGGAACGTGCCCGGATCCATCCGCCATCTCCATCCAAGACACCAGCACTAAGGGGTCTGCCTAGGAGGCTTATCCACCCCTCTCCCTTCTGCGCTGAGCACTTCTCTGCCCCTCAGTCCTAGCCACGGAAAGCTGGGCTGTCCTCTGCAGAAGCAGGTCTACCCGATTATTAGATAAAGCTAACGGTATTAGACAGTCTCTTGTCTACAGTGTTAGAAGCTGGTGAGCAAATCTGCTGCTTCAATGGAGACTATTGGGATTTCTGCCGGGTTCTTATAAAAAGGGACCCAAGGACACGCGCCGGGTGGGTTGCTCTAACTACGCGGGAGAGGTGGCAGGGCTTCCCTGAGCTCAGATCTTTCTCCCAAGCACCATTGGGGTTGCACCACAGGGGAGCAGGAGGGCTGAGGACCTCCATGCCACGGTAAGAGCCCGCGCGGGCAGGAAGGGGCAGGACCAGTGCTCGTGGGCACGTCGGCTGGCCTCTCCGTGGGGAGCTCGCTCCCGGATCGCAGTGCATGGCGTTACGTGGGCCAAGCTCGGTCCGACGGCGCTCACACTTTGCAAGGGACGGGAATCGTGAATGCAATGCTTCCTCTGCTACCTTACTGCCGCCCTCTCTTCCCCCCCATCCTACAATTAACAGGGGCGAATGCAAAACTCCTCGCAGCACTGGTTATCAGGAGGGAAGGGGAGAGGGGAGGGTCCCCAGAGCCGGCCGCCGGTTCTAGTGTCCTGGACCTACGCTCGGAAAGGCTTGGCTAGAAGTTTCCATAGTCTACTGCACAGAAAAAGCCCCGCCACCCGCTACAAACCCCAACCCCCCCCCCTCCCTCCCTTCCCCACTGCCAGTCTGCTGGGAAAATTGTGGGAACAACACACAGAGCTCGCCGCGCTCACAAGATCTCAACGCCTCCATCCCCAGCGCCTGGGGCCAAACCCTGTCCTGCGCCAGCTGCTGCAGCGCTCATGGCTGGGGGGCGTCCGGAGACACCTCGGCCCCCCGGTGCGACTCCCTCGTTACAGATCCCACGTGGCCACTGGATGTTTCCAAGCTGGGGCTCGCGTTTCACCGAGAGGAAGCTTCCCGTGCCCATCCCGCGTTACGACGGCGCTGTCCAGCCTCCTGCCCGCCCGCCCGCCTGCTCTAGTAATTCTCAATACAGCTAGATCAATTTTTTTTTTCTTTTGGAAAGGGGGAAAAAAAAAAAAAAGATTGTTGCTGTTTATAAAACTGGACTCTCGTCCCCCTTCCCGAACCGGAGCGATCGATTCAAAACGCTTGGAAAAAGACGCGAATGGGAATCCCTCGTTCCATCCAACCTCACCCGGAGCTTTGCCCAGAACACCTTCAAAGGTCAAAGTCTGTCTGAGGCTCTGCATCCCATTGGCAAATGCAGTTAAAATCTGCTTCCTCCAACCCCCCCCACCCCAGGAAGCCAAAATTAGTACATCACTGTATTAAAAACGCCCCCCCCCCCCCCCTTTTTTTTTTTTTTTTTTTTTAATTTGGCCTCTCTCTTGGTTTGGAGCTTGCTCAGCGCAGCCAAGCCCCCGTCTGAACACTGTCGCTTTGGGAGACTGCAAGGTCTATTTGAATCCAACGTGTAGTGTTTCCCCCTCCGTGCAGGTGTACGTGTGTGACTTGGTTTAAATCGGTACAGAACAGTGCCCTGCCTGAGAGAGAGCGCGCGCGCGGGACGGGGCAAAGCTATAGGATGATACAAGGCTTTTTGTCCTTAAAGGGATTCTCTGAGGCGGGCACTCCAACCAGCAGTGGGTCGCTCCGGGCATGCTGCTCACAGTAATTCATTAGCTCAGAAGATGCTTTGGAGACCTAAAATGTTCGGAGGAAAAGAGAAAAGAGAGAGAGACACACAGCAGAGTTAGTGACAACGCGGGGGGCATCCCCACCGGCTTGCACAGCAGCTCTCGGCCCAGGCGCAGCCACACTTGGCCTTCCCTAGACCAGAAAGCGTCTCACATGCTAAGGAGGACCCGTGGCTGGGGATCCCGGGCTGTGCTGCCGGAGAGAAGTTGTCACAAGTCCCAGGTTTCACAACAGAAACTTTGCACAACTGATCAGAAACGGAAAAGGGGAAACCGAGGCAGGGGAAAGCCCTGCAGAGCGGGTGCTGCTTTTTAAGAGATGCTTCTTCCGCCTCCCATGAGAAATTTCTCTCGTTTGGAAAACTCTTGGGGGAGACAAGGGAGAGAGGGAGAAGGAATGCGCGTCTCTGAAAGTGCCCGTTCTTTGCTGCTAAAAACGGAGCCTTTCAAACCACAGGACCGAAACCATCAGACGCTGTTACTTAGGCTTCGGTTTATTTTCGTTCCAAGATTTATTCTGAGAACTTGGAGCGACGGCCCAGCTAGGACGCGAGGGGAAGGAGGGAGGACACAGATGCACAGCTCAGGCATTGGAAGCTGGGATGTGGGGCGAGGCTGAAGTCCAGGAGGTTGCAGCAGCTCTGGAGACTGCAGCCAACCAACCCTGACACCTTTGCTACCCACTTTGGAGCTGGGTGACCGTAAGGCCAACGCACAACATCCCCACTCACACATCTGGCCCCAGACACGAGCTGCCAGAGCTGTAATTGTCCCGGCTCCAGGCTTCCACTGCAACAGCAGAGCCTGCCCCTGCAAACCGGACCCGCCAGGAAGAGACGCTTCACTGCTGGGAATGCTTCTTTTATGTTCTTGTGATGGACGCAGTGAATAGGAAGGCAGGAGACCCAGGTCCTGGTCCTAGCTTGGCTATAGACTGTGATGTTGGGAAGTCCTTTCCTTTGTGCCTCAACGCCCCCTGCTCCCGCAACACACTGCCTGGCGCTTCTTCCCCTTACCTGGCTAGGCTGCAGACCTTACAGGGCAGGGAGTCTCTTCCTACATGGCTGCACTGCGATCAACCCAACCTTGCCCGAACTCCCCAGACACTATTGTAACGCTCTATTAATAAAGCAAGCCCTGGGAGTCTGCAAACCAGGGCAGGTGCCTAAGCACCTACTTTAAATAGCTCGTGCTCGAACATGCTGCCCTGATCCGCTCAAAGATGAGAACGATCTGTTCTGCAGCGGGTGACAAGGTCACAACTCCAGCTTAAACCACGAGGGCTTCACGGGAGGCTGCGATACGGCTTCCAGGGCGAGGAGCCGGGGGGGGACGACGACCCCAACAGGAGTGGTGTGACAGCAGGTGCCCTGGAAACTCAACAGAGGTCCCAAATGTAGCACGGACGGAAGTGCCCGGTGCCAGGGAACACAGGGCACTCTGCTCTCACCACACAGGCCAGACACTTGTCTGGGGTCAGGCTCCAGCTGGAGTCCTCCCGTCAGCGTGTCCAGTCTATGCATGAAAGCGAGGGCCTGGGGGGTCTCCTCTCACTCAGCTCAGAGCCAGGAGCTGCACATTAAAATCCACCCATTTCCATCTGGGCTGCTGGCAAAGCTCTGCAAACTGCTCGCCCAGGCAGCTGGCCTTCCTCCTCAGCCCGGGAACACGAGTCTGCCCCATGTCTGTGCTGCAAACATGACTTGACTTCCTGTAACTTTCGCTATGAAACCTTGGGAGAAGCAGCTGGAGGAAGGAGCCTGGAGGGGAAAACCCCTCGTGCCTCTGCTCTGGTGTCCCCGGGGCAGGCACATGGACCGCTGCTCGGGGTTTGCTTTGTGGCTTAGTGGTCTTCTGCAAGCTGGCCCGGCCAGCGCCTCTTCTCCACTGCCCTAAATAGCGACATGTCGCAGGCCGGCTGCTACTGCTCTCTCCAAGCACAGTGTCTGCAGTCAGTGACGTGTCCAGAGGGAGGTAAGTACCCCCGCACCCCCGGCGCAATGCCAGGCACAGTCTGCGACCCGACGCTTAGTAATACTTGGAGCGTCTGTGCCGGGGAAGCCCTGTAATTTGCTCTGTCGTCCCTAGAAGGGCCTCTCAGACGGGTGCATCACCGGAGTCTGGAAACCGGGGCCCCTAAAACAGCTCCCAAACCTCAAGCGGGATTTAAAAAACAGGATTTCCCAGCAGCAGCTGCCCTTCCCACGCGTCCAATGAATCTCTCTCGGGCAAAGGAGCGGGAACTGGGAGTCAAAGAAAACACTCTGAGACCAGAAAGCATTTCATTTCTGTGTCGGAAGGAGCCGGTGCATGGTTAACGCACAAGCTCTGAGGGTTTACTGGCTCCTTCGCTGACACCCACAGGGTTTTCTTGCTGACGGGAGGGGACTTTTCAGGAGCAGATCCCAGTGCTCGTCCCCCACCTCCACCTCCTCCTCCTCCTCTCATGTTTGATTACAGCCCACCTGGCCCTGCAGACAAAGCCAACCCTTTGGGGTAGAGGCAGTGGTGCTGGGCACGGCTGCACAGGGTGGTACATGAAGAAAGCAAGGCCTCCAAGAACAACCTTGAGCATCTTGTTTGCAGGCTGGAGGGGGCTGGGAGCAGGTGAGGACTTGCCTGCCTTGTCTACAAACCCAGGAGTGAGTGGGCTGGTAGGAGACAGCCCACAAGCTGGCAGCCGTCCTGCAGCACTGGCTGCCCACTAGGACCCCCATGGGACCAGACAAGTACCTACAGGGTGCCTAGAGGACCCGAACCACCCCTGCACAAGCACTGTAGCGCTATGACGAGGTGCCTCACACCCAAGGCAGAGAGATGCTGCATTTAGCTTCCAGCCAAAGGAGTAGCGAGCACCGAGAAACTCTAGTGCGGGGAGCCTTTGCAGCGGTCCGTGCCAAGGCAGGGCAGAGCGCGGTCAATGCTGCCAGCTGATGTCTTACAGCTCTGCCTGTGCGTATATCTGCCTACCTGACACAGCTTGAAGCAAGTGAGCCCAGGACCCCGGAGCAGCACTGGCATGACGTGAGCCTAGCCAGGCCCCTGGTTCCTCGCTTGGCAGGGAGCCTGAGCTGACGTGCATGCTGAGGTCGCTGGGTTAAAAGCCAGTTGTGACATCCGTACCCAGGGTGGGACCTGCCCTCCTGAACAGTGTGGATGTGGACATACCTGTAAGCAGCAGCCTTCACTGACACATGCTCTAAGACCATGCCAGAGCACGGTCACGCCTGGATCTTCTGGGTCTCCCAGTGGTGAGAGCCAAGAAAAATGGAGTAATTCTGCCTCTGCTGCGTGAGCGCAGCTTTCCAAGACTAGTGTTGTCCCTTGGCTTGTAACCTGGAGCACTACCCAGGGGGCAAATCTGAACCCACTTCTCGACTCTGCCCTTGGTTGGCATGGCTCAGAAACAACTTCCCAGCTGTGGGGCACAATCCAGCAGGGTGCGGAGAGCGCCAGCAGGAGGTTCCCATGATCCGTGCTGGGATGGACTCGTAGGCACTGCATGCAGGCCCCTCTCCCCACCCCAATCCACCCCCCTGGGAAATGTGGCCCTCCCAATGCCCTTCTCACCTTGATCCTCTCGATCCCGGCTTCGATGCGGAGCTGCTCCACCAGCTTCCGGGCCTGTGCTATGTTGTTAGTTGTTGACATTGTCTGCCATCGGTTCCGGGCCCCGGCACTCGAGAATGCTAGAGGGAGCAAAGGGGAGAAAGGTTGGTTCGTCGCTCCATGCCGCAGCTTTCCCGATGGCCGGGGAGAGCCCTGGGGCAGCGAGGCCTCGCCACTGTGCACCCGAATCTCATGCAACACCCACGAGACAGTGGCTCAGGCTGCGTGGGAGGGGACCCTCTGGCTCAGTGCCGGGCACTTTTGTTTGGTGTCACCTGGAATTTTCCCTCAAAATCCCCTTTACAAGGGGTTTTAGCACCAGGCCGGGTGCCCTCCACCTCCTAACAGTCCCTCTCCTCTTACTGACCACACTCTTAACAGCAAAGTGCCTGAAGCAGACAGGCTGGAGAAGGGACAATTATTAATCCAAAGGGGCAACACTCTCAGGTGGATGCTTTGGCAGATGCGGGGCTGCAACCAGTGCTTATCCTGCCCACTACACATATAGATCTAGTTTGATACTTGGCCTTCCAGCTCTTCCCAGCCTACCTCTGCTCTGCTGATATACTGCGAGTGGTGCCCAGGACCCCTCGGCACTGCCATGATACTCGTGCGTGCCACCCTTCCCACCAAAGGGGGATTTTCCAGTTGGTGTCTTTAAAGCAGAGCAAGGAAGAAATGAAGCTGGGGAGACCAGGGAGGCCACTGGGGTGTAAATGCAGATGGCTCATCGATGGAGAGGAGGGGGACGATGTGGCTGACAGGAGCAGCAAAGACTCGTACGTATGCCCAGGACAGGCAGGGCACAGAAAGGAGGCCAGTGCCGCCTGCAGAGCGCAGAAACAAGGCCAGGCAGATAAGCGGCTGCAGAACCGTTACTGGGATACTCGCAGCATGGCTCGCAGATGAGATCTTGCACAAAACCTTGCAAAACAAGGGCTCAACTGAATGCAAAAGGCGAGCAGAGGAGAGCAACGTCCTCTGGCTGGAAGAAAGCCCGGGGAGATGACTCATTTCAGAAAACGTGGCTGTGACCTGGAGTCAGAGGAGCAGTGGGAAGGCACTGCCTTGCTGACTTCAACGGGGGAGTCCCCTCGGGGGTCGGGGAGCACTGCAGCTTTGCCCAAATGGCACCGCAGAAGCGACCGAGCCCTGGCACTGCTTCTGAAGGTCAAATACACGACCAGGCTCCTGCAGGAGCGGCTTGCAGGGCTCGGCTGTGCAAGGCAGACACCGGTGCCCGCAGCGTAGCGCAGCCTTGGGTTTCACCTGCCTGTCACCCGTCTTTGCACAGGGGCTACCCTGGGATCGGGTCCTCCGGCAGGAGCGAATCTGCAGAGGGGGCCAGCCACATTTCTGCAGCTGGAGTTGCCGTACAATCCTCACGCAACCCTAATGCTCGAGAAGGCAGAAACCTGCCCACGAGACCAATAAAAATAGCCCTGCTCTTGCCCCCGGCACAGGAGCTGTCCGGCAGTACCGCCGGCAGCGCGCACACCCCGCTAACCTTTGCCACGGCTTCAGCCAGACTTGTGCGGCCGGCCCTGCTTGGACCCCAGATGCCCAGCACCCCCCTCGGCGGCATCTATACTCGCATGGCAATTTGAGGTGGACTTAGAAGTCGCACCTTTGCCCAGGCTGAGGGCGATTCAGCCCTGACCTGCAGGAAAATGTGGGGGACGGAGAAGAGAGGGAGCAGGGCGTCAGCGTGACCTCCTCCCCTGCAGCCCCCGTCCCGGCTGCCAAGCACGGCCGACCTTAAAAGCACTCAGGCCAGAGCCTGAGGCAACTGCGAGCCCTGCTCCCAGACCCAGGGCCAGCTCCCTCGCCCACAGAAACCACTGCAGCTCTTTCCAACTTGGGCAACTTCAAAGCAGACACCAAACCGCTCTGCTTAAGGGGGGGAAAAAGCAGGCATCTGTCCCGCTGCACACGCTTACGCGGCTCAAACAGTCGCAGCTATATTTAGCCCTTAAAAGGGTGCATTATGGGCCAAAGCAGCACTCTCCGGGCCTGTTTTGCTTGGCAGACGCGTGCGATCCTCGCCAAACGTTCAGCTCCGTGACAAATTCCACTCATGAATTTCATTATATTTGAGGCCGGAGAAAAACAAATGGAGGTTCAGCCAACATTACTGATTCTGCTGTTGGGCTCCTTCGCCTGCCAGCAGAAAGGACTCGACTTGGAAATCTCCTCCTACCTCCTCGCCCGTGGAACATGTTCATCAGAGCAACACAGCGAGTCCCCAAGCCCTGGGGAACTGTCTGCAACCGCGTGTCAGCAGGGCAGGGCAGGGCAGGCCGGGCTTTTCTGGGGGAGGTGGGGAATGGGGATGGAGAAGAAGAAACTGCCTCCCACACTGCTTTTTCAAGGAAAGAAGCTGCAGGACAGATAAACCAGCTGGTTTAATCACATCTGCCCTGTGCAGAAAGACAACCCAGCTGGTTTATAGGATCTGCCCCGTACAGCGACAACCCAGCCGGTCTATAGGATCTGTCCTGACCCTAAATCCCATTGTGGCTCTGCAAGTCGGGGCACCCAGCTGGCTGGAAATTCAAGCGATCCTCAAATCATCCGTCCTCCACAGGCTCCCCTCACAAGACCAGGACATGGCGGTCTCAAAAGCTTTGCCTCTCGTTAGTATAATCCCTATAATCTTCTAGATCCGTGGTTCTCAACCCATGGGTCATGATCCAAAAGTGGGTCACAGAACATATGAAAAGGTCATGGACAAACTTTAGAAATGGATTATCCTTTCAAGGAGAAAAACAAGGGAAGCTGCGGGTTTTCCCTTGCGGGCTGGCAGAGCTCCAGCCTGCATGGAGCTGCCTGGGGCCTTCCCTGCCCCACACACTGGGGGACTGGGGCCCGGGGGCAGCAGGTTGGGAGTGAGGGGCACGGGGTCGGGACTGGCCATCAATGTTTACAAATGGGTCCTGGTGCAAAAAAAGGTTGAGAGCTGATGGCCTAGATGGATGCTTGACTCAGCCTTTGCTTGGATGACTCAATGCTCCGGGTGCGAGCCAGCGAGGTTGCACGCAATCCAAGACTGGATCTCGTCTAACCAACAAGGCAGCCGGCGCTCTTCCTCCCTTTCCCCCAGAAAACCTCCAAGTGGGCTTCAAAAGCTGCTTCCCAAGGCAGCGTTTCTAGGCGGGACAGAACAGGAATCCCCGGTTCCTTCGCCACGCTCTGAAGGAATCAGAACAGAAAACGCCAGCAGGCTGTGATGCAACTCCGTGAGCCGCAGCACAAGGAAGCCCGTGGATTTGCTAAGAGCTACGTATGAATTAGTACTGATATTGCTAGTGCTGCCAAGACGCCTGTGATACTGGCCCTGGGAAAGGCAGGCGGTTGCCCCCTTCCTACAGCTAGCTTTAGGGCAGCCAGCTCCCCTTGGGGTTTGATCAGACATGTCTGGTTTCTCTCTCTAAAGAAAGAGAATTAGGGGCAGGTGAGACAGAAAGAGGATTATTGGGCAGGAGACAAAGAAAGAGGATTACTGGGCATATATTTATAAGACCAATAGGCAGGACTGTCAAGAAAAAGTCCTTTCTGGAGGACTTGGGTATCCTGGTTATAGCCATATTGGTCTAGAGGCAAAAGGAAACAGGGCTCGTGGTAGAGGTCATATCTTTTATTAGACCAACTAGATTTTTGAAGAAAAAAAAAATGTAATTGCAAACTTTCAGGCCCAAGCACCCTTCCTCTCTGGAGGCCAGCACTATGGTGCCTGCGCAGGCTTTAGGAACGGGGCAGAGTTTTTTCTGGACACAGCCAGGTAGCAAGCCTGCAAGGCCTTGTTTGTACCAGTAGAAGACAGGAGCAAAAAAGGCCTTGCAGGTTCGTTTGCAGACAGGAGCCACTCTCTGCAAGCAGGTCTAGCAAAACAACAAGGGCTGCGGACTCGGAGCAAACCGGTATGGTCACAGGTGTCACCAAAGGCAGCAGCTGCTACCGGTTCCCGCAAGTGCTTTGCATTATACAACCCTCTCATTTTGCATCTTTTCTGCTTCCTTTGTCATCACCTAGCTGCATTCCTCTGCAGGACGGCAGACCTGTATGGCTCTTTAGGTGAAGACAGACCAGTTCCTCACTGCGATGCAATACAGTGGCCACTTCCAGAAGGGCCATCCAGCCCATTGAGTACTTTGGGAAGGGCAGTGCCTTTTCTGCAATGCATCACAACACACAGCATTACGATATAAGACAGACTACCAGCTGCAGTGAACTGTGAAGAGCAAAATACAAGAACCCCAGGAAAAAAAAATCAATCAGAGTAAAGATGATGTACTATACGCCGGTGGTAAAGCACTTATAGATTAAACTACTATATTTTTACACAGCCTTTCTGCTTAGAGGGTGGAATAACATAACTGCACTTCTGGAGAGCTGGGTATTTGCAAAGTGCTGGGAAAATGTCAGCTCGTCTTTGCAGGGTCACGGTACAAGGTCACACTGGACAGGAGTGGCGCAACTCCAGCTCTACCCAGAATAAGTCCAATCAATCTGGCTGCTTCAGCAAGGCAGCAAAGTTCCTACTCCGCAGCTTTTGTCATGAGATAAGTAGTCCTGAGATAAGCAATGTCTAGTAGGCACTGAGTGACACTAGCAGAAATCTCCTCTCAAGTCTTAGGAGCTGGGAAGTTTGGGTGTTTTTAATGACAGCTTATGTTCTGCACAAACTAGCAAGCCAGAGCGCTGGCAAAGCAGACCATACCAAACCAGGTCAGTCCTGCCCGCATCTTGGTGAAGGAAGTGTGATGGGGAACTGGAGGTCCAGACCGGCGCCTCATCTGAGCTCCTAATCCTCGGTGCTGGAGTGTGACAGCGCAGCACGACGGAAATACCTTAACTTTTGCACCACCTGGCTCTCCGGCCAACGAGCAAATACAGCAGGTGCCTGGAGTGACTGTGACAGGGGCTCCCAGGCCGGGGCAGAATCCAAATGCAGCAGGGCAGCTTGTGGGATCGTACAGTGCATCTCGATCCTGACCCTACAGGCAAAGCGTGCGTGACCAGCAGCGCTCCTTGGCCCGCTCAGCTCCGTCCATCGCAGATCGCATCTCCACATTTCTGACCTACTGGCATGGCTACATCAAACACCTGGCCTTACTGGAGTAGAGCAGAGGAGACAGAGCAATGCATGGGTACAAACCAGCGTGAGAAATGCCTGCGACATTTGGGCAGCACAAGCAGCTGCGGTTCTCGGCAGCCCGAACACGGCGCCACGGAGCTACAGAGAAGCAGAAGGGACCGCTCCTCGGTGCTGACTGCCCCAGCAGGGAAGCTGGCAGAACAGTTCCTGGCAATGGAAAGTTGGATTCCTGGAAGACACCAGGTCGCCCCATGGTGCGAGCTGCCAGGTTGGGGAGGAAAGGAATTGAAAACAGGATTTTGCCCATCTTGTACCCTTTGCTTTCCAGAGGAGAGAACACTTCTGCTTCTGAGAGCGGCTGGTGTGGAGCAGCGTCTGAGAAGGTTTATCCCAGGATAGAGCACAGTTGTTCAGATGTCCATTGTCCCAGGATAAACCCTAAAACGGGTTCATAGGATAAAAACAAGTCCTAACAGTTTATCCTGGGACATTGCAAAGTGTGCCTGAATGGTTATCCTGGGATTGCACCACTGAATCAATGGCAGGAAAGCGGCAGTGCATTCAGCCGCTCAGGAAACCCCGATTAGAAGGGCAATGTGTGCACACACCAACCCCGGGATACTTCTGTTCCGGGGCAAATACAGGCACAACTTGCCCAGGGACAAAGGCGATGCATGTCCCTAGCCTTAGGGACTGACCCAGGCTCACGGCTCCCAGAATCCTCACAGCATCTGTGGGAGCGCGTGGCAGATGCTGGTCCGTAAGCGTTTGTAGCAGGCCCCGCGAGACCACCCGGCAGTTCCCGGGCAGGCCGTCGTGTTTTGGGCTTTTGGAAGTGACGTCGAAGGGCTGCGAGACGAGCACGCGTGCAGCGCCTAAGCTTTCCGGCTGGCAGCCCAGGCAGTCTCTCTATTCCAATCCCTCGCGGCCACTTGCTGAACGAAAAGAAGATTAGCCAGCTATTAAGGCCAGTAGGACTCGGGTGAAACGAGAACTCTCCTTCTAGCGTCTGTCGGGATTAGGACTGATCCGGCCAAAAAGCTGCTTTGTCACCGTCGCTCTCATCAGATCAGCAGGGAGCGTCCAGGGCTGCCTGTGCCATGGGCCGAGCGCCCTCTCTTTGCATCTTATCCCCCTTGGCTCCAGGGGCAGCAGAAAGCAAACTGCTTAGGACAAGCATGCCAAGAATTCATGCCACCCACTACCGTGGCAGCCGGTAATTTCTGCTAATTGCAAAGGGCGAGGGAGGTTGACAGGGCAACGCGCAGGATGGCCTGTATAACAAAGGGGACTTGGAGGTATTTCAGCCTTTAGGCCTCACTCTTTGCTCTCCCCAGCCAGGATCCTTGGCTTTCAAGAATACAAATCTTTACCACTGAAAATGAGCTGCCTCTGACAGCTGTGATTTAAAGGTACCTCTGCCCCCACCCTAGGTGCTCTGCACTGAATCTTCCAGACCCGCTACCAGCAGTACCTGAACAACCTACTGACGCCAGCCTTGGATTTGGAAACCCAATTTCTGCAATCAAACAGGCCAGCCCTGTGCAGACTCCAGCTGCACTCTGGGTTATCTGGGAAGGTCTCTTTGAAGTACTTAGGAAGCGCTAATTCACCTCATTGCTCTTGCAGGGAAACTAAGAGCAAAGTTCACTGCTTCGCATGCCATTCCCGCTTCTAACCTTGTGTGTCGGGGATAAAAGGTCATCTCTAGACGCAGGGAGCATCCTAAACCCGGTGAAGGAAGGCAGCCTGACTCTCCAGGAGCCAGCCGATAACCCACGACACTTTCCATGCCCCTGCAGAGGAGCTGGGGCTCTGGGAGATGCACAAGCTCACCTGTCGGTGCTATGTCCGCATGCAGCACTGGCAGGAGTGTCAGCGCGGGCAAGGTGATCATGGCCACCCCCAATCCCTGGGGGATGTCCAGACCTGCTTGGAGAAAGGCCCGGACAGCTGGAAGGTTGGCAGCTGGTCTACAATGGCAGCTCACCCTGCTACAGACGATGCAGCTGCTTGGGATCAGGGAAGGAGAGAGAGGATGGCTTGCGGGGGCAGGGGGAAGGCTTGCAGGGAAAAAAAAAGAGCGTGTAGGACTCTGGACAAGGTGAATTTATGCATGTTTCTACCTTTACAAAGTAGACTGGACAGAGCTGCCCCTTTTGCAGGGGGCTGAGGATTTGTTAAGCTCCGAGGTGCCCCAGGTGAAAAGGCCCTATTTGAACACTTGGCATTGCTGGCCTTGCCAAGCCCTTCTCCATAAAGGAGAAGCCATGGGGAAGGCCCCGATCTCCTCCTGAGGGCCTGCCTGGGGAAAGAAAAGCTGCTTGGACACATGTTGCTTGCTTCTGACCCATGTGCTGCTTTTGTCAGAGTTCGCAGAAAAGGGAACCTGGAGGGGACGGCTGTCCTAAGAACCAGCCCAGGCCCCTCCCGGACCCGGACCCGGGCCGCACCGTGGGGCTCTCTCGTGCAATGTCTCTTGCATCCATTCAAACTTCAAACCCCATGCCAAGCTCTCCCCACCTCCAGAAGACTTTACACAGCGAGGCCCGGGCCAAACGCAACGCCCTTTGCTCCTGGCATGGATGCCAGCTATGCCTCCCAGGTCCTGACAGTGTGCACGCGCACCTCCACCGATCCAACATGAACCCGTGGAGGGCAGCCCTCCCTTGCTTGGCAAGCTAACGGCTGCTGGGGACCAGGTCGGGGCAGCCCCAAGGCTGGTCTGAGCTGCACAGTAGCAGCCTGTTCCCAGGCTTCGCAAGAACATCTCAATTGCTTTCTTTGAAAAGGCAGCGGGTGGCTGCTCGGGGCCGGCGGGAATGCTTCAGGTAACCAGGCTGCAATCGCAGGTCACATTCCAGGACTGCTTTGCCTGGCAAGCACTAAAAAATGGTTTCAGTTGCCCTGGAGAATAATTAACTGAGCTCGTCATTAGTAACTGGAAACCATCGGCGCAAGGGATCCAGGGGACAGCTCGGCTGACTGCTCCAGGACCCGCAGAAGCCAAAGCCAACTTCTCGATGATGCCCCTGGGCAGACAGATGGAGATATGGACTCCTGATGCAAAACCCGCCAAGTCCGGGTCAGAGAAGTGTCCAGAGCGGACAGAGAGGTGCTTGTGGGGGCACCTCAAGGAGGATGAGCCAGGAAGCACGAGGCAGGCAGGTCACAAGTGGCTCCGTCTGCTCCCCCTCTTGTGTGCTGAGCTTGGACATGCCCCCCTCCCCTAATGAGACGGGGGCCGATGCTGTATGAGGGTGCAGAGGTAAAGAGTGCTGAGGTGCAAGTGAAGCTGGAGACCGGGGGTGACTGCATGTGTGACTATAAAGTCTGCCCGCTGCAAAGCCTTCTCGAGGTGGGAGAGCTTGGCACGGGGTGTGACGCTGGACCTGCTACAACCCACACTGCACTAGAGAGCCCCGCAGTGCAGCCTGGGACCCGGAGGGCCTGGATGCTTTGCTCCAGCGTTGCTGCTGGGACGGAGGAGGCCTTTCCGTAGGTCGTCAAAATGTTTCCCACGATCACATGTGCCCTCGGCTTGCACGGTTCACGCGCCTCCCCCGCCTCTCCCCTTCCCGGACCATGCTGCTGCTGCTTCTCCAGGGCCGGCTGCTCCGGCAAAAGTAGCACGAGGTTCAGACGCCGCTCGTGCTGGGACCAGCTGCTTCTGCTGAGTCACGAGTGGAAGGAAGCCAGCCAGGAAGGAGCGAGCCTCCCTTCCCTGGGCCAGGCTTTCACTCTCCTATTGCTCCTTCTCTCCGGGCCCCCCCTCCACAACCAGTCAGAGGTTGGGAAACGCAACCCGTGAGGCAGCATTAACTCTGCAGGTGCCTCTCTCCCCGTTGTGCAAGCCGTTCCTGTCTGGCAGGAGTCACGGACCACATCGAGTTAGGCAACCCAGGAGATCTCTGGGGGACTGCCTTGCTCCTCCAGGAAGCCATGCAGTGCAGCCAGCAGGCACCTACCCCGGGACGTGATCCGGGGCAGGGAGCATGAGCTACGCAAGCAGAAGGCGCGTGTGATCGTGGGAAACATTTTGACGACCTACAAAAATGCCTGGGTTCCAGTGGCGACGCTGGAGCATTACGTCCAGTCCCTAAACAAGGGGCTCCGTTTTATTATCTGTTCCCTTCCAGCCTCTGAGGTCACTGCAAGCTTTGCTTGGCTCACTACTCTGAGCCTTCCGACTTCCTTGCCCCGATGTCCTTATTCGAAGGCAAAGGTAGTCCTACAATTCGAGGTTTTTAAGCCTTTTATTGCAAACTGCTCATGTCTGAGTCACGGCCAGTGCAGCGATACCACTGACAGCAGCAGTCAGCCGTGACAAATCATGAGTCAGTCCGTTGCAGGGCTGGGTCGAGCCCCAAATGCAACACCGCCACGGCACTGATAGTCTTCACTTGGCCTCCAGGATGATCAGCCCACTTCCGTACCCCGAGTCCTTTCCAGCGAACCAGCCTGCCTGCCGCAGCTCAGTCCCGGAGCCCATCAGCATAACGCCGCTGGGGGCAAACGTGCCGAACAGCAAATTTTCCGGCGTGTCGTTGCATTCCAGTTCCCGCCCTACCATGCGCTTGTTCATTAAGCGGCACTCGCCGCGTGCCAAGTTCCTGCAAACCTCCCCTCCGTATCCAAATGAAGAGGATGAAACTGCCACCCCCAGAAATGTCCAAACCTACTGAGAAACCCGGCTTGCCCTGACTTGTCCTCCTGGGCGAGGTACGAGCTGCTGCCGTCGGAGCTGACACCCAAAATAGTTAATCGTTCACTCTGCAGAAAATGAAATGCTCAATACCAAATCCCTTTCTCTTTCACACAATCAATACCACCTCCACCCTCCCACCCCAGGGCGCTCTCAGCCAAATGACAGGAAGTATTACAGTAGGAAATAAATATGCAGTGATCCCTCGAGTTTCTGAATTCTTCCCATACTTCTCATAGCTGGAAGTGGCCACTCCTAACCGGCTACATAAACAAGCCTACCGACAGGAGCTTTGTTTTTTGGGTTTTGCCCTCTTGAATAAGAATGACTTGATTCTGATTGATGTTTCGGGATGTCACTGAGCTCGGTGGAGCGGGAGGGAAGCATCTGAAAAATGCACCTGGCTGTGCCGAGTACGCGCGGCGGTTTCACATCCCAAAGCTCTCCGGGTGGCTGACCCAGCCTGCACAGAGCCGAGGGAACCGGCCGCCACAGGCTGTGGGGACTAGTCTTGAAGCATACGTCTGGGGGCAAAAAAGAGGCTGGAAGGAGCAGAGAGCCCCGGCTGCTGCCTCCCGGCTCTCTCTCGCCTGCTGCACGTGAAGCCTGCAATGCTGGACTGCAGAAGCGAGTCGTGGCCATGCCCACTGGGGGTGAAATCCCACCTCCTGGTGTCAGCGAGCAAATCCCCGTTTCATCCCACTGCAAAGCCAACGTGCCGGACAGCTGGTGGTCGTCCCGTGCCTCCGGCCTTGCTGGCAGTCCCCTGCTAGGCATAGAGATGAAAAGAAAGGGCACCTGCTAATTCAGCTCTGTTCTCCAAGCGCAGCATTGTGTGAAGACAATCTACAAAGGCAGCGGGCGGCATTTAGCACAGGCATTTGATGGCGAGGCCCGGGGAGCCTTCGGCAGCAGCAAGTTGGTACCCTGCCCCCAGGAAGCGTGCACAGTTTTCATTCGGACTCAAACCCGCCACAATGCCTAGGCAGGCCCGAGCGTTTCAACTCGGAGACGTGGGTGCCATCAGGCAATGGCAGAGCTCCCCGGGAAGGAGTCTTTTAGCACGTCCCCATGGCCAGGGTTTCAGCAGCAACCCCCCCGTGTTGAGTAATTTTGATCACCTGCCCCTTATTTGGGTGCAGAAGAGGCATTCGCCCTCCAACCGAAGGTGCCAAGCACTGCAAAGCCTGGCCTCGACTACTGCTGTTCTGGGGAAGCTTCTACAATCCTCCCAGATCAGGGGCAGCTGCTTACCCTGCATTTATTTCTGCCTTCAGAAGGAGGGGAGCAGTCAGACCCCGCACGGCCGCCCTTCCCGAAGGGAAAACCGCCCCCAGAACCGCGGGTCAGCAGCAGCTTGCAGAACTGCTGGGGTGCGGGTGCCAAATGACGGTGGATGCCATGCCCCAAAAGTGGGCTGTAGCCAGAGGGGCTAGCTGGAACCTGGCTTGACTCCTTCTAACATTTTCATACAACTGGGTTAAGGAAAATAGCAAGGAAGGGCCCTGAGAAGGTCCCTGTGTGCGTGGCTCCTGGACCAGAGCCCAGCAGGCACCGGCCACTGGCACAGACGTGGGGCACGACTTGCCACGAGGTACCGCACCTCTTCCTGGCCTGGTTTGGAGCACACGCCTGCAGCCCAAAGCCAAGGCTGGCCTTCAGGAAGCGGGGTGGGCTTGAGATGGGACCCGCGGCTGCACGCCCGCTTGGGGGTAGCTCCTTTTTGAGATGAGCTCATGCTTCCTTGGAACAGAGCAGGGCTGTTGGGGTGATGGCATTTACTCCTTGTCTGGGCAGAACAAAGCCGGCTCCATTCCTCTTTCACACTTCCTGCAGCAGGCGCTGACCAGCTGAATGAGCTATTGACACTTTTCCTGAGGGCTGCACTTTTTTTGGTGGTTTATTTAAGACCTCCACATTTCTATGGTGCCGCACACAATGCACGGGAAGTGCGGCAAGGCCCCGCAGGCCCCGCCCTGGGCCGGGAGCCTTAAAGAGACAGCGGCAGGTACGGGTATGCCGCGCTTGGGCTCCTTACGTGTCGAGCCTGATGCCTTTCCCTGCGGTGTTTGCAGTCTGAACCACTGCACCTTTTAGGAGGACGTGGATTCGTCCCGTGGGAGCAGCGAGAGGTTTACGGTCCATTTAGGTGAGGGCGCCTATGGCGAGTTCTGTATGATCAAAGAGTCCGTACAATCAAAGGAGATCCTCCCGAGCAATTACCACCTGGTTTCAACAGCCTAAGACAAGGGGAATCTAAGCAGCACCTATCTGAAGTTGCCCATGGTTTCAGCCTCTGTGCTGGGCTGCTCCACCGCCGCGTAGCCGTCCACTCGGGGTGTGACAAATTCACTCCCTGCGGCCATCGCAGCTTTTGCCGACAAAGCTAGCAAAACCCCTGGGTGAAGATGCCGCTTGGCTGGCAGCAGGCAGGTTCTGGCAGCCACGGGAGCCATCACACCCCCGCGGTCAGGAAACCCCTAGGTTGGATGCAGCTCTGCCTCTACAGGCCCATAACGCAGACTATGCCTCACTTGCGGTTCCTGGCATCCAGCAGAGGCTCTGGGCCAAGGCCTTTGGGAGTCGCTGTCCATTGCGACCCTCCACTGAGCGCACCCCAGTCCTCTTGTTCCTCGCTGCCTCCAGTTTGCTTATCTGGTTTCACTACAATTTGCCTTGTTTTGCTGCTTCTGCGAGCAGATGGCGTTTAGGAGAAAAGGAAAGCTAAAGCACTTTCAAAAGATTTGGTCCACATGCCAAAGCAGAGCAATTACACTCAGAGGAGTGAGACGCCTAATACCGAGCTGGAAAACTGTTACTCTGCATTTCTCCCCGCAATCTGTTTTCAGGCGCTCGGTACCGCCATCCTCAGGGCAGAACTGGGCTCTGCAAGTCTGCCCTGAGAGTCAAGGACCCAGCCCCTTGCTCACAACCGAACCAGCTCTTTTACACGTCTCTGCTGCAAAAGCCAGGAGAGGAGCTGCCTGGATTGCACAAGTCGCTTTTCCCCAGCACGGAGGCTGCAGCCGACTTTGGCATCTGTGGCTCCTGTAAACCCGCCAAGACGTTCTGGCTGGGGTAAAAACAACAGGCTCTGTGTTCGTGGGGGAGGGAGCTGGAACGGGCCCCCGACTGTTGGGAGATGCAGGGGTGAGTGCTGCGAGTCCACCGCTAACAAAGCACCAAGTGTCAGTGTGACACTACTCCACCGTGACACGAGGGAGAGATGACAGTGGCCTGCTGCTGATGTCAGAGGCCTCGATGTAGCCGCTGACTTCATGCTGTTCTCATTTCCCGACTTCATCAGCCCGTGAGCGCAGGTGAGGTCATGCTGAAAAGCCAGGAGTCTGCAGTGACCTGATGCTACATCCCTAGCATATTTACAACCAAACTGCCCGCCTGTTTCCTGGTGCCAAGCAGCGCCCAGCTCTGCACCCGGCTAATGCATCCATCAAAATCGAGGGGATGAACGCGTTTGCCAGCGGAGGGGGGGTATCAGCTCACAAACCAGAACTATTCTCTGGCTTCGGCTCTGTGTTGCTCCTTTCAGAACAACCAGCCTGTTGCGATGCCCCTCTTTCTGGACACCCATTTCCCACATTCGTGTTAGTTCCAAGTACGTGGGAAAGCATCTGTGTGCTCCTGCAGTCCAAGGTCGATAATGTGCATAAGTATGTAGAAAGCAGGGCAGTTCAAGAGGCAGACGAGTGAAGACCCTGGAGAGACACTCTCTCCAGAGGCCCATTTTCCTTCCCCTTGCAGCAAAGAGCTGTTTGCCAGGGAGAATCTGGCACGCTCGCGGATGGCATCTGCCAGTTAAATGATATAATTAAACAACACCTTATTGTCCAGGTTACCGGGTAAGCAGGAAATTTCTTCAG
Organism: Alligator sinensis; assembly: GCF_000455745.1. Classification (NCBI taxonomy): domain Eukaryota; kingdom Metazoa; phylum Chordata; order Crocodylia; family Alligatoridae; genus Alligator; species Alligator sinensis. The sequence continues at coordinate 479,641 of NW_005841880.1, forward strand.
AAGAGAGCTGATTAGATCATTTGCATACGCTACGACTAATGAACCCGCGGTCAAAGCACCCTGGCCCCTTTTCATGTCATCGTTAAAAAGCCCATGGTGTCACATGAACAGGAGCCGTGGGCCAGAGCGGCTTCGCACAATCGTAACCTTTGTCCTACAGACCTCCAGGCCACGGCCTGTTCTAGTGCTGCAGCACTTCTATTTATATCCAGTGTATAAGAGTCAGTGAGGACGTGAAGCTAAATATTTGCCCAACGTTCGCTATCTGGCACAGCTGCTATGGGGTTCAGCTACAGCTAGTCAGAAATTGGAAGGAAGCAGACGGCCGCTTCTGTTCTTGCGTGCGCGCGTTCAGCACGGGTCAGCCATGTCAGCCAGCTCAGATACCGCCCAGGTCTTCTGTCTTAGCTGCCTGCCTTCTACTCATCTCAGACTAAATAAATCAGGTTACGCTGCAACAAAGGAAATTTAAGTTGGACGGAGGAAGTGCGTTCTCGCTGCGAGGGTGGGTATGCATTGGAGCGGCCCATCTAGAGAAGGCGTGGAGTCTCCCTCCTTGGACGTTTTTCAAAGCAGGTTACACGGACACTCGTCTGGGATGCCTAGAGCCGGGGGGTTGAATAGGCGACCTCCTCACGTCCCTTCCAGCCATAATTTTCTATGATTCTACAATTTTGTTCCCTCCACAACCCACACGTCCAGCATTGCCAAGCTCCAATATTACTGCATGCTAGAATACACCTAACTAGTTAAACGATGATGCCCCATGGCATAGTTTAAGCCAGACCGGCAGTTTTCAACCTGTGGTCCACAGACCCCCCATGGGCCCGCAGGCTATGTCTAAGGGGTCTGCGAAAGACAGGTGCGATCTATCAAGAGTATGTGAATACCCACACTTACAATTCCCAGGGGTCTGCACCGCCGCTTGGCATTTTTTAGGGGTCCACAAATGAAACAAGGTTGAAAACCACTGAGCGAGACCATGTTTGAGGTATCAGGTTGTAGCAGTATTGATCTAGCAGCAAAAGGAACCAGAACTTGTGGAAGAGGGGATCTCTCTTATTAGACCAACTAGATTAGAGATTTTTTTTTTTTTTTTGCAAAAATCTAGTTGGTCTAGTAAAAGAGATCACCTCTGCCACAAGGTCTGGCTCCACTGTGCTAGACCAATACTTAACCTTTGCTTTCAACACAACTAAAAAGGTTTTTAAGAGGGGCGCGGGCAGCACTTGTGTCTGCTCCCCTCCTTCCTTGCAGGCACTTCAGCTGGCTCAGTGGAGAGAAGGTGCATTGAACTCAGGGTCACCTGTGCAGAGTGCCGAGTACCCAGTGCTCCCAGTGTGCCGGACCTCCAAAAAGCACCCCTCAGAGCAAACTACCCACATCCTCCTCTCCTGCTGGGCTACAGCTGCAAACCAGGAAGCTCCTGGCTGGTATTTGGGAAGGAAGTGAGAACAGAAACATGAAACAGCTTTTGTGTGTGTGGATACAGGCACATGGACTGCCCGGCAGCCGTTGCAAGCCTGAAGCCCGGTCTCGAGAGTAACCGTTGCCTTGCAAATCAGTCTGTAAACTACACTGCTGCTCCGGCGGCACTGCCTGCTGTGCAGGTGCTCACCGCTGTGCAATCACTGATAAGCACTTTGAAGCGGCCCTCTCCCCACGACCTTAAAAATCCCTGCACCTTTTCCTCTGTCCTGCACCCTGACACGGTGAAATTCATCCCTGTGAACTTTGGTATATGCTTCCAGGCTGTCCTGAACTGGCGCCTCGCAGGAGGCAGCAATGGGAGCAAGCAGATGAAGAACCAAGTGTGGGCAGGCTGGATGGAGCTCCGTGCATGCTGCAACCGGGGAGGAGGCTCATTAGTAACTCTGCAGCAATACGGGTGTGCGCGTTAAGCCGGAAGCCAGATGCCAGGAACTGTCGGAGGTAGGATGGTATAGCTCAGAGCTGCGAGCGTAGCTGAAGGAAAAGGAAGTTTAGGCTGAGTATCAGGATGCTTCCTCTGAGAGTCTAGTCTGCAGGTCGACAGGTCTGAGCTGGGAACAATTGCTGCTCAAGACACCAATAACAATAAGCGAGGGTCCAACTTTTAATGTGTGGTGGGGAATCAGGTCTGCCCTGGACTGAGCATTTATACACACACCTGAAAGCGGCTTAGGATCTGTCCACAATATAGGCACGCTCCAAACGCGTATTCGGCAGAGACCTGGGGGACAGTCGAGACACAAAGTGAAGTTGGCATCTCTTGAGACAACAAAAACTTTACCTTTCCCTCTCCCCTGGGCAGCTCCTGTGTGCAAGCTGTGTGGGAGGAAAGGTTTTGAAATGAATTGCAAATTCTCTAGAGATGAGCAAGAGCCTAAGAGGGAAAACCCCTCCGAGCATGGCTGCTGCACTCCTCTTCCTTTCCTGAAGCCTTACAAGATGGAGGCCCAAGGTAAATGTCACGCAACTGCAAAGTTCTTATCTTTGACAGGAAGCAGCAACAGAGCAAGAAAGATGTACACAAGTCTGAGTTACAACCAAAAAAATAATAATAAATCGCCTCGACCAGATGGGAGCAAGCCTGTCCTCCAGCCCCCGGGAAGGCTGAGCCCAAACTTAAGGTCCCTTCCAACCCGAATTTTCTCCGATTCTACGAAAGCTGCACACCAGACTGAGAGCAAAGCCCATCTGGAAGCCAGCACGCTGCCCTCCCTTTGAGCTGCTAGCAGCACTGTTGCACGTGCTGCTAAGCACATGGTGCAAGGCAGGCCTTCCCCATTTCCTACACCCCAAAGCAGGCTGAGCTCCAGCACGGCCCCAGGACACCAACTGAAGGGAGTTGCACAGCTGAGAGCAGAGCCTGGGGATGCCAGCTGGAGCAGAAGCAGCAGTGCTGCGAGCTGCCCTGCTCAACAGTGTCACTATGACTCAGTTTCTTAAATGCAGGGTGCTAGAACTAGAGCATGAAGAGCACCACAGGTTCCTCCCGCACGAGCCCGGCTCCCCGCCGCTTGCTCCCCTGCAGACACTGTGGCACCTGCACTCCTTTCTGCCCGGTGCCCAAGGTGCAACAGGACGGGGCAAGGGGAGATGCCCCCATGCAGACTGGCTCGGTCCAGCACTCTCCTGGGAAGTGTGAAACATGGGCTTGAGCCACCTCAGACCAAGGAGGGCCAAGGACATGGGTCTCCAACCGTTAGACTTACGTTAACCTCAAATATCCTTTGCTTCTGCACTGGTTTTGCCTTCTATTTGGATTGCCCTCGCGGCTCCAAGTGCCTAATCTGGGGCACTGCAATGTCTTGGTGCCCAGTCTAGACCGGGTCCTCCATGCTCGGTATCTCCTTGCTCTCCAGAACCAGGTTTTGCTCATCACGAGGTCCAAGGTACTCCGTTTCTCCGCCTCACTCCCAGACTGGGTCACGTGCTGACAAAGCAAGCTTAGAGGTGAAGAAAGATGAGCAGAAAAACCCAACAGTGAATTCGAAGCAAGGAGCGAGGCGCACTACCATGAGACGCTCCGATGGTGTACTTGCAAGCGGCACTGTGATACCTGGAGAGCTTTGCAGAGTCATTAAGCTGAGAAGAAAAGGCGTGGAGGGCACGCGTCTTGGCACTTTACATGGCACTGCCCTAGGAGGAAGGAGGCCGAGGAGGCTGGTTCCAGAGGGCTTGGGGATTTTGTTGATTGTGGAAAGTCAGTTTTGCTGGGAAGGACATCAGCACAAGGTACAATGTCCTCCTTTTGCGGTTGCCGGGCCTGCTGCTGGAGGGCAGGGCTCCTGCAAGAGGCCTGCAGAGAATCAGGGCCCTGACAAACCTTCACTGGCACAGCTGGACCCTGACCTCGTGCCCGTCGTGGGCACAGACCCAGCAAGGAGCTCGGCTGTTTCCTAAACAGGGCCGCAGGCAGCAGCTCGGCTGACGCACAATTCTGCACTGAAACCCGGTGTTGGCAAACTCTCCCGAAGAATGAAAGGAGGCAAAGCTGGCTATTCAAATGGGTTGTAAGCAGTTAAACCTGCTTTCCCCGCTACTGTTAGCACACGCTAGTACAAGGTTACCCAGGCTTTTGTTCTCTGCCAGCCTGCAGTTCCAGCTGAATGCCCCGCGCTAGTCAGCAACAGAGAAGAAAGGGAAGGTGCTGGAGGAATCAATGCGGGTGATTCAGCACGCAGCCCTCGTCCCTCTGAATCAGTGCTGAGCCAGCATCCCGGCGTAGTGCTCAGTGGTTATAGCCACTGTCCACACACTGTCCTCAGAGCATCCTGGTGGGCTGATGCTTTAGGACAAACAGTGCATGAGAGAGATCTGCCGGAGACCTGAGCACCCAGCGAGCCGGTGAGTCAGTGGGGCCGGGGGAGACCTACCCACTTAGGTGGAAGTCACCCCCCTCCACTTACGACTAATGCTGATGAAGCCCAATGGCCTTCCCCTGACACCGGGGGTTTTATCCTGCCAGCATCTTTCCCATCTGCCTTGCAGGAAAATCTATAGGGCCCTCTAGCCGGTTCCCAAGCATTGAGTCACCATCCATGAGCGGCTGCCGAGACTGGTCATCCACGAGTCACATGAAGTCACTTGGGAGCTCAGGGCCAGGACGGCCCTCCCAGAGGACCCCTGCCTGCATGGCTCAGCACCAGGCTTGCTTGCTGACCTTTTGGGGCATGAGTCAAAGCACCTTTCCCTTGCAGGCTGTGAGCTGACGGGAGCCAACTCTGGGGCTGCACAACCGCCAAGACGGATACCTGGCTGCGCTACATAGCGAGAGGCTCAGTGCAAGGTGGGAGCAGACACGTTTTCTGCAGCCTGGGAAGTATACGTATATAAGAGCGGCTATTAACAGGTTAAATGAATCAGTCTGTGAAAGACTGGGCGGTGGGGGGCATCAGAATCAGCCTTGCTCGAATACCTGTGCAAGTGCCGCCTATGGCCTCAATATTTACCAGCAAAGGGAGTCTTCGAAGCCAGAGCTTCTGACAAAAACACTGACTTCAGACAAAAAGCCCCATGTCTGGGCTTAGGGCAGTCAAGCCAGTGGCTTGATATGACTGTTCGTAGTCAAGCTGGGGAAAGCAGCATTCAGCTGATGCTAAGCAAACAGCCAGAGAAATGCTGACAAGGTCCTGGATGCACCTTGGTGAAGCACACAGCCACAAAAACACGCTCCGGGCAAAGGCATGCCAAATCCACCCCGGCCTCTTCCATGCGATTGCACAGAGCTGATATCCCGCTGGCTGCAGCACATGGGACCCGGCTTCCAAAAGCAGCTCATAAATCCCGGCGCGCTTTCTGGCTCTCATCAGCAATGATTTGTGCGTTGCACGTTCGTGAAAGCGCCCGGGATGACCGTGACTGCCTCTCCGGCCCGGAGCCGTCTGAACACGCTGCTCCTCGTGACACCCGGCGGGTCAAGCCGCGCGGCGCTGCCATGGGGGGTCAGACCCGCGGAGCCTCCGTGCAACGAGGGAGCTTTGCTTTTGTTTCCGAGTCTCTTCTGGTTTCTCTTACCCGCGGCTTCGCAGGGAAATGCTGTTGCCAGAAGGCAGCAAAAGCAGACGGGGTACCAAAACCGACCTGTTCAAACCGTTCTCCCATCCTGCTTCAGTTTTTCCTACCCCCTAATCTGACTTTTAAGGGGGCCATTTCCATCAGCATTGACTTCCAAGCGAGTTAGCCACCGTGTGCAGCGCAAACTCTCACCCCCCAAGAGACTGTTTCCCCTTGCTTTAAAATGCAGCAATAATTAGAGGGGAAAACTGTATAAAAATGGCACCTCTTTGCGTGACGTATCTGCTCTTTATGGGTCTGGGCCGTGTCTGCTGGTTTTATTGCCCAGCGTGCGCAGTTTTGCTGGCGTTCACCACTGGGATGTGGCAGAGCTCTGGAAGAACGAGCTAGAGCCTATTGCATCCACAACAGCGTGAGCCATGCCGACGAATAAATAGGGCTTAGGCTAAGGTGCATTTGCAACACCAGCTCTTAGAAAACCCTTTTCAGGCAGCGTGAGGGAATGGGAGAGAGGGGAAGGGTGTCATTCAAAGAAACCGGCGGGTCCCTGCACTTTCACCCACACGGCAGGGGCAGGGGAGACGGCAGTGAGCAGGCCGTGCCCTTAGGCCCCGTCCCAGTTGCATCACAAAGACCGCAGGCATCCAAATCACAGAGAGCGGAGAGGGGATCTTCTGCCTCCCCAGCGAGCGAGTATCTGAACACTCGTCATGCGAAATGTGGGGCAGCACACTTGACTTATGAGCAAGAAGGTTTTTTCCGGAATAAGGCGGCCAAAAGGACAGTCTCTGCCGCCCCGGGGAAGGCAGGTCAGAGAAGCTCCTATGCATTTAAAATGCAAAACACATTTGCCAATTCAGTGACAGGCGTCCTCTCTCCTTTCAAAGGGTGAGGGGGCCGGGACTGCCGATGGCGGCTGTTTGCAAATGCAGACGACGCTTCAGCCAGTCGGCCTTGCACAAGCCCCAGGCTGTGCTCCCCCCCGAGGTCTGGCCAGCGCCGTGCATAGCAAGGGTCTCCTTTCCCCTCTCCGCTAGCGCATCAGCCTGCCCTCCGGGTGCTCAGCCTTCAGGGATGTTACACAAGTCGCTGAACAAATGCCACTGGCTTGTCCAGACCCTGCCCCGAGATGGGGCTCTGTCTATTTTGTTCCTGTCTATTTTTAGCAGGATAATCACAGACTGGGCCAAAAAAAGCTCACCAAAAATCAGGGCAGTAGGCTGTTGGCACCCACCGCCTGCACCTTCCTCCTACTGGGAGAAAACGGCCTGCAACCTCGCATCACGCAGCGCCGGGGGCCACTCCGACGTCCTCCTACCCACTCTGCAGCTAACCCGGTGTCCCAGTGCCCCAAGCTCCCTGCTGTGCCCACACCCAGGTTTGGCAGCTGGCAGGGACGACTCCATCACTGGGTATCACCGGGGTCCATCCCGAGGACAGGAGGGGGGAGGGCATTTAGCAGGCAGCAATGCTACAAGCCCTTTCACGGTCTGTCCTTTAGACCCGACCCCATGCAGACGCCCCTAGATTTGTTGTCTGGGTGGGACGGGGGGAGCCAGGGGAAAGGGGCAGCCGTGGCACCCCACGTGCTGCCATTTGGGATGGGAGGGAGGCATTTTTCCCACGCATTAATTCACTCTTGTTACTGCAGCTCCTTGGGAGTCTGGAACTCGAGCTGCCTCCTCACCTTAGCTCCCCTCCATCACGTGCGTCTGCCCGGTTACTGCAAGGCTGATTTGGGTTTGGCAACCCAGCGCCGGCCCTTCCACAACAGCCTGCCTCCTGGACGCCGGCCAAGCCACTGCATTGTTCCCGGATGCTGACTTCGCTGGAAAGCCTGCTCAGCATCTGCAAGGGCCCCGCACTGTCAGCCAAGCCCTGCTGCTTCCTCAGAAAAGGTCTTCTGGGGTGCATGTTCACACAAGCCTCCCTGACTTCCAGAGAAGAGAACTCTTTGCACTGTAATGAAAGATCTTTCATCCAACATCATAGTTTCATAGTGCTTAGGGTTGGAAGGGACCTAAACAGATCATCGGGTCCGGCCCCCCTACAGCAGCCGCGCCACGCTGGGGTGCAACGGGGCCAGCCCTGTTTGGGTGCTGGTTTCACAGGAAATGGAAGTAGTTGCATCAAGCCCAGGAGGAGAGAGTGGAACTATGAGACACTGATGGGAAAAGCCGTGGATGCTTCTTCCCTCCAACACCTGAATCCCACATCCCACGTGCCATCTGGGCACAAGCCACCCCTCCCACCACATCTCTAAGGGCACGAAAGGACACGGGATGCGACACACAACCGGCTGCAAGGTGCAGGCAATCGCTGGACACAAGAACGGAGTAAAAAATGAGAGTGACCACCTCTGCCAAGAGAGGTGCCATCAGTGGTGCCCATGCCCTGGAGAGGGGGCCTAGACAGCCTGTTTCTAAAGCAAGTTAAATATTGCAACACAGATTAAGTAATAAGCCAGACACGACTGTTAAGCCATGGGCAAGATGTCCAGACACCAACTAAGACAACCACGAGCAGTGAGAGTTCAGCTGTTTCCACTCGCTGACCGACCTGGAGAATCCCTCGGTGACCCTGTGTCGAGACAGCCCAAAGCCCTGGTAGTGTCACGGCTTCATATGGCAGCCCGGAGAGCTAATTAGAGCGACGAAGAAGGACGGCGGTGATGTGAGATGCAATTAGGCAACGCGCGCAATCTGGAAATCATTAAGGCCGGTGCACCCTGCCTGTGAAACCGCCTTAGCATCGCTAGTACGTTGTGCCTGGGTAATTTTGTGCTCCCACGTTTCTCTGTTCTGTGTAGCCAGCAAAGTCTTAGAAAGGCAAAAGGGAGTTTTCTTCGTAACACAGATGGGAGCTTTATTTATACTGGGGAAATCTGGACCCAAAGCTCCTCGTGGGCACTTTGGAAACCCCCAGCATTTCCCTCTGTAATAGCAAACAGCCCCACGAGTCCAGCTGCCTCACCCACGAGGAATTTCAAGAGCTACTGGCCTCCGAAGAAGGCAGGGTGGTGGTGCTAGCACACAGCACGCTGCAGGGAAACTGCTCCCAGGAGCTGTTAAAAATGCTACGGACCCAGGTTCCAAAAAAAGGAAGCCAGGACGAGCAAACAGGCACTTCTCCATGCCGGCCCGACTGGACCGTGACAGCGGCAGGTGCCTGCACAGTGCAAACACCGCTGCCCAGCCCTAAGTCCATCCAGGGGAAGACAATGTTAATGAACTACTTTCATTCATGAAGCCATCGTTGCAATGTCACCGGCAACCTTGCTCAGCAGTAACTGCCTCCACATTAAATCCATGTACCAAGAGCCACATGTCTTCCTAGCCAGCTTCGCACCCAGACAGCAGGGTGCTTATACACGTGCTCCGGGAGTAGAGGGTGTTTTAATTAGAGCAGCTCCGAGAGCCCCTCTACGCTCCAATTAAAGCGCCTGAAGCGTCACATGTATCAGCATCCTTGTGCTGAACAATGTCAGCGGGGGCACTTTAACTAATGCTCATCAAACGAGCTTTAGTTAAAGTGCCCCCCCCACCATTTTTCCGGGCAGGGACGCTGATGCACATGACGCCGGAGTCAGCTGGAGCACGGGAATGACCATGCTGCAGCAGACTCCATTAATCGTGCAGTAATCACAGCGCGTTGCAGCAGCCTCGCGGCATGGCATGTGTATGGGCACCCGAGGATTTTACAGGGATAAAAGCAAAATCCGTCTAGTAAAACCACTTGCACACAAGGCCGGTGCCGTTCTCTACTGCAGCCAACGCCCAGGTGACTTCTAAACTTGCATGCAAATCATTTCTCTGGCAGCATCTGCAGATTTACAGCCTCAGTGCCCCCACGTGTGCTGCTCTCCAAGAATTCAAAACGTCCGTCCCGACACCACGCCGAGATGAGGGCCGATACCGCCCTCATCAGTCCCTGCTCCCGTGATCTGCCACTGAAAAGGCAGAAGGGCGCGAGGGGACCCAGCGTGTCCGTGGCAGGGTGGAGACCGGAAGCCAGGGCTCGGCACTGCCAATGCAAGGCGCTAACCTAGCACTTGCTGAAACAGCTTCAACAGCAGAAAAAGCCTGAATCTAATGGTTAAGCCAGGCCAGTGGAATAAAACCCACTCCCATGCTGGAGCATTTGGCTCGAATCAATGATTAGCAGAGAGATTTCTCGTTCACGCTTTGAAAACAGGCCGTGGAGAGCCAACTCCGGGTAATTCCACTATAAATGTCCGTGACCTTTTGTAGCGGTCGCATCACATGCCAATAAGGACTGATGCTTTTCTCATGTGTCCACAGAGCACAGGGGCAGGCAAGCAGTCTGGTGACTCCTTAGTGCTCGCTTGCCCTTCTCTTTGCATGCAAGTCTTGTTTTCGTTACGGAGACCTCCGCGAGGAGCCAAAAAAGAAAAAAATGGAGGTGCCCACAAGGAGCTCAAAATAGCCTGGCCGTCAAGGCCAGCCCCCTCAATTAAGTCAGCTGCACGCAAGGAAAAAAATGAAGACGCTTGTTCCCTAAACAAGACGAAAATACGGCCTGACCGGTTCGATGACTCTTTTGCACTTGCTTCACCCATCAAAACGAGGGTGCACACAGAAAAGGCCAGGCTCCATGTGACTGCAGTGTCTGTGCAGCTGTTTTCACACAACCCCGGGTCTTTCTGCTAACACCGATGACTGCAACATCATGTGAGGATTTGCAACCAAGGAGCAACTCCCACATCGGGCTGTGGAATCTCTGTGCGACGGGGAAAGGAAGCAGGAGGTCACTTTCTTTTGTCTCTTTTACAGGAAATCAAGTCACGTTGGCCTGGCACGAGCCCAAGAGTTAGCTAAGGACTGGGCAGTGCGAACGGCTTTGAAAGAGGCTGGCAACAAGACAGGCAGACTAAAAAAAGGAACTTGGGCCCTGAACAAAGGGTTATACACTGAGACATGTGAGCGATGGCCATCAGGTAATAGCTGCCCTTTGGCCTCCTGATTATTTTGTAGGGCTTGCATTTAGATGCGGAGCTGCCCTCCTACACAACCGAGCATAAAAGCCGTTTCAGCCGTCTCCTGGGTCTGTTTAGAAAGCACCAGACAATTTCTGCTGAAAGAGATGCCATATTTAGTAGTCTGCACCACAAAAAAAAATGAGATGAACAGTCGCATTGTATATCTTACCAAAGCAGCTGCCACGCTTCTGGGAATCCCAGCACTCCTCTATCTAAGCACCTCTAATGCACAGAAATGCTCGCACACCTTGGCAGACAAGGCTCTTTGGGTAAGCCTGATCTCTTTTAATAGACCAACTCAACTAGTTGGAACAATTCTTCTTTGCAAGCTTTCGGGTGCAAATACCCTTCGTCAGGCTGAGGAAGCACCTGCACTTGGTCTACCCACCTTGTCCCTGTGTTGTTCAAGCTTTTAAGAATTAATTGATGCCGTCTTCCACACCCCTTCTTCCCCCCCGTTTTATAACTAGACTGCAACAGGAGCATGGGCTTTCCCACTTTTTCTGCTCTCACTCAGTTCCTCGAGTTTCACTGAACTTCGCCAAGCGAAGAAAACTGCCTTTGCACCTGCTAACCCGGAGCCACAGGTAAATAAGGCAAAAGCTTTTTTGCACAGAAACTCTGCAAGGGGAAAAAGGGGGCATGCCAGCAACACTGCTCTGCCAAAAGCCCAACCGATTGTTTTAAAAACAGATTTGCATTCATCCTGGCCCTATCTTCCCTGGGACACATGCATCTCTTGTGCTTATAGCCGTGATCGCAACCAGGGTGCAGGGGACCAGATTCTCTGGCAGGTGCCTCAAGGGTGAGGAAATAAGCAGATGATAAGGTAAATGGATAAGTGAGGTGTGAGATGATAAGCCAAGCGGATAAATGCGGTCGCAGGCCTGTCCCTGCCTGAATGATCCCCCACCTCCACTGCCTAGCCCCTCCACAAGGAAGTAAGAGCTGGAATATATAAATTAGTTTTATTTCAATTCACAGAAATCACGGCGGGGGCCTCAAGTCCAGTAAGAAGGGCCTCAAGTCCAAAAAGGTTGAGAACCCCTGGCACGTCTACACATGCACTGGTGCGTTTTAGTTAATGCACATTAAATATTGTACTTCCGTTGTGAGACGCTAGGAAAATGTGTCTTAGCCTGTCTTAATAAGCATTAACTTAAAAGCAGTTTTTTTAGTGACATTCAATGTGTGTTAGCCTATTTTAATGTGTATTAACTAAATAGCACATTTTTAGCGATGCATTAAAAATAGGCTAATGCGCATTAAAGCGCACGTGTAGCTGTGCAGAATAGAGTATTTTTTAAGCAGATGGCAGTGTCAGGTACCTGCAGGTATCTCAGCTTGGTAAGAAATTGTTCGTGTCGGTGCACTACACTCACGGGCAGTGAGAAGCTCGCAGGAGCACAGAACAGCTTCTCCTAGAGCCAGACTCCGTGCCGAACACCCAGAGGGAAGAGACTGTCCTCAGCCTTGGTAAGATGAGTCTTTCCGGGCCGAGAGGGTGGATCTTCTGCAGATGAGGTCACGAAGGGACTGTCTGCACCTGGCCATGCTCCTGAAGAGCCTATGAGTGGGTACTTGTTGCAGAATAAGACTGTCATGTTCCCACTCAGTTTAACCCAGGTTTTAAGAAGTGGGTTACGCTGAATGGGAACACGGCAAGCTTACTGTGGAAGAGGAGCAGCCGCACATGAAGTCATCCAAGAATAGCAACTGCATCTCATTTCACACTCGAGCTTAATCAGCAACCAATTCTCAAGCATATACAAACCCTCAGACTCTGCCTGCCCACTGCTACATCTGCCAGAGATAATGATGCCTCATTCCCTTAACTCGAAAGAAAGTTTACATAAGAACAGATTGATGCAGATTGAAGATGCATTCCAAAGCATTTATAACTGCTCTGCTAAAAAGATATTATAAGACGCACCGCATTTAGATCCTGCTTTGCCTGCAAGTGACTGGCTCGAGCCAACATCTTTACCTTGGTAAAGAGAAAAATTCAACCTGCTTTATCTTGCTTGCAAATGACTTCCGGTTTAAATAACAGCTAGTGCAACAGCCTGATCCCGGGGCTGTGGCTGGCATTTATAGCACTGTTACCTTGATCCAGTTAGTGAGGCATCTGTTTTGCATCACAATAACGCCCACGGCTGCGAGAGAGAGAGAGAGAGAGAGAGAGAGAGAGAGAGAGAGAGAGAGAGAGAGAGAGCGAGAGAGAGAGAGAGAGAGAGAGAGAGAGAGACTTTGCACTGGTGCAAGCTAGGAGGGGGCCAGGCTGCACCTGTGCAGCGTGTGCTCTGCAAACAGAAGTGATGCAGATCTGTGATGCATCTGTCCCTGTGTGAACGGACTTCAGAGCTCTGGGGGCAGCTGGCTGCAGGCTGCTCCATCTCAAGTTTGAACGCAAATTGGATGGGAACTTCAAACTCGTTTGAGGTTTCTTAAATCAGGTCTCTCGTGACCTCTGTCCTGCCAGTTGGGAAATAAAGCCTCAACTTTCCAGTATTTTATTGGCTAAGCTGCTCATTTCTACGGTTTCTTTACCTGCTGCCTCCAATACTGGAACAAAGCATTCAACTTGTAGCAGACGGCGTGCCCTTGACACAGCTTTCCCTCTCCTTCTGATACTCTGCTTTCTGCACGTCCTTCCCCAGCATCTGATAAAGTGAATTTGGGTTCACAAAAGCTTGTGCTCTCTCGCTCTATATATAACCTTATTCAATTAGTCTATCAAGGTGCATATCCACCCTGCCTTCTCGCTCAAAGAGATCAGGGGCATTTCAGGATACCTCACTGGAAGTTCTTATACACCTGACATTTCCCAATGAATAAATGATCAAAAAGGAGACGTGCAACTGAAAAGGTCCACAAGGCCTTGTCTTATCTCATGCAAAACTCATTAGCGCTTACAGACGGCCAGCATACAACCACCCATCCACACGCACTCGAAACACTCACTAATGAGAAGCGACTGCCCTCCAGAGTTTTCCCTTAGCAGTAATTTGCCACTTCTGCTTCTGTACCTCTCGTACGAGTTTCAGTGTCTCTGAACAGCTCATCTGGTCTACTACAGGAACGCGACCGGTCCTGCTATTTGCACTTTTCCCAACCCTCCACGAGAGTGAAATTTAGAGAGTTTTCACTACAGACCCTGCAAAGTTGGGAGGTCATTTTTATCGGGGCTTTACAGAATCCCCTACCAAAGTAGGGGTTCGTTTTACTGCCTGACAACAACACTGAGAGCGAAGTGAAGTTCTTTTTAATGACAGGGAATACCACAGGGACCCCTTTTTATAAAGCTGACAAGCAAAGGCTGACACGGGAAGCGAGTGCCTCAAGGTGAAGCGATTGCTCCGTGTCCGCAGAACCCCCTTGCACCCAAGCAGCTCAACAGCAGCTTTCTGAATGACACGATGACAGGAACCAACATCCCCAAAGCCATTAGGGTCCTGTCCGTGCCACCACGAAGGCTGTCTGACAGCTTGCTTCCTCTAGAAATGAAGGAGAGGGGCATGGGTTCTGCTAAAACCATCCTTCTGTGTGTGTTTGGTGAAACCAGGAGGCAAGGCTCATTCTGGCACATGTGCAGACTTTGTGCCGCCCCAAGACATCTAGGACAAAGATCCTCAGACCTTTTCATAGCCAGGATGGACCCTGAGGAGCTCCACAGATCTCCCCGGGAACTCAGCCAGCCCGTGGCAGACACAGATTTTGTGGTGCTGAGCTCTTCTGCGGTGCAGCTGTGGAAGAGGCGTAACCACAAAACGCGCTTGATAAGGAGATGCAAGAGAGTTAAGGAGCTCCACAACCGGGACGTGGGTGTGCAGAGACAGGAGGAGAAGGGATGTCCGGGAGGGCTAACGCAGCAAAGGAGCTGAATGAATCTACAGCCGGGTCCACAAGCAAGAATTGGGCTCCCAAGCGCTACTACGGGGAGACTGAGGCTATGAGCTGCGTGCTCCGCTGTTGCAGAAAGAGCAGTCAATCCATGTCCTGTGGAAGAGCCACGTAGCACAGACCGATCCAGCAAAGGTTCGCACTGGGGGTCACAGGGTAGTTTAAAGCTCACTGTCAAAGTTTCCTGAACGCTGCAGTGCTGGAGACTAGAGAGCCACTCCTGCTGGGCACAAGCGTGTCACGTAACAAAGCTTACCCCCATCTCAGTCATGCAACACTGATCAAGAAGGGCTCAAAGGGCTACAAAGTGCACGTACCTTTTCCCACTAGTCCTGGAATATCCCTAGGAAAAGAAAAAAAAATAGAAAGGAATTAGACATGAGTCTTTTTTTAACCCCAAAGTAATCACAGAGCACTAATCAGCACCTAGTGTAGGCTCTTCCACCATCATTAACTAATGGCAGAACAGGGAAGCTGCAGACATGCAGAGTCTGTAATGTCAGACCTGGAAGTCCAAGGGCTCTTGGTGCTTTTACAAGCCCCAAAGTCACGAAGTGCCACTCTCCTGCACAAGGGTGGCTCGAATTGTGCAGCCTTCAGCCAAGTGGCTGCGCTCTGGCCAAGGGCTGCGAGTCAAAGGGACGGAAGCGAGGGCCAAAATGAAAGCAGCAGTGAGCCAGGGCAGGACAACGTCTAGGCACGTGGGGAGCCCACGCCAGGGCAGGGGAAGCGAGCTGGACAGCTCTGCGATGCCGGGCATGTCTCGCATAGCC
>NW_005841880.1:494848-500284 GCF_000455745.1 Alligator sinensis
CACGGCAAGAATTTCTGCTGCTTCAGATTTTGAAAAACAAAGGGGAAAAGAATGAATCGAGAGTGCCTGATTCACGACACCAAGTGCAGTATTTAGACCCTACCCCACCGGCCCGGTGCTAGAGGAAAAGATTCTGAATGGGGTTGTGTCTGCCAGTTTTTAAGCAAAAAGCGTTTGACCAGAAATCTCTGCCCATCTGCATCTACCGTAAATGGCTTTGTTGATCTCAAATCTGGGCTCTAGTTCGAAAGAGCCCCGTAGGCAGCCTGAAGCCAGAAGAGAGCTGGAAAATCACAACCTCCGTAGCAAAGCAAATTAACCTCAGCTGGAACAAGTGACAGGGACAGCAATACAGGAGCCAGCCTGGTTTTCTGGCACGATGTTCAAGGATGCTGTGCAGCAGGGCCGAGAGCAACAGGACATTCACAGCCCATGATAAACTCCCTTAAAACGTGCTAGGAAAAGGGTGACCCTAAACCTGGTGACTGGAATTTTACCAGTCTGCTCGCACGGCTTACAGCAGAGACACGCTGGGATTGCCCGTCAGACATCAGCCGGCGATCCTGTGACAGGCCCGAGAGCCGCAGGACAGGGCTCAGCACCCCAGGCTCGAACTGTCCAGAGTCCCCATCCACTCCACGAGCCCCTTCATTACAATCCTTTCATTGATCATTTTTAACTGGCATATTCACGGGTCAAATGGGTTGTTTTCTCTAATGTGTGATGTTTTATATCCTTGCGCTGCACACTGTCAGCATCTTACCGTAAAATAATATATTTCTCTCTCTGCCTCCCTGCCTGGGGAGACTGAAGTTCTCACTGGACGCTTCAAGAGTACCTGGGACTGGCACCTGTCCGGGAGGGGATGGGAACAGTGAATCCTGCACTCTACAAGGGGAGCTGGCCAAGGCGATCCTTGAGGGCCTTTCCTACCGTAGATACTTTTAATCTCAATTCGCAGTCTTGCCATTTAAAGCTCCTAATTGACCCCGTTATAAAGGAGCCAGGCCAACATTTATAGCTCAGCAACCTGCACACACTTGCTAACGTGGCAGGTGGCAGAAAATCAATGGCCTGTTTACTAGAATATCCATCTCCAATGGGGACAGATGCCGGATGCACTGCAGAGGAAGCCAACGGTCTCTTAACCTGCGCCTAGCACTGCGATGCTGCAAGGTGCCGCCGTCGGGGAGGCGATGTCTCCCCGCCAAAGACCTGGGAGGAACAGGTTAGAAAGCGTCCAGGACATTTGACAAGTTAAGGATTAAGCAACTGGTGCTGTGCACCGAGGCCGAGCGACCGCCTTTTCTGTCAATACTTGCCTGTGATAACAATACAAGATACAAGCTGCCTGAGCTCTGAAAAGATAACTCCACTCATTTCACTGGAGTTCACATTTGAAACTCTGCATAAGCACAGAAGAAACAGAGACCCAGCAGAACCAGGACCCCCAACCCTTGAGACTCAAGGCACAAAGACGAGTGCGTTGGCTTCCTTGGTTCGGGGACGTATTTGGTAGCCGGGTTGGTGTAAGACAAAAAGAAATAAAAAAAACTCTCAAACTCTGGGTGATACTTTTTTATTAAACTAACTAAGAAATCACACAAAAAAATTATCTTTCTTTGCAAGGGGACTTTTACCATCTTTAATTTTCCCTAAGCCTGAAGAAGGGTGCGTGCGCCCAAAAGCTTGCTAAGAAGAATTTGTCCAACTATCTGAGTTGGTCTAATAAAAGATATCGCATCTACCCAAAGACCCGGGCCTGCCTATGTCCTTAGATCAACACAGCTACAACCTACACCCCTGCAAAAAAAAAAAAGACAGATTTTTTGTGATTTCTTAGTTGGTCTATTAAAAGGTATCATTTCTGAACCAAGAGCTGTAGTTTTGCATTTCTTTTTGGCTTCCTTGGGGACGCACGGTCAAGACTTCAGCTGGTGAAGACCTCAGCGCTCAAGCAGCTGGCGATACGGGAAACCGTACCACGCAGGGTTTGAAAAGGAACAACATGACAATCAGCTCGGCCCCTCGGAAACCAACCGCGCAGCCAGTGACGGGCTGTGTTTGCAGCGCTGAAGTCAGCACGTGACCACGACCGCACGGGCTCTGCCAACGAACTGGGAGCTCGGGTCCCTGGAGAACTATTATAACTTACTGCAAAAAAAAGAGAGAGAGAAAAAGAGTGGGCGGGGGGAAGAGGGGAAGAAAACAAAAATATTTGTAAAACTTAATGAGATTTTTCCACTACTGCTCCAGACTGGTTTTCAGGCACTCGGCCAGCCCTGCTTTAACAAAGCACGTGGCTCTCTCGCAGCTATGTGCTTTAATGCTGAACAAGAGAGACAGGCTGGACCGGGCAGCTAAGCAACCGACCCTTTGATGCAGGAGGAAGGACGTCAATGGGCTGCATCACTGCACAGGCTCCGGGGTCGGGGAACCCTCCTACTACATATCGCTGCCCACACAGCGAGTGTGGCTCCCGGCTCCGTTGTACGGGCCTGGGGAAGGGAGGAGGAGGAGGGGGAGGCGGACAAAACGCAAAGCATCGCTTCTCACTGGAGTGAAAGGACAAGGCTGAATCACAGGCTTACACACTCGCGCTGGCAATACGGGAGAGTGGCGGGCCTGGAAGGTAAAGAGCCAACGCCATGACGGCTTGAGCTGCCGCACACTAAGTTAATTAGACGCTGACGAACGTCGCGCAGGCCGCCACGATGCACAGGCTCTCTCAGTCCCACCACAAGCCCTTGGAGCTTGGCGAGCCACAGATCCAACTCTTCTGGGTCACCCCTGCTTTTGTATGCACAGAGCTGACCCGCAGGCCAAAGTCGAATGCACTTGGGCAGGATCAGATGTCCACAGCAAGGTGGGCATCAGGAAGCATCTTGATGGCCACCTTGCTGGGGTCATCTGACCCCAGCAGTCTTTCCAGCTGGAGGGGCTGGACCCGAGGATCTGTCAGATCCCTTCCAGCCCCTGACATCTATGAAACGGGGTGGAGCAGAAAGCGCACCCAGACAGGCGCTCAAGTGGGAACGGCTGCTAATGAGCCTGGCCAAGCAGGGCCGCATAACACCAGGCTGTTTCATGCAACTTCATTTTAATACAGGACCATTAAGTGCTTGTGCGAGGCGTGTTTTGCGACTGGCTCCCGACTGTCTGCGGGGCTTAATTTAGGGGTAGGGAAGAGACGAGACTTCGCTGAACCGGGCGTGCCATTTCTAGCAATCATTTTTTTTTTTTACTATGAAAGCTAATTGTTGGTGCCTCTGAGGCCAAGAAGTTGTTAAAACAGGAACGGTAGTTTCATTTTAACCCATTCAAACCTCCCAAGTGAGCCTGTTTCTATTCCCACAGCCACAGCTCTGCAGCTGACTCCGCTACGTAGAGCAGTATGGTAGCAGGGACCCGAGCCGGTCGCTCCACGTTTGCTCCAGGAGCACGAAGGGGAGAGCAGCAAGAAGCCACGGTTGAGACTCAGAGTCTTGCTTCCCTTTGCTTTGCCCCAGGCATCAGGTGCATCAGAGTCTGGGCCACGGTGGCTTGCTGGCATTTTCGAGGCAGCCAAGTGGGGCCGCGGGAGAGCAAGACATTCACAAGTCATCCCCAAAAGTTTGAGGAGTGCTGCAGAGAGCATTCGCAGATGACCGCAGCCTTCGTCTTCCTCTTGTGGGACAGATCCCCTACACACAAGGCAATACAGAGCATTCACCGCCCAACGGCTTTGTTCCCAAACCACGTCACCTCTGCTACGCCACGGCTCTGTCCAGAGCAAGCTAGAATTGGTGCAGGAGCCTACCATGTGAATAATGCCCACCAGGGCTGAAAATACTCCCCGGATTGGAGAGAGCCTGAATTTTGCTTATGGACAATTAAACATGGTTTTCATACCATGCCTTAGGATAAAAAAAACTTGCTGCTCCAAGCCAAGGACGCTGACCCAAGCTCCCTTCCACTGCTGGCCTAGTGGTTTTTACTGTCGGGTTGTTCCCGAGAGTTGAAGTGAAAGATCCCCAAATACGAAGCATTACTATGAATACTGTAAGCGGGCGGAGAAGAGAGGAGCTGGGCTAGTTGCCGCAGGGCAGGGCCCCAACTTAGGGAAAAGTTTATTCTGGGGATACGTGTGCTAGGACTTGAACTAGAACTCGGCAAAGACAAAGCGACGGATCAGCGGTCTCTTCAGCTGGTCTACGCAGAAACAGGTTTAACAGCAAGCACGGCTGTCTAACAAGGGGCTTCTAAAATGCAACAGCAAAGGGCGCGTGTACCCCCAGCAGCTGTTCATCGCAGAAGGGAGGGATTCGTCGATGCACGCTTGGTGGGTCTTTGCTCCACCAAAACGTTAAATAACAACCCCCTGAGAGCCGCTCTTATTACAAAATAAGACTTAGGAAGCGCGCGGGAGAACGTGACGGTTTTCCATCTGCTCAGCGCCCAGAGGAGAGCTGCCTGCAGAAGAAATGGCTTTCCGAGAAGCCCTCAGTCCAAAAGTGAAAGCAAGTTGTGGCGCTGGGCGCAGAGCCACCAATAAACCCCTCTGCTGGGATTTGGCAATGGTGGGAAAACGCCTGTAGAGCAGCTCCTTTCTGAGTCCACCTCCCAACCTCCTGCACCTGCGGCAGAAGGGGGGACTCTGCTTGGGTTTGCTAGGGCGGCTGACAGCAGCTTTGACATTAATCATTTTTGCTGCTGAAAACCACCTGGGAGAACAGGCCTTAACCTTCGGGCTCTTGCTCTCCTCCTCCGCCCGCCCCCTTCATCTGCCTCCGCTCCGGGATCACCGTCAGCCCCAACCCCGAGCGTGCGCGAGGGCTGCCTACGTTCGGCAGCTGAGCTGCCGGGAGGAGCGAGTGGTGCTGCCCGCTGCGGTGCTCGGGGGCGGCTGTGCCCTGGGCACGCTGGCCCCGCAGGCGGGTGCTTCCCTTTTGCAGCACAATGTTCAATGAAACCACAAACTGCACGGCGTGAGTTCAGCACATCATGGATGGACTAAGAGAAGAGGAAAAGGGATGTGGAGGATGGTTTGGGGGTGCAAAGAGTTGGGGAGGAGATTAAACGTGCGTTAACGGGGAAGT
Source organism: Alligator sinensis (assembly GCF_000455745.1). Lineage (NCBI taxonomy): Eukaryota > Metazoa > Chordata > Crocodylia > Alligatoridae > Alligator > Alligator sinensis. The sequence goes on from NW_005841880.1 coordinate 499,927, forward strand.
CCTATGGATGCTGCACTTCTAAATCCATAGCATGCCTTTGGAAGGCCTCTCCTTCCCCTTGGAAGCTCAAAAAAGCCCCCCCGTGCTCTTCTCCTTGAGCACTTTGGGAGTCTGGGAAGCGCCCAAATACAGCATTAATGAGTCCAGCCTAACGCACAGTCGTATGGGACACAACGCTTTCAACTCTGAGGAAAGGGCACCTGGCACCCCCCAGGACCAAGCCCCTGGGCACAACCAGAGGCTCGAGGGTGGTGACAAACCAGGCCGAGGCAGGAGGAAAAGTTTAAGAAGAAAGAGTCTTGATTCTTCCTGTGCTTCCTGCAGTTTCTGATTGTCCTGCAAGAATGCAACTCTTTCC
>NW_005841880.1:500315-504215 GCF_000455745.1 Alligator sinensis
AGGGGCAGCTTTTAGCAAGGTTTCGGTGCAATGCCGGGAACTCCCGGACACGGCTGGTCCATCTGGGCAAAGCAGAAGTCAACCCGCGGAGACCAGGGCCCGCAGTGTCAGAAGAGACAACAGCTGTCCCAACCCCTCCTTTTCCTGCCCTCTTGCTAAGACCTGATTTCAGATGTGAGTAGCTGCAGTTCAAGGTGTGGGGAGCCAAGGAAGAGCTGGTAAAGGGAATGCCCCAGATAGCATTTCCTGCTGCTAGACAACGAGCCTGCGGGAAAGGTAAAACGAGATGCAGAACCTGGGATGCAAAGCCGGGTGGATTAGTCACCGGAGACTGAAAACACAGCAAATATATTTAGCGCGGGCACCGCTCCCCCTCCTCCCGCACGCTCACACAAGGGAGTTCAGTCTTCTGCAGACGTTACGTGCGCAGCAGCTCAACGTGAAGTGTTAAAGTTATACGAGGTAAAACTAATTCCCCGACAGAGAATGCAATTGTGCTGATGCCGGGCAGCCCTACGGGCATCACCAAGGCAAAATGAGCAGGTCAGGAGGGGAAGGAGACTAGTGGACTCGTGGCGCTCGGTGTGGAGCGATGGCTAAATGCTGCTCCATGCATATTCATCAGCAGAAGAAGGAAACCTTATAGGACTGCGCTAGCGAGACACGTCTATTCTGACCCTGGTAGCGTTTCAGCATCACAGGCAGATAGAAACGCTGGAGCCTCCCACTATTTATGTAGCGTACGTGGTTTCAGCATATTGTTTCACACTGCCTTCTTAAGGCAATGTCGTCGCCAGAGAGAAGAGCTTCGAGGCCACCAGGTAGCATGGTAAATGGACACAGGACATGGTTTGAACTTGTCCCCGAGGGCATCTGTGGTCACTACGAAGACCCCACGGGTATAGGTTTGAGGCACAGGGACGCTGTCCAGCGTGAAAATAGCGGAGAAGTGCCCAATAACAGCATGGCCAGTGAAATCCTGGTTGACTGACTGTAGGGTCAGAGATGATGGAGCGACTGACTGATGCTTGTGCTGACTATTCTTTATGCCCTCGAATTAGTAAGGATAAGACAGAGGGTTTTGAAAGGGTGGACCGTGCTGGGCATCTTGAGGGAAGCCGAGTTATTGGTGGGTGGCAAACGCCCCGGTGCACTGGCACCGTAGGAGTATCCCGATGTCTGGCTAGTAAGTTTGCTTCAGTAGGCTACTCCTTGTTTTGCTTTTTAAAGCAGTTTTCTGGAGAGGTGATTTATACTTTTCTCTGTGCTGAAAGCAGCTGACTTGGGTTGCTGGCAGGACCAACTGCCTGCGGTGCAGGGGGCTGCAGGGGCAGAGGCGTGGAGCGGGAGGGAAGCTGGCCAAGCTTGACAGCGCTGTGCAGAACTAGGTTACTCTGGGCGTGCCAGTTCCTGAATGGGATGCAGCAGAGACGCCTTGGCGTGGCATTGCGGACACGTTAATTAGTTCTGATGAAAGGCAGGGCTAATTAGCTCCTCTTCGGGCACGGTGCCACACGAACATAGATGCACAGCCCCAGTTCTGAAGCTGGGGCACGCCGAGCTAGCTTGGGCCTCTCTGCAGCACGCCTGGCAGGAGGATGGAGGACAAGTGCTGCAAGGTGCAGAGGACCCCCGTTCTGCTGCAAAATCATTCGCCTACAGCATCTTTGCCACAGGGATGGCCCAGGGCTGCAGTGGCTGGCAGTCCCAGCATAAGCATGGCCTCTGCAGAATACAGTCTGTAGCATTTCCTAGCCTGCTTGCCCGTAACCCCATGACTGGCAGCAAGTCTGCTGGTTGCAGACGCTCCCCTGTGTTGTGGGCATAGTGAGCAGTAGGCATTGCTTGGCACCGTACCTTTACAGATTTTGAAAAAGTGACTAATGATCATACTAGCCTCCGCACACAGAAATATCACCAGCCCGGTCCATCTGCAGCACCGCAAGCCCGGGCGGTGAACAGGGCCACAGCAAGGAGGTGGGGAGATGGACAGGCCTGAGCCACCCCGAAGAAGCGCGTGGCATCTCATGGGGCTAAAGCAACCAAAACCTGCTGCCCTGTGCCTCTTCAGTCTCCGAAGAGCTCTCACCCAGGGAAAGCGGAAGAGCAGGACTGCCCAGTCTGCAGCAACCCGCGGGGAGGAGCACGAGTCACAGGTGAGGAGAGCTTGGCAGGGAGACTGGGAAGCAAGCGCTATGCCCGGGATGCCGGCTGCATCGACGGCACCTCTGCCGCTTGCTCTCTCAAGAGTTTGCCAGCTGAGTTCCCAAACCCTGGAAACCTGCTCGATTGCCTTGCACGCGGTACATGAACACCTCGGTGCTCTTTTGCTGGTGATTATTCTATAGCTGAACCCTGGGGGCGCGCACACGGCTGGAAGATAAACTCCCTTTATACCGAATGAATCAGCATCACTCAGCGCAGGCCCTGACTACTATGATAAAGCAGAAGGCTCATTTTCTGAAATGTCAGAGTAGGAGTCTGGAGCTCATGAATGAGCGACTGAGTAGTCAGAGGGGAGGTGAGCACCGTGTGTGAGCAAGTAAGGTGAGTCTCAAATTTAGGGGCTGGCTGAAGATCCTAAGGAAAGTCTTAAATAGGCTTTGTTAGTAAAAATGAGCTTCACTGAGTTGCAGAAGGCAGGCTGCCTTGTATGGAGTCTGCAGAGGCAGCTGGTGCCCAGGACAGGCCACCCCCTCGCATGGAATTGGCCCTATTTCATACCAGGTTAGGAACTGGGCATTTTAATACAATGCCACCGTTTCATCTTGTGCTGCTGTCCTAACAGGATGCTGGAGCTCTCCAGAGCACGAATGCCGCTGAGAAACATCAGCTCCAGAGTGCAAAATGCAGGGTAGGACAGGTTTTTCGTGGGGACTCCTTCAGGCCCTGCAGAAGGTGCAAGTGTAGGAAAAAAAATTCTATTTAAAGAAAAAATGGGCTAAGACCGGACAACCAGCCCTGTTGCAGAAGAGGACAGGAGAAGCCAGTCTGGCTTTGCTGGAGGAGCCACACCAATGACCCCCACCTTCCCAACTCAGAGCCAGGCCCAGCCACCCCTCTCCCTGCTCAGCAGGCTCCAGTGAAGGCCAAGAGGATGACCCCGCTCCACACCCCATTTATGCCATCGAGCGATGCATACTTTATCCCACAACCAAACTGCTGGGAGCAACTCCCTGCTTCCTTACTCCCATGCAATCCAAAGTCGAGATCTGATGCCGACTTCGAGTTGTGGCAATTTAGGAGCTGTGTGGCACTAGACCGGCATGCCTGCTTAGATCCAGGAGAGAGGGGATCGGGGATTGTGGCCCCCTAACACTGAGGCTCACGCTAACAGACCGCCACGGCAGAAAGTGCCACCTGCGACATGGCAGGACTGGGCAACCAGCTTCCCTCGGGGTTCACGGCTGGAACAAGCCAGCACCAGCGCTTCTGCAGAAACCGAAGGGCTCCAGGGAAGACACTGTTGTCCCAGGAGAGGCAGGTGCCAGAGGCTCTGGGTTTCCCAATGACACAAGGCTTGTAGGATTAAAGCATGCACTGAAATGACTGTGGCAAAAAGCTGAGCTGCAACACCAACGGAGCAGGACTGATGGCTGCAACCCCGGTGGGTTCGACATCCTTTAGACGACAGGGGTCATTTAAACAACCACAGGTCCTGTTAGGAAATCCCTGCCACGCAGTGCGGCCTGCAGAGACCAAAGCCACACCTGGCGAATACTGGGGAAGGTGCCGCACTCCATCTGCTTTCCCTTTGAACAGATTTCTTTCTAGATTCAAACAGTCCCGTCATGTAATGGTTAAAAATAAGCCTCAGACAAATCGTGGCAGACTCCAGCGCGCAGACACATCTGATAGGACTCGTGAAATCCTTGAAGGGAGGAGGGTGTTGCAGGAATG
>NW_005841880.1:504246-509338 GCF_000455745.1 Alligator sinensis
CAAAGTGGCTAATTGAACTGCTTTAATCAAGCTGCGCAGTAGCACTGAAGGAGATATCATCTCTCTTGCACAGAGGGGTAAAACTGAGGCCACGCGGTTACTTGAGGCCACGGGCACATCCAGAGCAAACAGATGGAAAGGAAAAAAAAAACAACCTTAACCTTGCACGTCCTGTTTCTCAGGCTCCTGCCCCATCACCTCCAAGCCAGATCCACATACAGTGATAGCTCAGCGTGTACCTTTATGTGAGCAGGTGTGGGCACGTGGCCATTTCTACTTGACGTGCCAAAACCCAGGTGCACCGAGTCCTGGAAGGCAACCTCTTCTCAGCCAACAAGAACATGGGCAGCGAGTCCAAGTCGAGAGAGAAAGGTCAAACGAGGGCAAACACGGCTACCTTTTCCAAGGGAGCAGGAAAGGTGACTTGGGCATAAACTGCAAGTGCCAAAATGTGTCCACCCTAGCGCCACTGGCACTCACGTGCGTTAGTAAGGCTCCTGGGAGGATAGCCGAGGTGTTTGGGGGAAGAAGCTGCCGGTTCTTCTTGGCCACGGGGGAATTGTAGGAAGGCACCTGCAGATTTGTTTCCACTGGAGTGACCCTGTGTCCATACAGCGCCTGGCTGTGTGGCCGCAACCCAACTGAATGTTACCCTCTACCTCCTATCAAGCCAGCCAACTCGAGCTAAAAGTACCCCTATGCCTGTGTGGAGCGTATATGTATATAGGGGGATCAGGTTAGGGGCAACACTAACTCAAGTTAACTGAAGGGTGGCTCAGACAAGCCCGTAGGCTAGCCAAAACTACACCCAGACTGCCGACAGGCTGAGCCGGTCGAGCTTAAGCCTGCTGCAAAGCCGCGTGGCCTTGTCTACTGCTAAAATTGATGCCAGAACAAAAGGCATTGTCCACAGAAAGCAGCCCAAGGTTTGCAGAGCTTTCCAGTGTTCGGAGCCCTTAAGGACACAGGCCAGACAGACACCAATTCAGCAGGATTACAGACCGGCGGAGAGGGAGGGCCGAGGGATCTAGCCCAATGGCAAAAAATATTAACTCCCTTCTCACATACGTGCTTGCAGACAGATGCCAGCCCTCTCGCCGGCAGGTGCCACATTCCCAGCTTCGCAGCTGGGTGGTCAGACTACAGCTCAGGACCCCAAGGACTGCGTTACTCACTCGACTATTGGACTGCAAAGGCCTCTTCATGGAATAGGAAGTCCAGCTGGTTTAAAAGAAAACTAGCAGATACTGAAAGGCAGAGTGAAATTCAACAGCCTCAAAACGAAACCAAATGGGCTTAATATCATGCTCCCTGTTCCTAAAAGGGTCGCTGTGGGTAATCCCCGCTGGGCAACTCCCACCGTGAAGATTTCTCTCTCTCAGAACTGCACTGCAGACCCCTCTACACGATGATCAGTCCCCACCCACATGCCACAGCGGTATCAGATACTGACTTGTCAAATCAGAACGTGATTTAATACGGAAACTTTCCCATCCATTCTCCCATTCTCTTTTTAGCCCTTCTGGTTTCACAAGTTACCACTGAAACGGTTCAAGCGCGGTGGGTTCACATGGCAGCCAAAAGCAAGCTGTCATCTTCTCAGTCCCCGAGTTGAGCTCCTTGCCTGCCTGGGAGGGTCTGCTAAAAGTTTGGTTTCAGCCACTGATCTGGCACCTGGGCCGAGTGAGATGCCACTGCATTTTGCATTTTGGCTTCTACTCTACCCAGGAGAGCACACAAAACATCAACAGGCTCTCCCGATGCCTGAAGAAGGGTGTTTGTGCCTGAAAGCTTGCAAAGAACAATTTTTCCAATAATATAGTTGGTTTAATAAAAGATACCGCACCTACCCAGAGTACCGTATCTGCCTGTGCCATTGCAACAGCACACGACCAGCATGAGTCTCCAGGCAGAGAGGATGGGAAATAACACCCTATTCATGGATACTCCCAGGGCTAGGACTTAAACCCACTAATATCTTGGCAAGACAAGCTCTCAAACTGGAGTAAAAAACCTATGTTTCCAAAAAAAACCCACCCTTTTTGCTTCCCTACCACTGAAATGCAGAAGGTAGCCGGAAGCAGCATGGCACCTGTCAGCGCTGCCACGCTGAGGATGGCACACTACCACTGTGCTCCCAAAGCAAAACTGCATTGGCACGAAGTGTCTGGTTTGGAGACCTCAAAGCTCAACGGGAGAGATCCTCAGCTGATGCCAACCTGCACAGCCCCACATACCTGCTTTCAGGACAGCATCGGCTGAGGAATGGGACCGATGCATTTATACACTCCAAGACCCCTTCACCGTACCACAGTGTTAAGCCACTATTGTACCTCGTGAAATGGGTAAATCAACCCCACTTTTGCACAGCCAGCAAAGCCAGGACAAAAAGGTTTAGGTTGGCATGTGCTGCAGAGAGGATCGGTTGCAAACTGAGGTTTCAGAACATTTTTGCATCTGTCAGATGGGCCAGCAGGCAGCAAGCACTGGCCTTGGGTCTTTCCTGAGATGCTGTCAGGGTTAGGGCTGATGTGTGATGCTGCCAGCACTCACAGCACAAAGTGCGAGAAAAGGCAACTGGGTAACAGAATTTTAAATCGAAATATCCACAGTTGAATGAGTGGCTTACAACGTACGTTTTCCATGCATCGGGACAGGCGAGTGAGAGAGAAGTATTATAGGCAAGTATTTAACCAGCCAAGAGGATGCCACGCAGCACGTTGTTGTGTGCACATGCCTATTTCAGGGACCAAGGGTGGCCTTGCAGCCGAGATGATTGGCCATGAAACAAGATCCCCCTGCTGTGCTGGGATCTATTTGCTAGATAGCTCAAGGCTCCTTCTGAAATGAACCACCCGGCTGATCTGCAGGGACTGTCATTAGATCCAGTTTTAGTCTGACTTTTAAAACAGATCACTGCTGGGAACCGGGGGCAAGATACCCCTGTGTGACCAGGCAGATCCCTTGGGCTCACGTGCTTGGTGCAGAACACACAGATGTTACAGAGATCTCATCCTGGCCTTCCCCTGATGCACCACGCTACACAGCCCACGGTGATCCACTGCCCTCCCAGCCACCATCAGCAGCCCCCGCACTAGCTTGTTCACAAGTTAAAAAAAAAAAAAAGAAGAAAAAAACCCAATTTCTTTGCATTAAGGGGATTATTACGAGCTGGCTAAGGAAGTCCCCTCCAAGCTGACCGCTCTCCTTGCCCCTCTTGCACGGAGCTCGGTGAACCTGGGGAGCTGTTTGTCTTCACTCTCCATTTGTCATCCTCGCTCAAAGAGCACATGAGTCAGAGGCTGCGCACCACAGATGCCACGCGCTCCATTTGGGAATATTAGCAACTCTGCAGAACAAAGAGGCAGCGAAAAAAATAAATCCCCGTCCGTCGGCTCCCAATCGGCTCCTCCAGTAAGTGCCTGGTAAATGTCACTGGTTTTAAACTTCGCATAAACATCACTTTCCAGTTGTTCCAGATTAACTCCTGAACGCCTGGGTGCGAGCACACGCCGGCTCCAATACAAAGGTCATCGGCTAAGCAAACCGTGCAATGCCACTGGCATTAAGTGGCGACCTCTGTCAGCTCGGCCTACAGAAATATCGTAAAGAGGAAAACGGAGTTGCTGTCATCCCCCTGCGAAAAGAAAATAGCCGCTATGACATGCTATATATGATCTTCCAGGGGAAACAGAAGTCACTGCTTCAGAGCTAGTGAAGGTGGAACTGGTAGGAAATGCAGAGTACTAAGCAAGGCAGACCAGACGCACAAAAAAAGTCTGCGTCCAGTTTTATCACGTCACAAGTTTCATAGATGTCACGGGCTGGAAGAGACCTGACAGATCATCGGGTCCAGCCCCCTGCACTTGGGCAGGTTTGACCCAGAAAGAGCAATTTGGCCTACAAGGCAGCCCTTACCAAGTTGACTTTGCCCTGCAGACCAAAGGCATCAATTTGCATCTTATAAAACACATTACTTTGCATCTTATAAAACACATTAATTTGCATCTTATAAAACGCATTTCTAGTAGTGTTATTGCATAAAGGGTAAGAGTCTGGGTTTCCAGCTGGAATGTTATAATCAGGGCTTATCTATACACAAGTGGCAGCAAAGTCTCTGCTTATGAAGACAGAGTCAGCACGTCATGTGAAGAGCCTGGGTGTGGACCATCTTCAAATTGCATTTGAAATATCTGATACCCATTTATCTTAATTGAACTGGCTTGGGAGGCTATTCCAGGCTCAATGTCTCCCAACTTCAGCACATGGAAGGAAGCAACTCTACGGAGCAAAACTGTGTGTGATTAATGCAAGTAACAAACTTTGGGGCTGGCAAGTTTGGAGAAGAAACCAAGCCTCCGTAACACGTGTGCTATTTTGAAGGCTGGCTCTGGCTCTTTGTGCGTGGACATGTGTATTTTATTACCTCCGATGAATCCAAAAAGCAGCGTGACCCAGTTTTGGAAGGAGGGACAGCTTGTCTATTCCCGATACAAAAAGCTTCAGCTGCGGCTCAGACTGTTCTGAGCAGAGGCAGAGCGGAAGCCCCGCTTTGTGGGCACACAATGCTGACAGCGGGGCTGTAGAGTAGCGAGGCTGGACACAATAGGCAGCTCCTCTCCCATCAGCCGGCTCTGCCCATGCTACGCTCGTACATGAATGCTCGCAGCGAATGGAACGGCGATGCCATCCACAAAACGCCCAAGCGATCTGGCAGGCGGGTTGGCTCTGCCAGGCATAGCATCACGGCAGAAAAACAATTCATTCTTCCCTTGCAAATGCCAGCTGCTACTGGCCTTGCAGAGGTGAAGTGTTTATTCATTGCGATTAGAGGTTTTGCAATCGGGAGATTGGAAAAACAGGAAGTTGAAGGAATAAAGGAGCAAAAACATAACAAGGAGAAGGTCAGAGCAAGGTGCGTGCAAGGCAGGCGAGAGCAGTGGGAGACGGAGATGAGCCCCGGGAGTCTGGAAGGCCAGGCTCAGACCGCTCTGCCTTCGTCCTGCCAGCGCCGCCGTCCCTGCCCAGCACACGCTCCATCTTCATCCTGCCAGCGCCGCTGTCCCTGCCCAGCACAGGCTCCGTCTTCATC
>NW_005841880.1:516950-527027 GCF_000455745.1 Alligator sinensis
GCTCTGCCTTCGTCCTGCCAGCGCTGCCGTCCCTGCCCAGCACACGCTCCATCTTCATCCTGCCAGCGCTGCCGTCCCTGCCCAGCACACGCTCTGCCTTCGTCCTGCCAGCGCTGCTGTCCCTGCCCAGCACACGCTCCATCTTCATCCTGCCAGCGCTGCCGTCCCTGCCCAGACAGGAAGTCGATCAGAAAGCAAACCCTGGCCAGGATGAAACCCAGCAGAGGTTCTGTGCTCTGCTCCCATTCAAGGCTGTGGTGGAGGCCTCATAACACAATCCGACTGTCTCAAAAGTCAATTGAGGGAATGCAATTAGCCAACTAGACAGTCAGAAGGGGACTCTACCCATCTGCAGGCAATAGCTCCAGGGGTATGAGTTGAGTAAGACCAGGACATTGCCCTCCTGCCTCCTACGCTGTGCCCCACCATTGTCACCCTTCGGTACATCCCCCCACAGCATCCTCCTGTGCCTCTTTCCCCGCAGCTGAGCAAAAGCTAGAGCTCACGTGGTCCCCTTTGCAGAGAGTTTCAAGTCTGCACAGACTAATGATGTGAGTCAGCTGCAGAGGAGGGTGGCTGGCAGAGAGTGGTGCCACTTGTGACCAGCCCTGGAGGACAGTGCAGTGCTCTCGCCCCAGGCCATCCAGCCTACTGCTACAACAGTGCTAGGCACAGACCATTCACTCAAGGAATTACACCAGGCTTTGCACTGCAATTCTCAACTCCAGGGCTTGGAAATGCAAGTGCTACATTTACCTTCCTGCTCTCTGAACCCTTTGCAGCACCAGTTCAGCACAGGCCAGGTGCATCCCGCAATCACAGACACAAGTGCTGCTGGGCCTGTTAGCTGCACACAACCCAGTCACTGTTCACATGCAGCTACCTCTGAGGAGCGATGAAACTAGAAACCCTAGAAAGAAAGTAGAGCAGCAAGGGAAGTGTTGGGAAACTCTGGATAAGAGGCTGGAGATGTTACGCTGAGTTCAAGAACTAGGGGTCACAACATAAAACTAGTAGGTAGCAAGTTTAAAACCAACACAAGGAAGTTTTTTCACCCAGTGTGTAGTTTAAGTGTGGAACTCGTGGCCACCAGATCTGGAAGTGGAGAGTTTAACCAGATTCAAAAAGGGACCAGACACAGGCTTGGAGGAAAAGGGCATCAGTAGCTATGGAGCATGGGAGTGAGGGGCATGGCCTCTGAATGAGAATGTCCTAGACCTTAAATGCTGCTCTAGGACATGCTTAAACCTTGCAAGCGGGAGAGGAACAGCAGACAAACCTGCAAGGACGTGCTTAAACCCTGCAAGCGGGAGAGGAACAGCAGACAAACCTGCAAGGACGTGCTTAAACCCTGCAAGCGGGAGAGGAACAGCAGAAAAAGCCCCGGTCCTACACCGGTCACTCTCCCTTTCAGCACCCGCTGTGCGACACAGGAGACCGGACAAGATGCACCTCTGGTCTGAGCCAGTAACCGGCAGTTCTTACGCTCTTATGAGAAGTCACGTGCACGGTCCAATGCAAGAACACGCAACCGTAAGTGCTGTGCAGCTAGGCAGCCCAGCCCCCCAGAGAAAGTCTGTCCCCGCCGTGCCCTGAAGAAAGGTAAGGAGGGCACAGCACCAGGGCCATTCATTTTCTCCCAAGCCAACCCTGTTTCTTAAATGATAAGATCCAGGCGCACCGAAAAGCAGGACAGCAGTGCGACTGCTCAGAAAGAACAGCTGCAAAAGGGGTTAAAGATAGAGCAGATGTTGGAGAAGCAGCTACCACTTTAGTGAACAAGCATCCGCGGAGGCTGTCATGTTTCAGGAAGCATCGAGTGTTTGATCAGGAACTGAATCCGATTCTCGGTTTCAGCCCTGCTTCCTGTCCCGCGGAAGGATGGAAACGTCGGGTGGCACACAGAAGCGAATGCCTTGCCTTGCTAAATAGCGGGTCCCTCCAGCTGACTGCAGAGCAGCACGGGCCAGGGGGCTTGAAGTCAGGGGAAGGGAAAGCAGTCCTGGGGAGGCAGGCCTCTCTGAAGAAGGGGAACGGAGGCTAACTGGATTAGGAGATGTGCCCGCAAGCCCGAATGGATTCTCCCCTGACAGGGCTCTTCTGCAAAGGGCTCAGAGATCTGCAAACACTTCCAGCTTCCTTTGGAGGAACTGCCATTCTCCTCCCCTTCCCTTGGCCCCACAACTGTCCTGCCAGGCAGCAACTTCTCCCTTGCCCAGGATGACCAGAACCCAACTTCCACTCCAACAGGCAGCCAATGCTGCCTTCTAGAAAAAGTCATAAACCATACTGCAAGACTGCACCCAGATCTAAATCTCTGAAGGCTTGGATTGATTTTAGCCCCTTTGGTTAAGACCCGCTTCATGAAATCCAGTTCTTCCCCCCCTCTTCTTCTCCCATCTGCAATTGCTGATTATGTGCATTGAGCAGAATTTGCAGCTTCACTACAACCTGACAGGGCTGCACCGTGAGCGCTGCTCACCCAACATCAAGGTTGCATCCTGCCATCAGCAGGGGACTGTACAATTGTTGTCTCAGGAGGAGGACGGGCAAGGCTTGTTCCTAGAGAACGTGCTTCCTGATGCACGCCTGCAGCACAACTACGTGCTGCTCTTCCAAGATCAGCCCGAACCAACTACGCGAAACATATTCCAAAGCACCGAGTGACAATTTGACATGTCATCTAGGACTAGCAGCATGATGCTCAGCACGCCTGGCAGACTGCCTCCGCCACCGTTAGCCACTGCAGGTCAGGGCCTTGTCGGCCGATTTGGCCCCAGCACCGTCCTGGTGGGATGAAAAGGGCTAAGCACGAGCACTGATCCTGCAGGACTGAAAGGCTTGTTGTGAAACCTGGCCACGTGTCCAGCCGCTGCTCATTTTTCCCTGCGGCAACTCTGTTAGCATTCCTATAGGTGCAGATTTAACCCAGCGGCCGCATTTCCAGTGCAAAGAAAAACTTACACGCAGCCCAGCCATCATCGCCCTGCGTGGTTAATTCCAGCAACCCCCACTTCAAGCCCTGGAATAGCCAAGTCTTCCGGTGCCCTTGAAATAACAATAAAAAAAATATGCGCTGTGCAGCTTGGATTACGTTAGCCAAGAAGGTAAAACCCGAATTATGGCTTCATTCCATTTTCCTGCCCAGGTGACAGCTACTTGGCACTGACAGTGGATACCGTGATGGGCTCTTTGGCCACGTCCGTGCTGTCTCAGTCCCACGCCAGGGTGCAACGAGGCAGAGAAAGCTGCGCTCGCTCCTTCCCAAACCCAAAGTCCCGGTGGAATAAAATGGGCTGAACATGAGCACTAATTCTGCAGGACTAAAATGCTTGCTGCGTGGCCTGGCCACCCTCCAGTTCCCCCCACAACGGTACGAATGAGCCCTCTCCAAGGTGGAGATTTCCCACCCAGCAGTGTCCTACAGCAAGTGCCTCCTGCGCTGCCCCCTGGCATGGGATGGAGGCGATGTAGAATTGCCCTTTGCCAACTACCCGTGCAGGGAAACAAAACGGTTCCCAGCGAGACTACGGCTGGATCATATGCTGGGGCTCTGAGCGTGCTGGGAAAGGGCACATAGGCTCCGAATTTGAGGGGAATACACCGGGGACAACCTGGATGCTCCCTCTGGGGCCTGGAACGTGGCCCCTGACTTATGTCCGTGCTCCCTCCGTGTGCGTGTGGGTTGGATTCAGTTAGTTTGGCAGCCAGACCGCCCTGAGATTATGTTGCACGCTACAATACCTGAGAGCTTACCAGCCGCATTCAAGCAACCAGGCCAGCTTGCTGAAAAGACTGCCGTCTCCTTGGGAGCTGCGTGGACTTTCAGCTCCCATGGCAGGCTGCCCTCCTTTTGCAAAGCTTGCGAGCAAGCTTGCAGTCTGGGACAGACTGACTCGGGACAGGTTTTGTTCACATGGCCAGAGGAAAGGGTTGTAAACCCAGAGGATCACAAGCTGCTTGGAGGCTGTGCACAGCTGGGATCCTGCAGAACCGCACGGCTCAGGGACCCGAGAGCAAGCTAATTGTAAACCTATTACTTGCAGCTGCAGGCAGGCCCCATGGCTAAATTGGGAGGTCCAAGGCAAACGAGGTTCGTTAGGTAGATGTGATCTCTTTTATTAGACCAACTAAATACTTGGAAACATTGTTCTTTGCAAGCTTTCAGGCACAAACACCCTTCTTCGGGCAACTGGGAGGTCCAATACACGGGACAGGCGATGGTGGTAGCCCAGGAGCAATGCATATTTACCCTTGTGGACCTGGCAGGGGACTAAATCCCTCACCAAACAACTATGATACTGGAAAATTAAGCCCCTCCCTGCTAAATTTATGGCCCTGCCAACAATGTGGGAAACTCATTACCAGAAACAAACAAACGAGGTGTTCGGTGTCATCAGCCACCTCTCACCACTCCTAATCAATGGCCAAGCCTAAGCCACCTTCCCACCGGCCTCTGCCTGATGGGGAAGGCGCTAGTTTGAATACACCTCTAAGTGTCCGGACTGGGGCCGGGCAGCTGCCCAACTCCACCCGCTACGCCGGCCTTGCACAGAGAAGGCCCGGAGACTGGTGAAGGCAAGACCCGTTTCCTCTCAGATGGGCTCTGCAGATTTCTTTGCAGACGTGAGGACAATATTTGGACAGTATACAGCAAACAGCCAGCTCCGTCTGGGTTCCTGGAAAGCTGCCTTCAGAGTCCTTTGTGCAGTGAGAAGGCACGCATCGGCTCTGCCTTTCCCAGCCCGAGGGGGGGGAGAGAGGGGGAACTGCTGCAGATGAGGTTAACTTGGGGACCTGCCACCTGGAAGAGCATGAAAAGGCTTAAAACAGAAGTTACAAGGTGTGAAAGGGGGAAAAGAAATCTATTGAGCATCTGCCTTTGTTGAACTAAGCAGTTTGCTCATCACATACCCTGGGGCGGGTGTGAAGTGCTCCTGGGGGGGCCCGCGAGCACAGTCTGGCACCGGATAAACGACCCGTTACCTGGATGCCCCCATGCTTCTCTCCCCCGATCCTCGAGGCTGCAAAAACCACGAGTTCACAGGCAAAACCATTTCTCAGGCCCTCCTTGGCACCCCTTCAAACTAACCTACCCGCCAGCTAGCTTGTCGGTACCCTGCTGAGCTCAGGAGCCAGCCAGCACACACAGGCTTGGCTCTGAGCTGCGCTTCGGCACCAGGCCCGAGCTGAACTTTTTCTTTCTTTTCTCCTCTTTCTTTTTTGCTCTGCTTGGAACCACATAAATAGCATTTCTGTTTGCCATTGAGCCTTTCGTGCCTGCAGTTCCCAGCGTTACCACCGATGGGAACAGGCTTGGGCGGCTTCAAAAAACCCAGGGTTTTCCCGCCACAAAGACCCCTCGGCAATTCAGAACGAGGGGAGGGGGGGAAAAAATAAAAAAATCAGCCAGGGTGGAAAATAACTGTAGCGTTGCTGGAAGGACAGCGAAGGAATTCGAGGTTACACGGGGCAACCAAAGGAGAGTGACGGGAGACAGGGCCACTGCAAGACGGAGGCGTCTGGGCAGGGAGAAGCCCTCTAACAAGCGGAGCTTTGTGGCATATTTATTTAAGCCACGGACAAAAAGGGAAATTCAATAGGCTTGCTTTTCAGCAAGTCTTCGCAGATCAGAGATGCTCGGTGCTACGAGCCACGCTCAGGTTTTCTAGTCGTCCGAGGGGGACGTTGCAGGCGGTTTTGTACGCTGGAATCTGAGCCGTGCAGCATGAAATGGATGCAGCGAAATGGGTGAACGCGCCTGCTGCGGACGAAGCTCTGCCCTCGACACCTTCGGCCGACAGAGGCGTTTCAAGACAACACGTCCGCAGAGCAATGGGACGCCCAAAGGCGGGTGATGCCAGGCTGGGACGTGCGTTGGAGAGGAGGAACGTGCAAGGGAGCAGCAGACACCGAGTAACCGAAGCCCCGCATCGAGCCTTTGCAATCCAACCCCAGCCTGAAAAGGAGGGAATCAAAGGGAGGGAGGAACGAGGGCTCTCATGACCCATGCTGCACTGTGCACACATGTCGGGAACTTGTTGGTTTGGAAAGGCGGTGAGAGGAGGCAGTGCCGGCGGGACACTGGTGTTGGCAGCAGCCTCCGGGAGGGCGTTGCTCGGACTTTATAGGAGCGCTCACGAGAAGCTACTGGCACGACCGCCAAGCAGAGACTACCCGGTAAACATGTTTCTTTGGAGCCCCGCGGGTCAGGGGAGGGTGGAGGGACGCTGGGAATACCTGAAAAGAAACCAACTATTAGCATTGGACCCTGCGCTAAAACCAAAGAGAGATGGATTGAAGTTCAAACAGGCTAAAATTAGCTCCGCTTTGGAAAACCCGACAGCAAAGCTGAGCGAGGAGCAGGCCAGTTTTGCAGACATTGCCGGACACCCAAAAGGGCGCCGTGCTTAGGAGAGGCCTAGCAGTGGGTGCTCTTCTGCCATCGCTGATTTGATAGAGAAGGTGTGAGCCAGAATGAAGACACGCAGCACCAGCACCACGGACTGAGTCTCAACAGTGTCACGAAAGCATAGAAAACTCCCGAGTGATCCACCACGGGAGCTTACATGCGGGTCGGAAAGAAAAAAACCCTAAGTTTGTTCATTCTTCAGAGGTGGTTGTAGAGGGGGAGGAAAGGAGGGGAACAGCTGGACTTAATTCTGCGGTAGCATGCGAAGATCTCGCACGGTACCGGCTCAGCAAGTCAGCCTGACCCTCTCCTTCCCCAGCCCACAGCAGGCCGGGGGTGGATTAGATCTGCCTCTATTAAGGGGCAGGTCACAGAGCCGAGACCACAGGCTTACAGACTCGTTCCAGATACGCTGCTCAGAGAGCTGCCACACCAGCTCAGGGGCTCTGCGGCTAGGAGGAAGGGCTGTCCCTTTGACCAAATATCCAGTCCCTGGAGGGTCCCTAGAAAATCCAATCAATTTTCTATGTTTCACAATGTTCGAAGCAGGAGCGAGCACACCTTGCAGAAGCGTGCATCGGCCGCATCCTTTATAAAAAGGACGGAGTGCGAGGCAAAGCTACCCGGGATACATCTGTGGCCATTAGGCATGGACCTGTGGAGATACCATAATCACAGGGCCCATCTTCCAGGTGCAAGCAGGCTAGACGACAGGAGCTTGGAAACTTCTTGCCATGGCCTCCTGGAAGATCCCCTGCAACTGGAAGTTGAGACGGCTGGACAGCTGTTCCAGCTGTGCACTAGGCCCACACACTCCAGCACTGGCACAGTTAATCAGACTTGCGCAAAATGACTGACGTTGAGCTCCTCTTCCTTGAGATGTTTGCTTCCCTCCTTGCCAAATGAGGCAGCTTGACCAGTCCAGCACACAGAAAGGGTTTGCTTCAAGCGATCCTTTCTCCTGAGTATGCCCGCTCCAGGCAGCTATAACACACCTTGGAGAGGAACTGGAAGGAGCTCGCTCTAACATCATCTTCAATCCATGAGCTGAGCGTTACAGAAGATATCCAGTTCACCACCGGCAGAGGTGGCGAGCACCAGCTTGCACAACTGGAGCCAAGGAGGGCCATGGTCTCCCAGCCCTCACCACGCACGGCTTATGATCAGGTGTTGCCAGCAACTGCGATGCTGATGTGGCTCAATCACAATCCCAGTCACAATGGCCACAGGGTAGCAAAGACCATCATTTCCAGTTAAAAGAAAGCTTTACGGCTCTGGAGACACGAGGTGGCCTTTCAGAAGTTCCCCGAATACAGTGGTCTGCATCATCATTTCCATAGGTGCTTGCTTTAGCCCCATCTCGGCAAGTGGGCTGGCCTTTTTAAGGTGCTCGCTGTTATACCACAGTGGTCTCGAACCTCTGCATTATTAAATATTGCTCCCAACAAGTCTGACAAACACGGGCTCAAAATGCTGATGGTTGGCCAAACTAGGCCTCCCATCACTGTCAGTCACTGGGGCCTCAGTGGTTTAAGCACAGGCATGGGAGATCTTCAGGAAAAGGCGGGAGGTAGAAAAGGCCCTGTAAAATGCCTCCTGATAAAGATACAGCCAGTATCTGAAAGGCATGGCCACTGGGTACACCCTAGCTTGGGAACAGTTTTGAAAGCAAAGGTTTAACCTTTGTTGATTTTGTTGGGTGCAAAACTTCCCCAATAACGCATCTTCCAGCTGCAGAGTTCAGATGGCAACGGGCTGGGAAAATGGACTTGGTGGAGGCAGAGCTGTCAAACTTGGCACCTTGCTGCAGGAAAGGAGGATCTTCTAGGGCTGGGGAAAAACAAAGAGGTGCAAACTAATCTGAACAGTGCAACAGCCAACATGTGCAGTATGCAGCGAGCAGGCCGAAGGCAACCCTTGCTTCTGGGACGGTACAGACAGCAAAAATCCCATCAGAAACTTTACCATGCAAAAACCCCCCCAAACAGTCCTACCTGTGGGTGAAGGCAGGGGATGGATCCTCACATGCAGAGGTGCAGGCTGCATATACATGGAACTTGCATCACATTAGCCTGTCTGCTGTAATTGCAGCAATTAACTGCAGCTAATCGCAGCGCATTCACACCACATTGTTATGTCAGCTCAGAGCAATTCTGGGTTCATTGCTGCATTCCCTCCAGCCCTGCCTTTGGTCAAACCAACTGCTCAGCATTTGGGGCAGATGTCCCGCCACTCAGCTCTGTGCTCTGATTATCATCATGCCGTATTACTGGAAACTTCAGGCATTTGGGAAAGGGAGGCATCGTGGAGGGCTGTCATCATGACAGCCATTACATTGTGTGCGCACGGGTACACGGATTTGGCTCGACAGCCCATTGCTGTTGCAACAAAACAGCCAAGGAAGGCGGAGAAGGATGAAAGCGAGTGCTGCGGAGAATGGATCTAGAACAGCTTTCCTCTATGGCGGCTGCTTCTAAATGCGGCCTCTTAGTATTTACTGACAAGATCAGAAAGCGACAAAACTGGGGGCAACGCAGGTGATCTGTCAGCCTCCTTGGGTGCAGACATCTCCCCCTGCTTTCGCCTCCATGGGCTGTAGCATTACAGATGCTAATTTCTGGTCTCTGGGCCAAAAATGACAGTGTGTTTTCCCCACACTTTGGAATCCCCTTCCCATCCGCTGCGGGCTTCCCTTGGAGATCCAAGAGGGTTTCCAAATGACTAGTATCTGTAACAAAAGGCCAAGCTGGTTGAGTCACCGGCTGCCTGTACTGCTTTGAGGTGGTGAGGGCAGCAGTCAGCAGGGTGGTAATTGTGCCCTACGGGCTGTCCTTAGGTTGGAGGCAGTAAACTTAAGGAGAAACAAGGCTTTGGTAGAGGCCACGGGAAGTCAGGCAGGGGCTCAGCGCTCGTATTTCACAGGGCGCTGCCCCGCTTACTCCGACAGCATCTTGCAGGCGTCTGCATGCTGGATGGGAGCCTACCCGCAGCTCTCCAAAGAGGGCAAATCCAGCCCCAGGTTTCTGCAGAGATCCACAAACAAACTGAAGGGTGGAGGAGAGGGGGGGCATGTCTGCTCTAACACGAGTGCTCACTACTGGATCCCGTCGAAGGGCTGCTCCGGCAGTCTGCCAAGCGTCACTGTTGAGAAACGACACCCAGTCAAGGTGACCCCGGAGTAGCGGAGGACACAGGTACGCAGACAGGCCAATGCAGGTGTGAAGCAATGCGGCATGAGTCGCCTGGAAGACTGCCGGAGGCAGAGGACATAAAAATGCATCTACATGAACCCATAAAGCAAACAGAAGAGGATTCACTCCTGCGTCAAGGAGGGATGCGTACTGCTACATATGACGTCAAACCATTTCATCTGAAAAGCAAAGCGCATGCGAGCACAGGACACTTGAGGTACCTCGGCACAGTGTGCGTTTCGGCAAGGCTGCTGGACACTACAAACACCGGCGTCCCGAGAACTCAGGACCTCCAAAATTTTGCAAGCAATAGCAACCAGCTACTCCACCTTGCACAAAGGCTAATGGATTCAGAGGTGCCTGAAGACCATGCACCAGTTCTCTTGCAATGGCCTGGATTTAAATGTCGGTCGATCTCAGACTCAGAGTTCGAGACCCAATTTGGTCAAGCCTTATTTATAAGCCAATCTCTTT
>NW_005841880.1:527058-567222 GCF_000455745.1 Alligator sinensis
CCCTCCCTCTTTTGCAAAAAGCTGCATGAAAAAGGTTTCTTTTAATGCCTGACTCCGGGGACAATTAGTTCCTCTTAATTCCACGGTGAAATGGTTAAGAACCAACTCTCTCTGCCAGCTGGTGACACTTCAAGGGGAAGACAGACTGGTTTTTGAGGTCAAACCACAAACCTGGGAGTCAGGTAACCTGGCTCGAAGCCTGGCTCTCCTGGATGCTCTTGGAGATAATTTCCCCTTGGCCTCACTTTCCTCACGTTAGGTCGATGCAAGACAAAGGACTTTGAAAACCCAGGACAGAAAATGATCTGGGGCAAGAACCGTGCCTGCTTGATGGAGAAGCTGATGGTGTTACACCAGTGCTCGCACACTTACTTACCCCTTATCCACATCTATCTTCTGCAAATTGCAGTTGCATAGTGCCCCCTCCCGCCCGCACCCGCAGCACGGCCTGCTGCAGAGCTGGAGGTGGCTTTACACAAAACAGGAGGAGCTTTTTGCATGGCTGTTAAAACCACATTGTTTTGCTAGTGGTAATTTCCACACTTGGCTCCAGGGTGTGGGACACCAGAATCCAGAGCACTTTGTCACTGTCACACAATGGAAATCTACTAGTGAAGGTGCATCCACTTCCCGCTGGCCGGGACTCGCCGCATCTGCCTCTGTTACCTTGCAAAAGACAATCGTCATCGGTGTTAGCATCACTCCACTGCCAAGAACCCTAAAACCCCGCGTGTTCAGAGCAGATGCCCAGCAGGTCCTGAAGTCACCTAAGAATCTGCCAAGATAGCTTCCCCAAAAATGACTAGTCGCTTTTGAAATCAGAGCCGGTGTTGAGTGAGGGAGATCAAGGCGATAAAGAGTCGAGGCTTCACCACAGTAAACACCTACAGACATGAAACCGTGATAGGATCTCATTAACTTTTAGAGTGCAGATAGTCATCAGGGAAAAGCTCGTGTAGGAGGTTGTTGATGTAGCCAGTGCCCAGATCCTGAACATTCAAAGGTGACTTAAAGCTTCAGTATCAAGAGTGAGGAACAGGTTTGTTCCTCGTCCCCTTAGCAGCGCAGGGATGTTTGAAGTCTGAGGATATCAGAGGGAGCAGGGCACTGAGCAAGGCTTCTTGGAGCTGAAGAAGCCAATTAACGCTGGGGAAACTGGGGAGCTGCTCAGCCAGGCACAGCAACCAGTCCTGTCTTACACATGCAGCCAGCCAGCAACGGGCACTACTGAATTTTTCACAGGAAGAGAAAACTCCCCTCCCGAGGCCACTGCACAGCAGAGCTGGGTAGTTTATGCAGGCTAGACAGGACTCGGCAAGCAGATCACAAAAGGCCTGAAGCATGAGCGAGCCATTCTGCAATGCACAACTGCAGACAAAATTCAGAACTGCACTCTAGTTTGCAGAGGGGCGGTGGTGGGGACGGGGGATGAAGTACTCCATTAACTGGCCTGAGCCAGAGCATCAAGCTCTTTATCAAAGCCCTCCTTTCCAACTGGAGCCACCGAGGGTGCCTGCAGGGCAAGGGGCAGGGAATGCCTCCCCGTGCCCTGGGAAGCTGCTGGCTCCGACACGGGACTCAAGGGCTGATGGCCAAGTGGCACAGGAGACACGCTCACTGCGGAGTTTGGGATGCAGTCACCTGGATCCCAAGCTGCTGCCCTACAATAAGAATCGTGCCCCTGCCGTTTCCCTTTGGCAGTACAGGAGACGTCCAGGAGAGCAGCTCGCTCCCGGGCGCGCTTCAAGCCTTCGCTTCCGCAGTCTTCCTCCGACTGCGATGACAAGAGGCATCGGGAAGCGCTGCTCTTTCCAAAGCGTTGGTCTGAGGGCTGCCTCAAAGGCTCTCTGAGACAGTGCCGAGAACGGCTGCATGGCAGGTGACACACACCCTTCAAAACAGACAGTTCTTGCAAAATCCCCCCCACCCCCGGGTTGAGTTGCCACCACAACTGTTTGGAGACAGACTGTGCACCCTGCAGCCCTCCACACAGCTTGCACAAACCTCGCCGCTGTGGGTGTGGATTTGGCACAAGGGGAGTCTTTATTGCAACGGGAGAAAAGGAAAAAGGAGAGACATTACTGGCAGTCAGACCACTCCTGCTCTGGCAGGGCTCCGTGGCCTTGCCAAGTTGCCTTTATAAGGAAGTTTCTTGGATGATGCGATTTCTCCTCATGTTGTTACTGGGCTGGGTTTTTGTTTCCCTCCCCAGCCTTTGGATTCAGCAGCTTTCCAACAACGGGTTTTTTTAGTAGGCGTTTCTCCAACGATGCATGCAGCACAGAGCGGAGAAATGCTCCGCACCTTGAGGATGAGCTGCAGACACCTCCTGAAAACCAGCTGCCGAGAACAGAGCCCCTAAAAATGGCATTTGCTCTGCCGGGCGTGCGGGGGGCAGCTCCGTGTCCTGGGCTACTTGTAAATGCAAAAAACTCTAGTGCATTAGGGTTGTGTAAACTCCCCTGAAAAAGGGGAAAGAAAACACCTGGGCATTTGCACTGCCTGTATGGGGACACGATAATACACCTGCAGTCTGTCACAAGCAAGGGTTGAATAGAGGTGGGCCGGCAGGCAGCCAAGTGCCGCGATCCAGTGCGAGATGACAAGCCGGGTCAGTTCAAACTATCCTAGCATTTGGGAGAGCGTCAAAGGGAGCTCAGGTGCTGCAGGAAGCACTGTTGACGGTGTGGGGCAACCCTCGTGGTGTGCCCTTACCCTGGCAATTATCCAAGCTCCCTTAACGTGCCATTTTTAAACTACATGGGACTGAAGAGACCTCTCGGGTTGTGTCTGCAATCGCTGCCAGTCACACGTAAGGCACTCCATGCAGCCCTGGGGGCACAGTACAGCAATGCAAATGTTATCTTTTGCCTATATAAGTTATCCTGGGTGCTTGTAATTCATAATCTCATCAGACTTTTGCAAGTGCAACGATTTTCACAGCAGCCTCTTGGCCCAACTTCCAACTGGGCTGAGTAGCGTCATGCCTCCAAATCCACACAGGGTAAAGAAGTATTTGACTTATTTCAATACAGCCCCAAGTGCAACCATGCCGAGCTCAGGATGCCGGACATTTAAGGCCAGGGGGTGCTGCATTCATGCACCTACCGCATGCATTCACTTGCAGAAGCACTTGGGGTCCTTCCGAATGAACAGCGCTAGGAAAATGCAAGCGATGAGAGAAAGGCAGACTGAACAAAACGGCTCGTCGTGCCCCAAGAGACAGGGAACGCATGCATATTTTGTGTGAATGAGTGTGCCAGACGCTAAAATCAATCATCTTCCATTTCACCACGTCCCACTGAAAGAAAGATAAAAACAGCCTGTTGGGAGTAATATCAAGGAAGAAGCGGTGGAGGCACAGGATGTCCTGTAATCTTTTGATTCTGGACAAGAAGGGTTGTGCTTGTTTTAACTTATGTGACCTCAAAGCAATATACAGCTAGTGTGCATGGAAACACCAAAGGGAAATAAAGCAGTATTATTCACCCTTCCTGGTAGCGAGAAAACTCAGGTGCTGAGTTGCAGATAGTAAAAAGCAGACAGCATCACAGGTCTAAAAGTGTAATAATAATGAAGTGTTATTTCATGCACGCACACTTTCCTTGAGGCCTTTCAAAGCTACAAGCATACAACAGAAATACATTGTATATTATTATTATTATTGATAATAATAATAATAATAATAATAACAATAATAACAACAACAACAACAACACCACCACCACCACCACCACCACCACCACCACCACCACCACCACCAATAATAATAATAAAGTGGACGTTTGCAACCTTTTTAGACTCCAGGCACCCCTCAGAAAATACCAGCTCTTCAGTTTTCACTTGGTATTTTTTTTGAGGGCAGGCAAAAACTAGAGCAATTCTTCCGTTACGAAGAACCCAGAGAGACCACAACCGATCACTCTGGATTCCTATTTGAAATCTCAGGGTTTTATCTTGTGACTCATGCTGTCACACTTTAACAGTGCTAACACTGCACAGTACGTCAAGGCATCCCCGAAAGGATCTCGGGGCACCCAGGTGGAGAATCCCCGATGCCAAGCGTCCTGCTGGGAAGGACCGGCCGTGAAGGAAAGAACAGCTCGTGAACCAAGGAGGAAGAATCCAAACCAGGGCCAATTTCTCCAGTCACCGTTGCCAGTCATAAAATAAGTAACTTTCCCTTCAGGCCTTCAACTGAACCAGCTGACCGCTCAATACATGAGCTGCTGCAGCTTGGACCGAATCAGATGGTATTTTGGGATGCAAAATTCATTCCACATATTAAACTATAGCAACTGAAAGTTGCCAAAATGCACCCTTTTTTTAGTAAGTAGGAATAAGACCTCAGATGCCAGAAAGGGGAGGGTGGGGGGGTGGTGGAAAAAGTTTGAATGTAGCTAATAAAGGTGTCTGGTCATTTAAGTGATTTGGAGACGGTTTCTGGGATATAACATTTAAACAGATCCTAAACACATGAGCCGGCGCAGAGGAATGCTGTCTCAGAGGCTGAGGAATGCAAGCTCGTTGTGACCCGAGCAAGAAAAACAGCTGTACACAGCCCCGTGCAGGGACGCGAGACCAACTGAAACTATGCAAACTTAACGTTGCTGAAGCGCCTTAATGTGCATCTATATTTAGACCAATTCAATAGAGGAGATGGGCCGTCCCATCAAAGCCAAACCTGCCCTTGTCTGGAAAACGAGAGTTCAGTAAATGTCAGCGGGGAGGGGGCTTTGCCAATGGAGGCTCCTCAGACAATTGGGACAATTCTCTGGTTAGGTTAGGCAGTTAAATCCCCCAGGAAACACTGGCAGAGGTTTTGCATTTCAAACAGACGGAGAGTTTACGGCAGGACAGTGTCTTCCTGTCTTGTCTACAAGTCCAGACACGGCGGTGGGGTAGGTGGAAGAGCGCTGCAGCCCTGGTTTCCTAACTCCATAAGTGGATGGGGCTTTGCAGAGCCCTGAAGTCAGCACTTTGCGTGCTAAGATGGGAACAGCTTTAGATAACACCCTTTCGCAAAGAGGAAAGGCTGCCTCCACACAGGTCAAATCAGGACCGGCTGGATGCATGGTGCAGGCGACTTTCGTGCCATTCGCACCTGGAGCGCAATACTGCAGCATACGTTACCCAGCATTTCTCGGGCTGAACCCCCAAACCCCATTTATCCCAGAGTTGCCTCTGCCCAGCTGAGCAGGGCCCACCGGCTGCCCTCTTCGTGCCATCAGAAACTGAAACCTCCGCTTGGGAGCTCAGTTGTAGCTAGCACGCAGATGCATTTGGTTTCAGGGAGGCTCTGTCTTTCAAAGCCGAGGCTGCCTGGATGACCCTGGCGGCTGGCCAGTTTGACGGAGACGGGGCAGGCTCACACGTCAGCACGAAGGACGCATCTCCAGGCCTTACAGGACGAGTCTGGCCGTGCCTGCTGCTGGAATGTCATCCTGGAGCCGAGACACCGGGGCAAAGGGCTGAGACCAAGAGAAAAAAAAGGCAACTGATGCTTTGTTTACCGCTCCTCAGGGCTCCAAAAAAACCACATCAAGGTTTCAGTTGCTAAAGGTTAGCCCAGTGCGCAGGTGGAGCGTGTAGGAGGGCGGCAGGGCAAAAACAAGAGACAGTAAGAACTGACTCAGCAGGGTTTCACCCCCTCGCGTAAGATCTCCTCTTTCAGATGGGAGATAAACACGCCTGCAGATGAGCGCGCGAGAGCTGGAAAGGTTTCTCTGGACCAGCTCCGGGGAGCTCGCAGAGATTGCACATGCTAGGAACCAGGCGCCAGAGCCTTTAGGAACTGCACTAATTGGGAAGTCACGGGCGAGAGGAAGACTTTCGAATCGTGGGAGGGGTGGTTTCAGGGGACAAGTGAAACCGGACACCAAAGAGAGGCCCCAGTGGAGAGGAACCGTGTCCAGTGGTTAGAGCAAGGGTCAGGTCCTCATTCCTGTTGCCACCTTTGCTAGTGGGGACTTTTGGGCCAAGTCCAGATTCTGCAATGCTGGTTTCCCATCCAGATCAAAGGAATCGGTTTAAGAGCTAATGCTCCAGGATCTCGCTGTCACTTAGTCTCCTGGAGACCAGTTGCAGGGCAAAACTTGCACCAAAACAGCTGCCAGCTTTGCGGCTGCAAGAGGCCTCCAGACCAACCTGGAGCACCAGCAGCTGAACAGGACAGACTGGCTGTAAAGGCCCCGTGCTTGAACAGTGTCACGTATTTACATGCAGGTTAAAACCCCTTTGCGTTGCATTCAGGCAGTTCCCAGAAAGCCACGTGCCTATTCAGCAAGGTTAGTATTTACAGGAAGCTTTCCAATGTTTTCTTGGGAAAAAGAGTCGATTCCCACGTGATACTCGCAGGAATGTGAAATTTTTCCTGGTTGGTGAGCTGCCAGGTACCCACCCCGACTGCACAGCGGCTCCGCTTACCTCTCATTCCAGCTAATTATGTCAGGCTAATATTGCAAGGTCTGGGAGAGGATTGCATGAGAGCTCTCCCATGAGTGCTCCTCCTCCCAGAGGGTGCAATGCTGCTCGAGGGCAAGAAGTAAAAGCGTTTCGGTCCCACAAAGCTGCTAACGGCTCCATTTCCATCCCAAACTGCAGAGAGCATGCAGGTTTCCAGCTCGCAGATAAGGTAGCGTGGCCTTGGATAGGACTAAGCTGAAGCAAGTTGGAGGCTCCCTTTCATGGCAGTAGTGAGGATTACAGTCACCAAACTGTTATGAGACAAAAATCCAGGTGTGTTTCCTGCTGGCAAGTCACTAAAGGGACCAGAGTCTTACCAGGGGGCTCACAGGGACCCCAGCATAACCACTGGACACAGGAGCCTGCTACACGGGACTGTGATAGCAGAGGAGCACTGGAGGAGCGCGCTGGCAGGACACTGCCATGTCCCTCCTGGTCTTAGCACGAGTGCACTTTGGCCTGCAGATTTTAAGTAACCCCAGCTGTGTAAAACCAAACTGGGGGGAAGAGGCACTAGTCACTGAGTCGGGTTAGAAAGATTTCAGTTCAATAGCACTGACTTCACAGAAGTCAATGCTTGGAGAAAATGCTAGCTTCACAACAGCCTCCAGTTATCCCCAGCGTGGTGCTGGGACGCTGTCGGCCACGGGGAGCCGCTGCCCCGGGAAGGTCTGTCTTTTGCCCTCCAGAGAGAATAAAGCCCGCTGCCTTTCCTCGGCCACCTCTGACAACACATCCTGACCAATTCCCTCCCCACAACCCCCCGAGGGAACATGAGAGAACGAGTCAGACGTAACTCGCTTCGCACAGGCTGCGGCAGTCAACCATGCCTGAGGATTACTTTGAACGCTGTCCAGATCCCATGGTCCGGGTGGGAAAGGCTCTACAGTGCATTCATGAGTCACTCAGTTCCCCAGTGTAAGAGCATAAAACCTAGCGTGTCCGTGGACTCGCAAGGGGCTTTCCTATAACAGGATCCATGCAGATACTCCAGCATCCTGTCAGAGCTCACATCCTCCACTGTTGGGGCTGCTCCTTTGAACTGCTACCGCAGCAGACACCAAGCATTTAAGCAGGCGTGCCATCAATGAGCCCTGCACCTTCCCTAGGTGCCACCCTGATAACCTTCCTCTGCCCAATCTGCTGCTCTGCTTTCTGCTCCTAGCACTGTGCTCCCTAGCTGATCTACTTATTCCTTTTACTTCTTCCACGTGTTCCCTGCCTGATTTCATACTTTCATCGTTTTTTAGGGGCTGGAAGGGACCTTACAGATCGGGTCCAGTCCCCCAGCACATGGACAGGAAAGACCGCTGGGTCACATTTGCTGCTCTGCTTTCTGCCCCGTTGGCCACTGTGCTGCCTGTCTCTTCCCAGATCTGCCATGTGTCACACACAGGGGCTGCCCATACCACGTGTGGCACCTCTGCCAGAGGCTGGCCACTCCTGTGTTATGGCCTAGCCCTAGGAGGAGGCCAGATGCATCACTGCAGCTGCTGAGGGCAAAAAAGGCTCATCCTGTCGTGGCCGAGTCCGGTCAAGCGCGCCGGTCGCAGGGCAGGGCGGGTGCGAGTCATCCCAGTGTCTTGCTGCAAGTTGGACGGTCTAAAATGGCACCGTCCTTGTTTAGACAGTTTGAAAAATATCAGAAAGAAAGATTATGGCTGAGAATTAGCATAATGGCTGTCTACTCCCTGCTTACCTAACAGGAGAAGAATTCTGCCCGTCAGTTAGTCTAGACTGTGGTGTTCAGTCCCTGGGACGCTGGAATCTGCGGGCCAGAAACAACACAACAGCTGAGATGCAACAGGACCAAGTGCTGCCCTCTCCCGGTCAGCTGCATCCTTTGGGAGCTTGCAGCTGCACACGCCTGCATCTTAGTGCCTGGAAGCCCTGCTCATGGACCACCCCATCACGCTCAGCTGGGCTGGAGCAAAGCAGAACCAGAAGCGGGGCCTGCTTTCTGCCTGCTGCTTTAGGTCTCTCCAGAGTGCTCCGCACAGTCGTCCTGGGGCATAAAGTTACAAAGCTACCCCCCAAAACATGCAGAGACCCCCGCCCCGCCACCACCCTCGTGGCAGCATTTATAAGACTTTGCACTTCAAGTTTATAGCCAATTGAGCTTCCTTGTTTAATACTAAGTGCACTTAAGTTACTTCAGGTTAAATAACAGGCCTATATTAGAATGGCCTTGTGCTCCATAGTAGTGCCTGCAGCTCCCAAAACCAGATGGACGGTTTAAGAGTGCCCTCTGTCGATTAAATAGACGCAGCGCATGCATCCAGTCTGTCGCAACCCTTTGGCAATCCAGTGAGCTGACTGTAAACACTGGAGAGACTCATGTACACAAAATGCAGCCAGACACGTGGCTGTCCCGGTCTCCACGATTTCCCCATGATACGTTAATCTAGAATCAGAGAAAACGAGGGTTGAAGAGACCTCGGGAGGTCACATCTAGTGCAAGCCTCTGCTCCAAGCAGGACCAGCCCCAACTACATCATCCCAGCCAAGGCTTTGTCTACCTGGGTCTTCAAAACCTCCAAGGATGGAGCCCGCACCTTTCTCTGGGTAACCTGTCCCAGTGCTTCACCACCCTGCTCATGAGAAGGTTTTTCCTAACATCCAACTTAAACCTCCCTCGATGCAACTAGTTCATACCAAGCAGCTCTCGGCCTGGCAGTTGCCCCTAGGCTGCCTCTGCCAGGCCGAGAGCTGCTGCATCTCCCCTTGGCAACTTCACCTGAAGTGCCTGAAAGAAGAGTACAAGAGGCAAGGGCAAATCTGGCTACCAATCAGGCTCCCTCTCCGCAAACCACACTCTTCACCAAAACCCATCTCCTTGGGACAACGGGATGGAGAGCGCCAGCATCTGCTCCCAAACAGTGCTATTATTCATTGATACGGGCTCTTTCGTCACCAGATCTCCAAGCGCTTTATCCGGTTAAAGGCAATGATGTCTGGTGCAGAGCAAAGCAGCTATGCATCAGTAGGTGAGTGGCTCATGCTTTGGGCCTGGATGCCTGGCACAAAGAGTTCCCAAAGACTCATTCATCCACCCCCAGGCAATTCCTTAAGGACTCAGTGAAGAGAACAGGACAGAGCCACATGAAACAGCTCATATCTGCTTCAGAGGAATGGCCAACTAAGACTGCCTGTTGGGATAGACCTCTGATTCCAGGGAGGTGATACAGCCTGAAGGCAGTACTTAGCTTGTAGGTCACCTCCTTCAACACAGCTCGAACTCGCTAGCACTGCCAGTCTCTTATGCAAGGAGTTCAAGTGGTCGCTTAGCACCAAGAATGAATTGCAGCCGCGGGCATGACTCCAGCTGAAGAGTTAGCGAAGATTTAATTGGCACTTGCTTACTGCAGGATCCATTAGTCTCCAGTGCTGTATGTGTATAAGGGAGCTCAGAATTGGTAGTTTAGTAATTCTGACAGAAGACAAGGTGACTTGCAAAAGCCAAGCTCAGCAGGGGCAGACAAGGGGACAAATTACAGCTCTACCCAGCTGAATACTTCCAGGAAAGTGCAGCTCACCTATGATCAATGTTCAGAGAAGCTGGTGGTGAACTAATGGGGCACTTACCTTAAATCATCTATGGAAGCTGCTGCCTCCACCACCACCGTTCGGCTTAATTAAAAGCCATGGAGAAGGTACAACATTTCCCAGTGTGTCTCATGAGGTCTAGTGCACAGTAATGAAGCCTGCTAGTCCAAAGCTGACATTGGTTATTCCGGGTATCTCCTGTTCCTGTACTGTCAGTTAACGGCTAGACAAGATTTCAAGAGCGGCTGAATTCAAAAAAGAGAGAAGCTTAGCCCCATTACCACCCAATTAAAGCACCTCATTTCCCTCATCTTCTGTTATTCCTGCCTTGGAGTCAAAGCCCAGCTCCACTCCCCCACCACCCTCCAAATAGCCCCTTTGTTTTCAGGCCAAGGAGGACAAACTTCCTGCAGAGCCTGTAGCTCTTTCTTCTCAACGCACGGGATGGATCGCTGTTGCACAACAGGAGAAGTTTCCTTGCATACGAGCAGACAGCAGCTCATCCAGACACAAGGGAAGCAGGAAGAGAGCCAGGGATCTGGCCGAGTGGAGAACTAATGAGAGGGCTAAAAGGCTGACAGGGGTGACACCAGTCCAGCCCCGATCTGGGCTATGGCATCTTCCAAAACCCAAGTGCCAATGCAAGTCAGATCTGGGATGACTAGAGAGTGGGAGACGGATAGGGTATGGGAACTCCTCCTGTTCACCATGCAACTGAAACCTGCCCCTGCTTCCTTCAGGCTTCCTTGCTCAAGGGGAATCAAAAGTTATGATTTACTTTAGAGCGAACTGGAGTTAACAGGGTTACTAGTCCCGCAACGCATTCAATAGACAGGGTAACATTACGGAAGTCACAAACTGGGGATAATATATTTTGTGTAATGGCAGCCATCTTATTATAGCAACGCTGTAATGGAAGTGGATGTTATGTCTTTGTTTGCCACAGTAACGATTGTTCATTTATTGCCGTACCGATTCTCCCTCTAGGTACACGCAGTGCCAGGGACGTTCTGAAATGCAGCGATCCATTCGAGTGCCGCCGTGTTCCCAAGCAGGTCCTGGTGCCTCAAGAGCCCTGGCACGGGTGCGTGTGTTTGTGTGGGTTTAATAAGTAATGTTCATGCCCTCCAGGTCGGGCCAGGAAATCCTGAATCTGCGGCCTCTGAAAACCCCGTTTGTCTCCCATTTCAACTGGATGCAAAAAGGGCAGCCTGAAGCAAATCTGCTCCGGGGTCCAGGAGCTTGACCCTTCCCCGCTGCGAGCAGCTCGCGGAGATGAATACGTGCACATCTGTATTGCAGGTGCAGTGGGGAAGTGGGGTATTCATGGGCCCTTAGCAGCCTCCTTGTTGTTAAGAGCTAACACAGCAGGACCAACCTGGAGCTGCATTAGGACAGCACTAAAAACCAGGAGAGGCAGCATTAAAGGTGGGATTTGTTTCTCTATACACTCAGAGTCTCCTCTCCCACATCGCCTCCTGACTCTCCCTCGGAAGAAAGGTTTCCTGCCTACCAGTAAAAACATTGCTCAACCGTTTTCCGGTCAGCCCTGCTTACTGCAGTAAAGCCAAAGCTGCTGCGAGTGAGCGTTATGGACCCGTTCCAAGAACCCAGCTGAGCCGAAATCCGAGTCAGCTTGTTTTCCCCGCGAACGTCTGAGCACAAACAGAAATGTTTTGTGGAGTGCAAACATGGCACTTCTCCCCCACTCGGACGGAGGCCACGGGCTCCCACGCTCCCTTCCCCTGAACTCTCCTCTTATATAAGCCAAGTGCTCGGGGCCCATCCGTGCAGCCAGAGCACAGAAGGTAAATATTTTCAAGCAACATTGACGTCACTTATTGGGATGAAAGAGCAATCCCCGAGAGCGCTGGTTCAGAGGGAACTTTCTCCATCGCCAGCGAGCAACCCTGGAGCTCGCCCAGCACTTTGCACATGCCTAAATGAGTCAGCACCCCCCTTTTGTTCACTTGTATCGACCCCCAGTTTAGAGTTGGGCTAGGAAGAAAGGGGCGATCTCCAGTCACGCAGGGATCATCTGCAATAGCCATGTGCTGTCTTTTGTACAGCTCTCAGCGCCCTTTATAACTCCACGTATTCCCCTCCCTTTGCTATTAACGGGGATCTAGGGTTGTAGTAGCATGCTGGTGACCAAGAGGCACCCAACCCACAACCCGGCTCCTTCCTTGACATTTCAGTTTGCTTCTACAGGTAAAACAGGGTTAGGGGGAGGGTTAGCTCCTCTTGCCCTGTATAATTAAACACCCTCAAATAAACCTCCAGCCCTCAGACTCCTCCCTTCTCAAAATGACCTTACATGAAGCCACACTTTGGAGGGCCAAGGGATGAGGCGCACAAGCTGAGAACCCCTTGATCCAAGGGGATTTGCAAGGGCAAGACAAGGCAGGAAACAGGCTCCAAAACATTTTGCAAGAGGCAAGGCATCCAGGCTCCAGCCAGAAGGACTGAGGCCGCAGTGCAGAAGCCTGCTGGGAGGGAGGGTACTCTCCCGTGCCAGGGTTGACTCTACCGGTTTAGGAGCAGAGGAAGCCAGATGGGGCTAACAGCAATCCCTAGCAGGACGGAGGCCCGGTGAGCAGTCACACGGGCCTCGCTTTGGGCCTCCGCGTTCTCCCGTTACAAAGCAACATGTGCCCTTGCCACTTCCTTGTGCAGCAAAATTTTCCATAACATTGGCCACGTGCTCTCCTCCGAGGAAGCCTCCGGCCCCGGTCACCCCCTGCGGGATTAGCCAGGGCAGAGCCGACCCAGGGGGGAACAGGTGGCTTGAATTCTGCTCGTTCTTCCCTCCTTGAAATAGCAGATGCCAAAGCAGGAGCTGGCCGGCCCGTGGCTCGGCGTGCTGGATTCTCGCTGAAGCAGCAGAGGCCCGCTCGGTTCCAGCCAAATTCAAGCCTCAGCTACGAGCATGCACTGCGGATCCGATTTCCCTAGGCTGCTTCCCGCTGTCAGGTGGGCCTTCCCTGCCACGCAGTCAGCTTGGGGCCGTATAATGCAATACTGACTCCTGGGATCAGCAGCTGGGCTGCAACCGCCTGACCTCCAAGCTGCCTCTGCCATGCCAATGCCACCTGGAAGATCAGGGAACCCAGAAGTGCCCCCAACCACCAGGAACGTGGGGAAAGGAGGTCTTGAAGCCAGTGCCATCCTGCAACACCGCTGCCAGCTGAGCCAAGGGTTGCAGCCCCTGCACGCAGCTCCACGCTAATTAAATCACTGCCGGGGGCGGAGGGGGTGGAAGGTTCTGCCAGCCCGGGGCAACTTCATCTATCAATACGCAAGTATGCTCTTAGACTATTTCCATGCAATATCAAGTGTCTTTTATAAGGGAAAGGAATGAAAAGCACTTTCCCCAAGTGTCCTGCTGCCTCCTGCCTGTCACCGTCTCTATGTCAAAGACTGAAGCATTTGCTCTCCTAAACCACGAGCTGTGCTGGAGTCCGAGCTCCCCTGTTTTACCCACTCCAAACCGCTGAGTTAAGTAGGCTGGTGCTCTGAATGACCAGCGGTCTGCAAACCGACCCAGCAGCAGGCCACTCCGGGAGAGAACGGCAAATCAGCATCAGCGCATAGTCCGGCTAGCCTCGAAACAAACTCTTCCATCACCTGGTTCCTCGAGGGAAAAAAAAGCACTTTCCTCATTTCTCCAACACGAGCCTCATCTCTCAAGTCTTTAACCATACCACACACTGAACCACGGCAGCGTGAGAGCGGCAGGAGCAGTACGTGTCTTCGGCTTGAGGCTTCAGTGAAAACCCACCTCTGTCCCAACCCAAACCAAAGCTGCTCCATGCGGCTCGACACCCCGGGATAGTAGGGACCATTAGGGCTTGTGAGCTGCAAACAGATTTAAATAGCAAGTTACTCAGACCTTGCAAAGTATGCACAGTTGTTGAAATGCTTCTGGCTTTCGGTTAGAGGTGATAAATACCAGGCTGCTGAAGGAGGCAGCTGCCATCTTCACGCTGCAGGAGAAAGTGCCAAAGCTCATTTTATTTGACGACCTGAACTCAGTCACCCCAAGCAAGTTTGCCCAGATGCAGCTGTACTGGGGGGGCGGGGCGTGGGTTGACATGAGCTATGATTACAGGCAGGGGCCACAGAAGTTCCCAGGGCAGGTTATAATCTGCAAGGACCGGCTTACTCTGCAGCTACACCCACAGCTGCGGATGATAAGCAGCTAACACTAAAACTGCCAGGGTATCTCAATCTAGCTCACAGCCGTCCGGGACAACATGCTGCGGTACTCACTTGTGTTTTACTCCTACAGAGGCGATGCCTAAGCTGCTTTAACACGCCATGGTCAGATGGAGCACGGGACTGGAAGGGACTTCCCCGGTCAGAGTCCAGGCTCCCCTTATCCTGACATTTTATCCCGTCCATCATCATCACTGTCATCTTATCAAGCTCTACACTAAAAGACTAGGTTTTCTGTCCCCACTCCACTGATTAGCAGACTGCTCCTAAACCTCCTGGCTCTGCCAAGCAGAGATATCAGATCAATGGCTCTGACCTACCACCCAGAGCGTTGCCCGGCACGGTGGTGAGATCGGGCTGATCTTTCCCTGATGGTAAGTTTAAAGCGGAGACAGGCAAGTTTATATTCCCGGTATGGCCTCAGATCCTTGTCTAAAGGTTTTGGATTCTGTCCTCAGTTTGGGAGATCTCTTCAGGTCACAGGATGGTAGGAAAGTAGGGCTGGAAGGGACCCCACAAGGTCATCAAGTCAAGCCCCCACTAAACCAACCCAGCCACGTGTCTAAGCAAGCTTCCAAGGATGGAGATCCCACCACCTGTCCCAATGTTTGACTGCCCTCAGAGATGGAAAGTTTCTCATCTCCAACCTAAATTTGCCCATGCTGCAGCTTGAGGCCGTTGCACCCAATCCCCTGCGGTCACAGAGAAAAGCCCTTCTCCATCCTCTCTGCACTGACTCTGCAAGGATTTGAAGACTGTCATCGAATCTCCGCTCGGTCTTCTCTTCTCTAGACTAAATAACCTGAGTTCTTTCGGCCTTTCTTCATAAACCTTGCTCCCTGGGCCCTGCTCATTTTTGCAGCGCCGCACCAGACTCTTCCCAGTCTGTCCACAGCATTCTTGAAGCATGGGGCCCAAAACTGGATGCAGGACTCCAGGTGAGGCCTCACTTCCGCCAATTAGAGGGGAAGAATCACTTCCCTTTAATACACCCCACGATACTGCTGACTTTTTTGCACCCAGGGCACTCTGTTGGCTCACAGTCCATTGTAACCTTCATTTTATAATCTACTGTACTGCAGCCTAGGCAATTGCTAAGGTCAGGTGCTATTTGTACAGCCCCTAGCACAGCAGACCCCGAGACCTGTCTGGAGCAGCCGGGCATCTCGGTGGCTCGGATGTTAGATTAGCAGGGCAAGGAGAAAGCAGTTCATGCCTGCAAGCCAGCGATCAGCGGGTTAATCTCCTCTTTAGCCTGCTAGCCTCGCGTGCCCCGGGTAGGGGCCTGCTGCCAGGCCCACTTCTGAGGACTGTGGCCCCAATGGGAGCCTGTCCCTTGTTTATCCCCTCTCCGCTTGTACACACTGCAAGCACAGCAGATCCTAACCCCAACCCTGATTAACACCACATGCGGCTGCCGTAATCTGCCTGCACACTCGGTCCCAACGTCTCTGCAACAAAAGCCAGAGGTGAAAGAATTAGCGTAATTGGGGGTGGGATTCACAGGGAGGAAAAAAACCCTTCTCTGCAGAGATACCAGATAAACACGGCCCCACCTCTGGCTTTCTGCACAAACCAGCCTTGTTTGTGGAGGCTTGCAGGAGTCCTGGCCAGGGGCTAGCCTGTTCCTGCTCCAGAGAGGGAAAACAAGCATGACCTTGGGCTGCTGCGATAAATAGGGCCCCCTCCTTCCCCATGCGATCCCTCCCGGCCCAAAGGTACAAAGCACGAGGCATCCAGCAGTGTGATGGGGCTTACGGAGAAAGGAGTGACAGCACCAAATCCTGTTTACTGCCTGCAGCCCTTCGGGGAAAAACAGGAGCGCGGGAGCCAAGAGGACAAACTGAAACTGGATGCACTCCTGGTTAGTACAGCCGCTGCGCTGGTTTTTCCCGTCACTTCCAGGCTGGCTGAACGGCAGCACATTAAATAAATACAGCTGCCACCAGTAATCACCGTCCTCCTGTGGCACAAGCGGTTGCAGTGAGTGGTAGGAACATAAGCGGGCATCTGCTGGGAGCTCGGAAAGGGCACCCTTGCTGGAAGCCAGAAAAATGTTGCTCAAACCTGCTCCACTTGCCAGGTCAATGTGCAGATGCACAGGCTTCAGCTCCTGGCAGCTGGAAAGCTACTTCCAGCTTCTGCGGTTCGCTAGAAAGGTCAAATATTTGACGCTGCCCAAGTTCCCCGTTTCCTCGCAGATCCGGGCAATCCCAGACCAAAAGCAAGGCAAGATCAATCCCTCCCTAGGACTTTCACATTTCTCTCCAAGCAGACCAGAGAGAGGTCAGAGGGTGAATTCAGGAGGGGCCTGACAACTGCAGCAGATGACTGGTACTGAAACCAGGTCTCCTGACTCCGACCTGATGCTCTAACCACTGGCCCGCGCTGCCTCACTGGGCACCGTGATGTAATGGCAGATGAAGCTGTCGGACAGTCAGAGGCTTGTTTGTTAGGACACAAGTCTGATTCCATTCAACAGATGCTCATCAAAAAATGTAGGGACATGTCACATACTGTACCTACAGGCTAATTAAAGCAGCGCTGCCGGCATTAGCGACTGACTCAGGGCCTGGAATGGACCAGCACGTGATCCTGATTCATGGGAGCGGTGCAATTAAGGGTGCTGTTAAATAACCATCTAGTATATCAATATGGCTTACCTTCAACTCACTTCTGGGCTAGAAGGTCATAGGACCAAGGTCTAAAGCAGACTTTTAGGAAGTGAAAAGGGCACAGTTCGCTGAAGGGGCTCCTGTTTGAGTAAGGCTATTTTATTTGAAATGGCTCAATGGGTTCACGAATGCTGTTTGCAATCCCTGTGCACAGTGCCTGGGCACTACGGGATGTGACAGACACTGAGAGGCAGACCGCATTAAAAAAACAAAACCAAAAAAACCTGTTCACTTTTCTTAAGTAATATAAAAAGTGGCTCGGCATCTGAAAATCAGGCCAAAGGAGAAGCTGGCAGGTGAGTGGAGCTGCCCACCACGAGCCCTGCCAGGAGCTGGCATTTGGGGCCCTTCCCTTGCCCCCTGCGGTGTTCCTGCTTTTCCAGTGCACGGCCCATAATACTCGTTCGGTACCAGCTGCCGCAGCCCTTCCTCCTCCGAGGCACTGCAGCAAGTTGCTAGTTGTGAACCTGCTAGAAATCGGGTCTGGTTTCGAGGCCCTTTGGAGTCCAAGGCATGCAAAGGGACACCTTCCTCCCGGACGCTGAGCGGTAACCCACACCTCCAGGGCTTGTTATCTAGGGCTGGAAGAACCATTCCAGCCAACCAGCCAAACAGGAAACGCGGTAACGAATTCCAAGGATTTCACATCTCCCTTTAAGGCGGTGCACTGAACTACACCTGCTTCTCGCATCCACTCAGCAAGCCAGCAGGACAGAGGCTGAATACGGCAACTGCTGGAAGAAAGGCAGTATCATTCAGTCCCCATGGCACACGGGTCCCTTTCACGCAGGGGCCAAGGGGAAGATGCTTGGCCCACCAAAGAGCTGCCCAGGGGTCAGGAGGTTCGAGGGACTGTACGGGGCACAGGATGAGGCAGCACCTCCAATGACACAGGGTCCGATCGCTCAAGATTGCAGTGCACGTGGTGACAGCAGCAGGGCTCATGCAGCCACCTCGGTTTCTGTGCAGACCACTCATCTGCCGCTACCATGTGCTGCTCCTTCCAGGCTTCCCTCTTAGGGGAAGAAGAGAACCGATTCACGTTTATACAATAAACCCTGCCAACAGCTACATCCCACTGCTCATTTTTAGAAAGCAGGACGAACGCCAAAGCCCTTGGTAAATATTTGGGGCTCCATACCCTGCTTCACAATATCTCCATAAACACTTCCATGGCTTAAGATAGCAAGCGTGGCGCAACACTGAAGGGAGGCAGGATCCATGGAAAAGAATACAACTTGTTTCACTGGCAACACTGAACTATTTTTAAAAACACTACCTACAGGGAAGCCAATTTCCTCAAAGAGACTGGAAAATTCAATTCACCCACTCAAGGAAGAAAAATGTGCTATGGGAAACAGTCCTTTCCTTGGCCAGGAGATGCTCCAGATGAGTTCCATGCCTTTTCCATCCCAGCTTCTATATTTAAATCAAAAGGCTTTTTTTAGATGCTTATGGAGGAAAAGTTTGTACAGAAAAGGAAAAAGATGAAGAACACCCGGGCCTGGTATGCACACCCGCACCACCGGTCCAGGACTTCAAGGGGTAAAGCAGAGGCCACTATTAGCCCATACTTTTAGTCGAGGGGCATTATTAACGTGCATCATAACCCATTTCATCTGGCACATCCGTTCACGACGGGAGCTTGTTTACAAGTCAATTGAGCTTTCCTTAACAGCACGGGGAAGGTCTGCTCCAGGGCAGATTTATATTTAAAGAAAGCTTACTCTTAATAAAAAGCACCTCGTTTTCACAGAGGCCTCCGGGTGTTAAAAACAAACCGGTTGTTGTTTAAAATATATCCTGTACTTTCATGCTGTTTACTGTAGGTGCTCGGTTAAGTAAGCTGGACACCTCGGTCTGGTTAGCCAGGGACATGCAATGTTGTTTTCATGTGGTCCTGAAACAACCTCCTCCCAGCTGGGACAACTTCAAACTGCATACCGAGCCTCCGTGCGCGGGGAGGAAACGGAGGCAAAACAGGAGCCAGTTGAAGTGGCAGAAAGGAACTGAAATAGGTACTTGGTAAATAGCAGGGGTGAAATCAAGAGCTTTACAACCATTCAAGTGGTCAGGCGGGAGGTTTTACAGCCCAGGCCATGACCGGGTTGCGCACACAATATTCTGCGCTGGAATCGCTCCGGCAAGACGGGCCAGCGAAGCCAACTGGAACGGCGGAGCTAGGCTCCCGTAATCCAGCCGTTCGGGGCTCGGAGGTAAATCCGATTTGCCTCTGAGCCAAAAGCTACCCTCTAAAGACAGAGCATCCCCTCCCCTCCTAGGCTGTACTTTGAGCAGACAGGAGTTAACGCACGACATTCAGTGCTGAACTGGCATGGGGGAGGATTGCAAAGATGAGACACAGGAACCAAGACTCTTGTATTAATAAAAGGCTGTAGGGATTTAGAAACAAGGTTAATTGCTTTGTTTTTAAATGTGAACACTTCTCCTGGGACGGGGCTCTCTCTCTGAGGAGCTCCCAAGGTTATTTCAATGCGTTTTTATAGAATAAAAACGCCCTCATTTCAACAGGCTGAGCAAAAGCCAAAGATCTAATTTCACAGAGTCAATTAGTAAGGAGATGAGATAAATGTCTTAATGAGCCGGGGGGGGGGGTGAGTGCACCTGATATGACAGTGATAACTGAAACTTGGCACCATTATTTCTGCAAAATGTAGGTCAGCACCAGAACAATCTTCACGTAATCCCAGGAAGACAACAAGAATAGCTGGCCCTAAAAAATGGCTTCCTGGATAAAGACAGTTGTAGTGAGAAAGCTGAATGAGCTCCAGTGATGAAGCACCGGTTACTCACCTCCAAGAGCTGAATGGAACAAAAGCTGGCTCTTCAACACATCCTGAAAATAGCAGCTAAATGTAAGGGTGACATTTTGGTCACGTGGCCTAATTCAAAGGGGGGGCGTGGGGGAAGGAGGGAAAAAAAGGCCCAGCAGAGATACAGTGCTAAGTTCACCACCGATTTCCCCACCCTCCAAAAACCTCACTGCTCCAGTGACCGGGTATGTCCCCTACTTAGCACCAGATTCGCCACTGGCTCAGACCAGCCTCCCCTACAGCGACACTCAGTGATCAGAAGAACAAATACATGACCTCTTACTGCACTTTTCCGATTTCACGATGCTTGGACTCAATCTGGGGTCTGATCAGGACCCACAGGTGCGAGCTCCGCTCCAATCCAGGGGCTTTATCAGCTAAGCGACCCTGGCACCGAATCCAGTTCAGGCATAGCAGGTGGCCAGGAGGGGAATGCAGGAGGGGATGGATGTGTTTCTATCATTTGGCCATATGTTCTTGGAGAAAACAGCCAGCCAAATGAGTGCCAGCAGCTTAAACCCATTCATTAGTCAGAAGTCAATCCCTTGAAAGCAACCTCAGGCCTCCTTTTAAGGTGCAAATACCCACTACTGGATCTAGGACCCAGGATAAGTAGCAGATGGAGAATCAGTTGCGTTTGCCCCTTCACACCGCTAAGCACAAGCTTGTGCTCCGATTGCTGTTTCCAAGGGCACACTGCCCTCGTGCGGCAATCTGAATATCTGTAGCCACAACCCACTGCCAGCGACGCGAAAGGGCCCGAGGGACCAACGCACTGTGGCATCTCTCTCTCAAAAATAGTTCCCACCTGAGCGACTGAGTCAGAGCAAGCGAGTAATTGTTTCCAAGAGCTTCACTGCAAAACCTTAAAGTACTTGCTTCTTAGCTCTTTGGTTTCCAGTTTCAGGAGGTTAGTGTGAAAGAAGGACACCACGAGGATGGGTCTCCCACATGAAAGGAGCAGACCTGGGCGAGTCGCTTTCCAGGTAGGTGAGATTTACCTAGTCATCTTGACAGTATTTTAAGCTACTTTAATGGGACTTACAATTCAAGGACAGAAGACTAAGTAGTTATCGTAGGGCCAAGCCACAGCTCTGGAGTAATCTATAAAAAAAATGGCAGGGTGCAGATACTAAGGTGGACTCGTGTTTAAGACCGGACAAAAGGAGGACTTCCAGAAAGACCAAAACACAAGTCTTAAGGAAACAGATTAGACATTTGTGTGGGAAGATGGATAGAAAGCGGCATGAAGAAACACGATGAGGGATGCATGAAAGGACATGTGGACAATCGAGGCGAAAGAGGATGTAGGATGATACAAACCCTGGTATCCTTTATAGAACGAACGGGATGAAATTAAAATGGAAAATACAGGCCAACCAGAAATTATTCTGCAAGCAAGATCCAGAGGTGCAGAGCTTCAGAAACTACCATGGGTCTCTGGAAATGCTCCTTGGATGTCCTGCTCCACCACAGACTCCAACCCGCGTGCTCGCTATGCCTTGGGTCCCCATATATATATATGAAGAGAGTAGTA
The DNA here is from genome assembly GCF_000455745.1 of Alligator sinensis. Taxonomy (NCBI): domain Eukaryota; kingdom Metazoa; phylum Chordata; order Crocodylia; family Alligatoridae; genus Alligator; species Alligator sinensis. The sequence continues at coordinate 548,334 of NW_005841880.1, forward strand.
TTTCCTCCTAGCATACAGTGGACATGCACAGTAAAGATCATAACGTGCTCAAAGACTGTACTAAGGGGGAAAAGGAGGGAGGGAGAGAGAGAGAGAAAGCACTTTTTATACTATTTAACATTATGAGTATGACTGTGATCTGTGTCTGTCAACAAGCTCCAGGCACTAGTCCTACAGGCAACAGAGAAACTCTGAATCTGCAGATCTTAGCTGAATCTCGGATTAGTGTTCAAACAATTTTCTGTGTAGCAGCTGGGGAAACCAGGCTGCTGCTTGGCGCTCTCTTAAGAAGCCAAGATCGACCACATTTATGCTCTTACATCAAAACTGGGATCCTTTCAGCCATCCCTTAATAAGGGGATACTTGAAGTGTGGTCACAATTAGCTGATGTACTCTACATAAAATGCATGAGCCAAAGAAAAGCAGTCAGGAAACAGTGCGACAAGTATTTAGGGACAGAGCCTGAACTCAATACGTGGAGCTTTAGAAGGTAATTGCCGGACGCACAGGAGAGGCGGTGAAAGCACCCCTGCACAGAGTCCGGAAAGTTTATGTTAAGACCAGATGTTCCCTGCTGTCACATAAATATACGGTGTATGCAGCTGGGTGTCGCGGCCACGGCACGCCTGTGCTGCACCAGGAAAAACAGCACGGCCACACATTAGGCCGCAGGATCAGGCCACACAGACAGTCTTGTCAGGATAGAGCTGTGACCTTCCCCTCCCTGCCGGCATCACTGCTCTTTCCACCCACACCCACAGCTTTCCAGGAGGACAGCACAGCACAGATCACCCTCTGCCAATACAGACTGCAAGCTCAAGGACAGCCAGCAAGTGATGGGAACAGCCTTAGGCTTTTGGTAAATTATCTGATTGGATTCTCATCCTGCTGCTGCCATGCTCTGCAAGCCACTGAGCACACCGAGGAGCTAAAACAGAGGCACAGGTTAAACCTAAAGGTAAAAGGCAGGCGGGTGCTTAGGGTGTTTCGTCACATACTGGTACATAAAACATACCTGTTCAGAGGTCAAAGCAACGGTTTTCCGCACCGAGGCAGCTGCTTTCAGTGGCTCGAAAGATGACACTTCCTAGGAGAGAGGACAGAAAAGAATTTGCAGTGATCAGTATGTAACAGCCTGTGCCGTATTCCTGCATCGGGCTGAAGGACCCAACCAGATACTGCATTTCATGCCCAGCTGGCACCTATCAAATGATGGGCACGGACACACCAGCCACGTACATGAGACAGCTTCTGGGCACTGACAGAACAGAGGTTGTCTGGAAAGGTAAGGGCAATACTGACCCTTACTGAAAATTAAATTAGACTTAAATATTTGTTAGGAATGAACAGGTGTTGACTCGGTGCCCGGCCAGGCCTGTTCAGGCTACATGTCAACCTGCCACTGGAATGCATGGGTTGGGGTGGTGCCCCGAATATACTCAGCCATGGTTTTCCACCCCATTTTTATCCCCTACCCTTACCCTAGCTGGCTCATCCAAGGAGAGGAGAGGCAGGAGGCTTAACCCTGCATAAAATGACCCTTGCCTCAGTTTAATCCTACAAAAAAAAAAACAGGTCTCTGAACTCCAAACGCCTCCCCTGCTGCCCTGCACACCTTCACCAGCGGCCTGCCTGCCTGGGGGAGCCCAGGGACTCAGCCTTCCACCCCCCTGGCACCTCCGGCCGCTCTCACCCACACCCACTGCCGTTCACAGCCCATGGTCTGCCAGCTCCAGGGACTCCGAGGGCCGAATCCTGACAAAGTAATGGTCCCCAGTGGTCAGAGTCAGGCTGGGCAAGCAGCCACCAGACGCCGCTGCTCTGGAAGCTCTCTGGGTCCTGATGCTGACTGCAATGGATGCAAAGCTAGAGCTGAGCCTCTGTCCTTCTCAGTCACGCCGGCAGATGGCTCCCTCCCCACAAGAAACCCTGGCATAAAAACCCAAATATTTTTCTAAAATCCATCATCAGGCAAGTAAGGAATGAGCAAATCCTCCGAGTGCTTAATCAGTCATCCACTGTGGCATCACAGATGACTTCCCTTCTGCTGACAAGGGCAATACGAATACCAAGGACTTGGTCACGCACACGCATTTTGCTTTTCCAAACACGAAGGACAGAGCTCGGAGAGATCAGCCAGAATAACAAAGGCTTCCCCTGGAGACCTGGTCTTAGAAAGGAATGAAGACTTAGCCACAGGCCAGCGCTTCCATAGCATTGCACTCGCTTCTCCCACACAGTGCTTGTGCCAAAGACGCACTTCTTTTAAGCCCGATGATGTAGAAAGAAAAAAAAAAAAAAATCCACCTGACCTTTTACACTTTACCTCCCCTTGCCCCTTTTTCTCCCCTCCTTTTCTGCTCTTTGTCTTCCTAATTTCCTTTTTCTCACACAGCCTCTTTTCTACCTTGAATCATTATTACTGTACAGTCTCCTTGACCCACCTTTGGCTTTTTATCCCCCCTCCTTTCCCCACTTTACCTTTTGCCTTCCTAATTTCTACCCATTCTCACTGACATCCTGCCACGCTTTTAGCTTTTCTCATTCCTTGGAGATCTCAGACCAGCAGAGTCTGCCAATGCCTGAAGATGGGTGTTTGTGCCCAAAAGCTTGTGAAGAACTTGTTTCCAACTATTGAGCTGACCTAATAAAAGAGATCACCTCTACCCACAGAGCCTGGCCTGCCTAGGCCCTTAGGCCAACAACCCAGCAATCGTTCACAATGACATTTAGGTAAGGAAACCCAATGTCATTTTGAGTCAAACAAAGCGTACTCCACAAAGTAAAGTACGTTGTCTAGACATTTCTTTTCCAAAAATCACAGTCCAGTTGGGCAAGACCGCATCCAGCCAAGCCAGCCCGTCAAGGCTTCAAGCCCCCACATGATACACTCTGTATGCAAATGGATTGGTTTAATATTTTAGAAGTGTGCAGCTCAATATCTGCTTCTCTGGGGGGAAAGAAAAACCAACGGAGAAGAGGGATTTACTAGTGGAGTCTTGCTCTTCTGCTCAAGGATCTCTGCAGTGTTTGACTCAAACATGCCTGACCACAGCTTTGGCATTAGCTCCAACATGGCAAAGATTTGCACTGCGTGACGTCCATAGTTTTGTGTGCCGAAATGCTCAATCCAGGATAGCAAGGAAACACCAAAGTCTTATATTTTCAAGGGCTGGTTGGCCAACATGATTCCTCAGAGGCTGGAGCCCTGATTGCCATCTCATCTCTTTTCGGTACTGGGAGGAGCAGCAAGGTGCAAACCCAAATCTTTCGGGAAGGAAAGGATGTAATAGAGTAGTCCTGTCTCCCCGCCCATCACCTCTCTTTGTGACATCCATTGGAAGAGCTCTCAGTCTTAAAATGAGATCTCCAAGACTGGAGAGAGGTCAGAGTAGGTATTGGGAACTCAGTCCTCAGGCCACATCTTGGCGTTGCAGGAGCGATCGCGACTCAAGCCATGCTGCGGTCAGAGAGGAACAAGGAAACCTGTGCAGTTCAGACCGGTGATCATTTCCAGGGAATAAGGTGGGACTGCTAATGTGAAAGGGCGACTGCATTGCTGCCATCAGTACCAAGAGTGCAGGGTGATAAATCCTGGTGGCCATCTGAAACCAGTATACACCAACACACTCATCGTTGAAAGGAAAGCATAGATAAGACTGAAGGCAGACAAGTTTCTTTGGGTGAACCTGCTATCTTTTATCAGACCAACTTAAATAGTTGGAAACATTTTTCTTACCAAATCGGGTTTAAAAGCCCTTCGTCAAGCTGAGGAAGCACCTGCAGTTGGTGTGTGCTCTCACAGCTACAACTTACACCCCTGATAAGACGAAAGGCACCTACCTCTCAACACACATTAACTGCAATCAAGGTAAATGAACATGGAGCAAAGCCGTCATTTTACCCGAAAAGTCTCTGCGAGTTTTGCTTTGCTGCCTGTCATTGGAAAAAAAAACAAACACATTGTCATGCCGAGCCACGCTACTGGTGGCTTGCTAGGCCACCGCCTCACCGTGCCATTACTTGCGATTCTGCAATCTGTTTTCATGGCAACAGTTCAAAAAAATACAGATGCTGTGAGCTCATGTGATGGCAAGCGACTGCAGGGCTGGCTTCCTACAGGGAGTCGTTTGTGTCCTTAATGATTAACAGTAAAGAGAAAGGAGAAAGAAAAAAAAAAGAGGCTAGTGCATGGTCGGCGGGCTGGCTTGACACGCTAAAGCAGTGATGCATTTCGAGTCAAAGGAGTCATTAGTTCGAGTCGCCAGGAAGCCCGGGGTGCTTGCTTATTCCGGCTGCGGCTCCACCGTGTTTCCACTGCAGCGGAGACGGGATCTCGGGAAACAAAAGAAGCGGTCGCCCTTGATCTGGATCGAGGGAGTGTCACCTTTGTTGGAGGGCAGAATGCTGCTGCCTTCGACATGCCGAAGTACGCATGGTCACACGTCATTCAGACGGTTCAAGGGGGAAAACCAGGCAGGTGGAGATCCAAAGCATGCTACAAATCAGATGGGAAAGGGCTCCATATCGTCCTGATCTCAAGCCCCGGCTCTTGGGTCCCCATGGTCCAGACACAGCCCAGGACAAACCCCCGCCACCGCACAGGTCACAAGGGATTTCGGGTGAACCAGGAGCTGCACGCAAGAGCAGCCCCCAAGGTCGCGGATCCGCGCTGAACCTCGCACGTGCAATGCCCTTGAAAACCGTAATGCAGGCAGGACCCAGCTTCCGAAGGCTGCAAGGAGAAAGCACGGACCAAGACGGGGCTAAATCAACCCATTTTGGTACGTAGAAGCTGCCGCTGTTTCCTGCCACCACGAACACGTGGAAAGCCCACAAGGCCCCACACACCGGGCATGGAGTGGAAACTGCGTCAGAAGCACCATATGCTTCATCCTCGTTCGCCTTTTCTGCTCGGCTGCCTTTCTTGCTTTACCCCCCGAACGAGAGCCGGAGCAGGCTTAATGCGCAGAGAGAAACCAGCCGAGGTAGAGGGACATCAGCCCGGGACGAGCGGAAACAAATATCTTTAATAAACTGGAAAAGCCACAGTGCGGTAATAACCCTGCCTGGGTTCGCTTCAACACGAAGCAACGTGGAAGCGGCCTCGTTCTGGCCATTAGACAATAATGGAAGAACCTCGTTGCCCAAGGCCCTCTGCTCAGCTATACATGTATTATTGTTATTTGCTGGAACATGCCTCTGCAAGACAGAACATCTCCCTCTGGCCATATAGAACTTGCTTTATTTTCACAACCGCGCTGACAAAAGCCTATGCAATAAGGCGTACCACGGCACTCGCCCATCCCAGCAGATGCACAATGCAACGGCAGTGGCAGCTACAGAGCCCCTGGCTCTGGCATCCCAGTTCCTTCACTCTGTGCTAGTCAAGGATAAAAGTCATTTGGATTGCAGGATGCAGCGCCAAACAATAAAACCCTCTTCAAAAATATCTGATTTTGCACTGCAATTTACTATAGCTGCTTAACTGCCCAGACTTGGATTTGGAGTGACACTACTTGGAGAAAACATAAAAACTGCGCTGTGCTCGAGAGCTTTGTCGGAACAAAACGTGCTAACAGCCCTTTCTGAATATGCAAAATGCCTATTTGTAGACTAAAACCTTGGCCCATCTTTCATCCCAAACTCTCAATAGCCCTTTAAGTAAGAGCAGTTTATTCCCATCGGCCCTGGATTTCAGAAGTCTCAGCTGCCCCGTGACTGAATCCAGTTGGGAGTGATCACGTGCTTTGGATCAATGAATGGCGAGGCCCGGAGTGGATCTTGGGCCCTGCCGCCCCCAGGAACTTGACACAAGGATCGCAGTATAAAGGCCAGCTCTTGAGATCAGCTGCCCTTGTGACAGAAGGCTACAGAAATCCTTTCACGACCAGCTGAGCCTTGTAGGGCAAGAGCAGACGTCAGCACCCTTCTCCTCCCTCCGCAGATGTGACATCAGGTCTCCGGGGGACAGTGCGAACACGCGGGAGTCTGTTCTCTCCATCAGCCCCAGCGAATGGATTAAGAGAGGCGGAGAAGGAGTCAGTACATTGGCAAGCAGCATGAGCCGATGGTGATGCAAGTTAAAACCCAGCATGGGAGCCAGCGGAGCGACAGACATCCCTGGAAGCGTCAAATATAGACCTTCTCCTGCAACACTTGGGGGGTGGGGGGGAATCTGCGCACCGTTCACTCACAAGTAGAAGTTTCTGCCCTCCCTAGCCAAATGCTACCTTCAGCAACCTCAGGGACAGTCTCCAGCAGATGCCCCCGGGACATAAAAAGCAATCAGGACTCGTGGTAGAGGGGATCTCTTTTATTAAACCAACTAGATTTTTGCAACAAAAAAAAAAAAATAAATTCTTTAATGGCGCCTTTAACTCTCTTATGAAACATGCACTTTCATTTCTACTCAGGAGAGCTTTTACAATCTTTTCTCCTATGAGTGATGAAGGGTGCACACGCCTGAAAGCTCGCCATTAAAAGATTTTTTTTTTGTGCCAAAATCTAGTTGGTCTAATAAAAGATATCCCCTCTAGCTTGAGTCCCAGTTGCTTTTTCCTCTAGACCAATACAGCTACAACATGGCAGGTACTTAAGGCTCACAACCCCCCACCACACACAATCAGCACCACGCGCCCCTCCACGAGCTGGTCCAGCGGCTTGTTCAGGGGCTCTCTCATCGCTCCCGCCGGCTCGTGCAGTAGCAGATCTGGCTCAGCCCTGCGCTCAGTTTGGGCGTTACACGTGCTAAAGGAACTGGAAGTGGCTCGCGTCTTCTTTCCGATTCCACATAAGTAGAGCCTCAAGGACGATGACGATGGAGATCATTTACAGACGGCTCGGCTGTGTTGGCAGCAATGACTCTTACCTCCTGCTAAGAGTAGGTATCACTCTCCCCAAGCACCCCTTTCTCAGGCCGCCCCGCTCACTGCAGACGCCTAGTGTACAACACAGGACAGAAACGAGTTTCCACGTGACGGTGGCTTTCCCAGTTCATAAGTGGCCGTCCCTACATTACTGCTGTACCCGACGGCAAGAACCAAAACAGCACGGGAGGAGAGAGGATATTTGGTTCTTGGAATATTGCTAAAGTGGCCTTGACAAAGCCATTTCCTCCCCACTCTTGGCATCTCGCTAGAACAGCATGATAATAATCACTAACTGGCAAATAAAGCTGGAATTAAGCTCACAATCCCCATAAAAAAAGAGAGAGAGGGGAAGCAGCCGCCTTTGGCAGGAGCCTGGAAAAGCTTTCAAACGCGAGAGAAATCCCATCCTTAACGAGATCCGTTTACAACGTCAGATTACAGGCAAAGTAAACTCATATTTCTAAAATAGATTAGCAATGATCTTTGCAAATCTAATTTTGCAAACAAGAAAGGTCTTTGCACGAACGTCGAGCTTATTTGTCCAACGCTGGTACAAGAGCAAAAGGCAAATTTGCAAGCTATTTTCTTCCACGTCCGCGTCCGCTGTTTTGCTGGCGGTCCCCCGGTACAAAAGGCCGGAGACAGCTCACAGAAAATCTTGAAAAGCCTCCTCGGGAACAATCTGCCTGCATCACTGTACATTATACCATCGCTCTTTGCCATACAACTGTCTCAAGATTTTTAACCAAGATGTTTGAGACTGCAGGTAGATTTAAGAGTATGCATCGTTTTGGAACAAAGTTCGCCTGCTCCCCGACAGCTGGTACCACAGCAAGCCACGGCAGGAGGATGCCACAGACCAAGACCAGATGTTGTATGGCAGGAATCGGCATCAAGATCTGCAGTGCCTGTTGCTTAGGTGGATTCAAAGGCAGCTGGACATATCAAATCTCCCGTGCCGCCAGCATGCCTTAACCACGACAGCTCATCCAGCTTCGGATGGCCCATGGATGGTTTGACAGATGGATAATTAGTCTGCTTGACTACAGAAAGAAGACTGATGACATAGCACACCTGGATAAGTAAGGCCCAAAGTTTGTTTAAAGTTGCCCAATTAGTAAATGCCTGGCCCCGGCACTAGGTAAACTCTGATGAAGTGCGATTTGCATGTCGATACCGCCATGCGTAACCCAGAAGAAGGAAAGAGAAACAAAGAAGTATTTCAGGAGCTGATGCAGCCATCAAGAGGATTATGATGGACAATGTGCACGGGTCTCTGTTTTCCAAATGCTTTTAAAACACTCTCTGTGAACAGTTAAAAATCGCTCTTTCTATTCCAGGTCCCCATACTTATTGAATGAAGCCAGCAGAAAAAAGGGGGGGCAGAGCAGAGAAACTGCAGGGGGTCGCCATTTAGAAGTAGTTCAAAAAAAGATCACAAATGCCAGGCTGACCAGCTTGGACTCTGTGCTCATCTTTTTAGACCATTAAATGAGGTCCAAGGATACAATCTAACCCAGGGTGGGCAAAATGCAGCCCGGGGGCCGGATGCAGCCCGCCAGGCCTTTCTATCCGGCCCACGGGGCCCCTAAAAAATGTAGAAAATTAATATTTATCTGCCCCGGCTGCCTACCATGCAGCCCTCGATGGCTTGTCAAACTCAGTAAGCGGCCCTCTGCCCAAAATAATTGCTCACCCCAGGTAATCGCAGGGTGGGACTTGGCTAGTGGCTCGTCCCCTCCCTTATTTTCATCAGATACTGCAGGACAAAACAGATTTCTTGCTAGAAATCTGACTAAGACCTGAACCACCCGCCCCGGAGAGGCTGCATTTCCTGTGTCTGGTATACCGAGAGCTCGCGCTTCAGTCCTTCGCCCGTCCTATCCGCAGACAACGGTGCCAAGGATGACTCTGTGCAGTGTCACTAACTGCAAAATAAAGTTACCTAATATAGGAAAGTCCCACGAGAAGCGAGGAATGCAACAGTCTTTTGCTTCTGAGACAGTTCATAGCTTTTTGGGTGGGTGCGTGGGGATTTTTAGTACTCCAGAAGCTAAAACTCCCGGCAAGATACTTGGAGGTTCAAGTTCTTTCTAAACCAGCACCGGGATGTGGAGGGTTAAGTTCAAAAAGGCGCTGAACTTTAATACTCCGGTCTTCCTTGGCCGCACCCTCGGCTCACGCTGTTGTGAGACTGTCAACAAGTTTCCTACAGAGCGTGAGCCTGTCAACAAGTTTCCTACAGTCGGGGCGGTTCGCTGGGTTAAGATTCAACACGATTTCCTGTTCCCCCTCCCCTCCTCCGCGGCCCCAACCCCAGCCCTCTCCAGCAGCTCCCTTCCTGGTGGCAGAAACAATCCAGCCCTTTTCAGTGCCAGCTCAACTTCCCTCTGAAAACAGAAGCACTTTTTCCTCTGTTAAATAGGAACCACAATGGTCAATGCAAGGAGTGGCTTTGGCAGCCGACAGCTCCCATTTCACCTGCAAAGTAACAGCCTGCGCAGTACTATCCAAGCAACCTTTCCCAGCTGTTATTTCCTGCAGGGAGTAGGAAGCGGTTCCTCTCAAGCTACAGCTAAACCACAGCAAACTCCATTTTTTTTTTTAAAGCTTTAAATGCAGCGACAGGGGTGTCATTCGGGTCATATGTTACAACTTGGAGCGAGTTTCCGTTCTGCTATCAGTTGATCAGCTTTACCCATCTGCCAGTGAACTGGGCTACAAGGCAGCTCCATGCTCACCTGCGCCAGGTGCTGCTGATCCGGACTTGGCCTCTCCAAGACAGCTCCACTAGACTAGCTTAAGGTGTGCATCCCCAGACATACTGCACTAGCAGAAGCCCAGCACATCCCTAACCCGTTCCCCAGGCTGCGAGAGAGCAATGCAGCTCCCCGCGTCCCGGCAGGGCCAGCCGGAGCCACAGCTACCGAACAAAGGCAGATTCTTTATGGTATCACTTCAGCTCTCAAGGGACTGTCCCCTCCATTGCACAGGCAACGAACAATGCCTGGATAAATTATATTCTGATTGTGTATTCACCTGCTGCAGCTCGCATATTTTATGCCGATCTGAAGCAGCAAGTCATTCCTTGTCCTCCATGAACCACAAATTGTGTGTGCCCCACAGGGCTGTGCAAAAAGAAATTACTTCTGCAAACCCACAGGCTACTCTTCCCAAGTAGGTGCGCCCCATGACTAACGTTTGGCAAACCACCAGCTCCATCGCCATTAGCATGCTGCCGGCACGGAGCTGCTGCTGCGTTTGTAAGAGGACTTGCTCTGCCCACACTAGCAAGCGTGAGGCCTTCTCGGCCCCACGGCACAGTCCCCACAGCTCATCACCCTCCGCGCGTCCCCATCGCGCGGCTGCCTGCTCCGGGAGAGAGTCAATTATGAAGGACACCTGTTAACGGACTGATCTGCAAGGAACCATCTCATCCTTAATCAGCTCCTACATGTGCTATATTTAGGAAGACGCTGTGCATCTACTTCAAATTGAATTGGTGCAGCACCTCCGGAGCGCATATCGACAGGGAAATATGAGAGTAGGCTGCTTTTTTCCAGAAGGACGTCAGGAAATCAATCTCTTCGCAGGACAGAACGGGCGCCCTATGGATTGAGCCGCTCAACTACAGTCGGGATGAGTTAGTCGAACCAGATTAAACACGCGTGCACCCCCAACCCACCCAGCTAGAATCACGCTGAATTAATTCAAACCGATTAAACACGCATACCCCCCCACCCCATACCGGTTTCTCCTACAATCCCAGCCATGGACACATTTTCTAGAGGTTGTTTTAAAACATAATCGGCATTGCAGCAGCAGGAGCGCACGAAGGTCCGTCTTCGCACAAAAGGAGCAAGGAACGCGGAGTCCAATGTGAGCGGCAATCTTCTTGGAGACGAACGTGGCAAGCCCTGCCAGCTGACCTCAATCTACTCGGATCATCTGTTTGAGAGAAACTGGGGGTGGAATAGCTATACTTTTATACACCGTGATCAAAACAACCCGACGTACGCTCAACATGTTGTACTATCATATCCCACTCTCCCAACACACATTCCCTCCGCCCTGGGGAACGCGCGGCCGAAGAGTCCAAAACGCGGGGCGCGAAAAGCCGACCTGGTGAAAGGAGGATGGAATAAAGCGGATGAATTCTGCCTAAATCCAAAAGAAATTAGCAATCCCTAGCGGCAAGGGAACAAAAAGTCTACCAGCTGCTTAGCACTTAAAGGAAGCTCCTGCAAAGAGGAGTCATACCTCATTTAAAATTTTCTAGAAAAAAAATGTCTTATGGGGGAAAAGTTCCACAAAGTGCAAAAGGAAGGAAGCAAATGAATTGTAATGCAACTGCCCCCCCAAACCCCATCTACCTCGGCTGTGGAGAGAAGGAGAACCCCGTGTGCAATGCATCTGGAAGAATCCAAGCAGATGAAAGCAGGTGCAGAATGAAACCCCATTTCATGACATGAGCAATTAGCAACACATTCGTCCAAGCGAGGAGATCAAGAAATTATTCAAATAAAACAGCCACGCTTCAAAGTTACTCTGGTCCTCTTTCCCAAAGAAAAGCTACACCAGGAAATGAACCCCCCCACCCTGAACGTACTCACCTGCACACGACAAAGGAACAGATCTCCACGATGGTGGCACACGTGTCTGAAGCCCCCCAAGCCCCTCCTCGCAAAGGCTTTACAGCAGAGACAAAAGGCTGGGTCCGCCAATCCTCGAATGTCTCCATCCAGTAGACAGGAGGGAGGACGATCCCTGAATATGCAACTATAGTGCGCACAGCGAGCAGACCCCGGCGTATTTGCGGTGGTCCCGGTTGGACAAGCGGGTTTCGTTCCATTCAAATCAAGGCAGCTCCTATCTGCCCTTTAGGGCCCGAGATGAAAACCTAATGGTGTGCCCTGACCCCTGCCCAACGCCGCTCTCATTTCTGAGGAGCTGCCTCGCCCCGTCCGCCTTTGTTACGCAGGAACGAGCACGTCCGCCAGCAAAACCTGCTGGCTTCACGACAACGAGACCTGCAGAAACTTCTTTCTTGCTAGATGCGCACCAATGTCACGCACATGCGGGTTTAAAATACCGGGTCCTTGCTGCAAACAACCGTCTCTGCATGCCACGGTTTCGGCATCCCGCATCCGTGTTCTCTTACGGAAGATTAAAGCACGGCCCCCCTCCAAAACCAGCTGTGCCTTGGATGTTCATACAGAGCCATGATCTGAGCGCAGCCAGTGCTGCAAAGCGCGCTCTCCGAGCCTGCCACTTGTGCCACTGCCTACGGACAGAGTGCAACAAAGCCTGCTCGCAGGGGTGCACCAGAAACTGCGCTGCCCTCCAAAGCAAAAGGGAAGGGGAGATAAATGGGGGGAAAACAGAAGTGTTTCATAGAAAATGAGGGTTGGAAGGGAGATAAGGAGGTCCCAATTGGTCCAAAGGGACCATCCCCAACTACATCATCCCAGCCAAGGCTGTCAAGGCGGCGCGTTAAAAACCTCCAAGGATGGAGAGTCCACCGCCTCTCTAGATAACCCGTCCCAGTGCTTCGCCACCCTTCTCGCGAGAAAGTTTTTCCTAATATCCAACCTCAACCTCCTTTCATACCGCCCCATTTTGCTGAGAGCATCGTGACTTGGCCAGACCGACAGGTTTGGGAGGTTAAAGAGATGCAGGGAGACACCTGTCCTGGCAAAATAAACAGCTGTGGAAACGGCTCGTGAAATATTAAACAGCACGACAGATTGGCAAGCTGGAAGCGCGTGGAAAGAAGGAGAAGTGATTGGATGCATCCCTTTCTTTCCAGGTTGCGCTCTGCGTTTTGATGGTGACCCCAAGGGGAAACAGCATGCTCGGAGCTAGGCACCACCGGGCTCTTTTCTAGTATAAAAAACGCCAAATAAAGAAACAGTCTTGAGTTTTTAAAGACCTCTGAAGGGGGGCAATCAAATGAAGTTGCTACACACACAGTTAAGATTGAAGTCACTATACACACATCCCAGGAGAAGAGCTTTGAACTCCTCATGATCCTACATTAAAAACACATTTGAAACCCCAAAACTACGGTCCGCATCACAGGCACCAACTCACTGCAAAACGGCACAATTTTGCACTTCCCAGTCCCAGATTCACGGTGCGCAAGATGTGTCGATTAAAACAGGAGGGCGGATGACCGGGCTGCATGTTTGCAAAACCGCCCGCTCCTTTCAGTCCCGTTCCCACTAGTTCAGGTCGTCTCAAATAACCAGGAATTTGGAGCAATTTACAGCAACCAAAACCAAACCGCGTGGACCTGCTGGACCACAAGGGTGAGACCGGCACTCAACCTAGCAACACGCTTTCATTTCCAGTCTGATGCTATTTCTTTCCAAATCTGGGTCCCAAAGAGCTCGCTGTCTTTGCCTAGCTTCAGCATCTTCTCCTGCCCCCCGCCTGCCTTCTACCGCTGCAAAAAACCCCACCAAGATAAGCAATCAGGACTCGTGGTAGAGGGGATCTCTTTTATTAGACCAACTAGATTTTTGCAAAAAAAAATTCTTTAATTGCAAGCTTTTGGGCACAAACACCCTTCTTCAGGCATAGGAGAAAAGATATCACCTCTACCACGAGTCCCGATTGATTTTGCCTCTAGACCAATACAGCTCCAATCTGGATATCACCAAGATAACAGCACACATTGAACCCTCGTCTCCACCCCTCCACTCGACACGGCCTTACCTCTCCTCAAGCAGAAAACGTGGCTATTGCCAAAAGATCTGCTCCGTTTCACTTCGTGGTCCTAACAGGTCTAGCTGGTTTTTAAACCTTACCTGTCGAAAGGTCATCAGAAGACACTGGCTTTCAAGTTCGGAAACAATAGGAAGCCTACGGGTGAAGATTACCGGCAGAACTCCATATCCGATCCAATGATGGGAATGACGACAGTGTTTAATCTGGATTAGCTGACAATTAAATCTGTCTGATTCTATTAGCCGAACACAAAGTGCTCTGCAGAATGCCACCACGGGGACACACAAGACTCATAGGTTACAGGAAAAATGGTTTGCCAACGTTTTGTTCTGGATGCACTATCGTGATAAAGCTGGCGGAAAGGAGCCACGAGCCCCCTTGCAAAATGACCCTCCCTCCCCTTGGTCAGCCGCTTCTCCAGGACAGCCTTTCCCCATTGACGCTTGCCCTTAAAACATCCCAGCAAATGCAAGTGGCCGACACCAAAAGGCGAGGAGAGGTCCCACGTTTAGGATCCGGCTTATAAGCACAACGCTACAACTCGTGGCGAAGCGATCGTCTTCGCTAACCTGCGCCAAGGGGGATTCTAAAAACCTATCCTCCTAAAGCTTTCCCACGCGGAGAGTGATATAGTAGCCATCAAGTTAACATTTGTGTTTGGTCAAGGGGTTGTACTGCCACAGACATCGCCTCTCTCCTCTTTGGTAACCCACAAAGTGAAAACGCCCCTCCACGGCCACCGAAAGACAAATTCCCCTTGAACCAGCATGCTGCAGGATTCGACCTGGCAGCCACCCCAGCTGGCAGAGCAACTACGCCTTGCAATGGCCGAGTGACACGTGCCAAGGGGCATTTGCCTTGTTTTAGAGGGAGAGCACCAGATAACAAGGACACGTTGAGAAAGGATTAATGCACGTGGCAGGGTGGGGGAAAAGCAACCGACCCAAACCAGGCAAGGACGAGCTCCCAGAGCAGAGCGAGCCAGAATGGACAAAAAGCCCTGCAGGGCTTTTTACATTTGAAATAAACCTCCCAACAACTCGTCTATATATTTAAAAATAGATTTTAAGCCCTCTGAACGGGGTAAGTTAAAATAGCTTTTGAAGAACATGAGCTGGACGTCAATTCTGCACGCCGATTATTCCCTCTAGACTAATGGAAAGGAGAGGGCTATAAAAGAGGCTTGGCAACCACCTGACCGGGACGGGAAAAGGTATTGAAGTATGACGAACAACAGCACGCAGCCCGCCGGGCGCTCGCGGTCGTGGCTCCAGGACAGAAGCTGGAGGAAGTGCTGCTTGCGCCCGGCCCTGATTCACCGACTGACAACCTGGCCCTTTCAGCACAGAGATTTTGGAAAAGTCCATCCTTTCACAATCCCACTCGTTAGTTTTTCCCACCCCTAAAGAGGCATGAAAATAAAGCGCATCAAGCACAGCCCCAGACCGCTCCCATTTCACAGCCTTTTCCAGTTTTCACCCATAAATCATCCGGAAGTCTTGAAAGGCTGGAAAAGCTGCAGTTTATTGCAAACCAGGCTCTTTCGAGTTCAGCCTCCAACGTGTGTCTGTTGGAAGGGGCGTACGAGGCAGCGGTCTCCTTAACTAAGTTTCCTGGTTTGTGGTTCAACACTTAACAGTTGGCCTGAATTTCCTTTTTTTTTTTTCTTCTTCTTCTTCTTTTTTTTTTTAAATACAAACAGCAGTTTGTAAAGGTTTTTCATACAAAGAATTTGAACGAGCTTGGACCAAAGACAGCAGCGAGCTATTGGAGCCATTTCAAATCTCGAGCATATTTAAGATTAGCTGAATGCACGGAGCCCGATCCAGATAAAGAAGATCTGGCTTGGACTCCACCTCGAAAAAAACCCACCGGGCGCTTGCCACGCTCCTGACTAAAAACCTGCTCCCTCTGTGCACAGACAAGGCCTCTGCAGAGAACAGGGCCGCCGGGCATTCATAGCATCTTTATATTAACCAAAACGAAAATTGCTATTTGACTCGGCACCTTTTCCAGACCACGCTCTTATCTAGAGTCATATAGTTTCTTTGGGGGACGACCACCGCAGAGCTGCGCAATGCGAGCAGGATGTAATGCCCGACGCTCGCTGGGCCTCCAAGACATGCAAATTTCCCAAGCTCAACTCCTCTACGTGACTTCTGCTTTCAGAAAGAGCTTCGAAAAGAAACGTGGACCGTTCTGCGTGATCTACTCCCTCCGTGCCACCCGGTAGCGGCAGGGAGGGGCCGGGAAGGCGAAATGCTCATGGGACGGCAGTAAACCCCAGAGCGCCAAGGTGAACTTGGGGGCTGGCAGACAGGAGTTCAAAATAGCGTATACGTGCGTTACACGTGCGCTTACCTCCCGCTGGATTGCCACACACGTGGCCAAGGACAAAATGTGGCCCTCTCGGTTTACCAAGCAAAGGACGGATGCAGAAGAAAGAGTGGGCCACGTTCAGCCCCGCCAGCAGCCCTCTAATGAGTTTAGCTCATGGCCCAGGGCAGACCAGGAGTAGCAGCACAGGGTTGCAGTCGGGCACAGAGAAAGCAGCAACTTCTGGTTGCTCCTGCCATCACGATGGCCACCGCTTTTTCCATGCCCCCACCCCAAATCGGTGCCCGTGACAGCTACCCCATTCACCCTGCCCAGGACCATTACTTCCAGCTACATTTCCCCGCTTTCATTTCTTGGGGGGTTTTGCTCCTTTCACGGAGGAGATCCAAAGAAAGACGATAGCCTGTGCTGCCGAGGCGATGGGCTCAGAGGACTACCGGGAGGCAAACGCTGGATCAGAAAGCACGGAGATTACGGACAACGCGCACCAGGAAGTCTCAAGTCCAAAACACTCTGCCAAACATCTGGTGCCACCCAAATGTTAAGAGCTCTTGCCAGTGATTATACGAGTCAAATAGTAACTCAGCAGCTGAACGGTGCTTTCCACTTCCAGGCACTTGTTCCAACACCAGTTAGTCGGGTGTCAACCCCTCTGCCCAGGTGAGGAAACCTCCAGTAGGCCAAGCATTTCAGCCACCTGGAGCAAACCTGTGTGTCCACTGCTACCAATTTGCTGCCATGCATTTCATGCAAAGGCTCCCAGCATTCTACTGAAACCCTACAACACGCATGAGTATCCCACCAGTAGCAGGGATCCGGTACAAACTGAATCAATCCCCTTCTGGCCCCAAGGAGAGGGGGAGAGCTCCTCCTCGCAGCTGCCCTCACCTGAGGATGCCCCGACCGCTGCAAACTCTTCCTCCACTCTTCTTGCAGCCACCATTTTTGGGTCACCCGCCCCCACAGCCTGCCTCTTTCCCAAACAGCAACGTGGTGAAATCATCCTGCTTCTCGGCAGCTCGACTGCTGCTTCCCACAGGGTTGCGAGCAGCAGCGACAAGGCACTCCTGCGACTTCCCCTCCGCGGCAGGGGGTGCGCTGCATGCCCACGGAGGTGGCACGATGCAGCCCCCACTTTGGAGAGCATCTTCACAACCCAAAGGGCAAGGAGGGAAAAAATACGACAAGCTGAAATTCTGCCTTTGCTGCCCCCAACTCCTTCCAAACGCATGGCGGGAAGCTTCCCACTCGCTCCTGGGGAGTGGACAAGTGGCTATTTCAAGCCCTGCACAAAGCACAGACTATTCTCATGACAACTAGTTAAGCTCTGGACACTGGGCAGCACCACGGCTCAACGGGATAACTAACCGCTGTGCGAATGGGGTGACTTCTGGCCGCAACTCCCCAGCGTGGCTTGAAGTGACAAATCTATGATCTGATTTGCACTTTAAGGGGCAGAAGGCTGCGGTCTCCAGCAGGAAGGAAGGGGGGTAATTCAGCACCTTTGGAGAGCTAGGGAATCAGACTTGATGGACGAACAACTGAGGCACAGACCCAGCGATCTGAGCACGGTCACAGAGGAAGGCGACAAAGCAGGGAATTGAACCCGGGTCACAAGCCACTGTGCAATCCTTCCAACTGGACCTAGGCTGGGATACGTCGGTGCACGTACTCGGCCTCCCGAGCTGAAGAGGAGGACTAGCTCCTGGAGGACAGGGCAGCGGGTTATCCGATGACACAAATGGACAAGCAATAGCTGCGCCATCAAGGAGTAAGAAGCTTTACAAAAGGAAGATGACAGGGTGCATTTGAACTGCTTTCAAACGTACCACAAGCCACACACGTGTGCATCAAGACACGGAGCACCACCGAGCCACTGCCACGCAGGGGGCACGGGAAGGCTCCACACACAAAGTACTATATTTAAATACATTTACCAGCTACAACGTGTGGTGTTTTCACACGACCGACATCCCGGAATAGTTGGACTGTATTTAACACCGGAGAGTCAAACAGCACCAGATTATTCGCTCCAGTGATTTTGCTGCTGATTTAAGCCCCAATCCTGAAAAAATATTTTGCCGCCGGCTCAGAGGGGACAATTCCCAATGCACGGAGTCAGAAACACGGGCGAGCTTCCGCAGGACCCGGCCCGTTCAGCGCCACCGTTTCAACACCACGACAAGTCGAAAACCAACGTGATAAACGCACGCAACGACTTGCTAGAAGGACCTCAACTTTCTTGATATTTAACTGGACCGAGCGCGTATAAAGTTCCCGACTGTCTTCCCCAGGCCAGCTCTTCTACTGGTAAAAATCATCCTGGTTGTTCTCCCACCTCAATTTTGCAAGATACCTCCAGCAACAAGCAAATCCCAAAGGTTTCACCACGAAGGATCGACCCCGGGCAAGTCCCCTGCATCAAACCAGCAATTCTCATCGTTCACAAGGAGCACCAACACAGCCAGGACAAAGGGAAAAAAATGAACCCAATGCTAGAATAACTCCACATTTCTCCTGTTTTCAGCAGAGATCACCAGAGCCAGCACGGGCCTAGCACCAAGGTTAACGCTCGTCACCTCCCCAAACCATCCTCTGACACAGCCCGAGGGAGCAACCCGAAGAGGAAACCCACCGTCACCCCGAGCCGCACACACCCCTCCCTCTCGTGCCCTCCCCTCTGGGGAGGCTTTGGTTTCCCATTTCTACACCACGGCCTGAAACGTGCCCAGAAGGGGATGAAGGAACCAGGTTCCCTCTCGCTGCCTGCAAAACCCCCACCAGGAAAAAGGAAATATATATATTTTTTTTTAAATGACATTTATCCACAGCCCTGCCCCGTGCCCTGGCACCGCTCCGGGGGCGCCCCGCGCGCAGAAGAGCTGCGCCCCTCTTTCTGCCCCGACCCTCCCTCGTGCCGCCCGTCCGGGCCGGATCGCCCCCGCAC
>NW_005841880.1:567893-571783 GCF_000455745.1 Alligator sinensis
ACAAGGCAGCGGACCAATCAAAGCGCGGATCGTCAGGGTTATTTAAATTGAGCTCATTAATATTCATATAAGGGTAGCTGTGACCCTGGCAGCGTTGTGGGAAGGGGGTCCTTCAAAGGGGGAGAGTCCTGTATGCAAATGAGGTGGGGGCACGTCTGCTGATTGGCTCCAGCAGGTTTCACCAGTAGGCAACACTGCCCCAGCGCTGCTGCACGTTGCACAAGGGGGTGGGTTGGGATTGGGGTACGGTTGGAACTGGGGTAGGGCTGGGGTTGGGGTAGGGGTAGGGTTGGGGTTAGGAATAGGGCTGGGATTGGTGTAGGAGGTGGGTTGGGTTACAGTTGGAGTAAGGTTGGGGTTAGGTTAGGGTAGGGTTGGGGTAGGAGTAGGGTGGGGTTGGGGTACGGTTGGGGTTGGGGGAGGAGTAGGGTAGGGTTGGGGTTGGGGTTTGGAATAGGGTTGGGGTTGGGGTACTGTTGGAGTAGGGTTGGGGTTAGGGTAGGGTTGGGGTAGGAGTAGGGTAGGCAGGGGTTGCGGCTGTGTTAGGGGCAGGGCGAGGGTTGGGGTTGGGGTTCCCAGCAGCAGGCGAGGAGAGCTGCAGCCGCCGGCCTGGCAGCAGGGTGCAGGGGGCTTGCCCAGGACATCGCCACCAGAGCTTGGACAGTCTCGATAGCTGGGGATGAAGCATCTTGGCTGAGCCCCCCCGCAGGCCTGTACCAGAGCCGGGCACTGCAATGCGGTGCCCCCCCCAGTCAAGCGCACACGTCCTGCCACAGTTGGCGCCTGCGCGGCTTGCCCCAGGTCGTCCATGGGTCGCAGCTTGGGAACCACTGGCCCCGCGGCAAACCCCTCTGGGCATGTTGAAGACAATGAGGCAGGTGTTGGGCCCAAATGGACTCCTCTGAGTTTTGCTCGGCGCCGTCCCAGCACCCCTGGCAGTCGGGCAGGACAGCAGTTAGGGAGTTTGCAGGAGGGGCAGAGGCGGGCGCAGGTATGAGGGCATGGATGCAGAGCAGGCACTGGTCCTTGCCATTTGGAAAGGGAGGGAGAGAAGAAGACGGGGGGAGGAACCGAGGCCTGGTCGGGGGCTCGCGTCTCCCCGCTGGCCCCAGTGGTTTGCAGGGGGGGAGCGAGGGGAGGACATGGGATGAGCACTGGGCCGCGGCAGGAAGTCACATGCCCCGCGGCTCCCCGATGCGGATGAATCGAGGCTTTGAGAAGCAATTCCCCCCACTCCCTCCCGCCCCTTCCAGCAGCAGGAGGGGGCAAGCGGGACTGAGACCCTGCACCCCCCTCTCCAGGCCAGCTGTGTCCTCCCTCTGCCCCCCCCCCCCGGCCAGCAGGAGGGGGCAAGCGGGACTGAGACCCTGCACCCCCCTCTCCAGGCCAGCTGTGTCCTCCCTCTGCCCCCCCCCCCCGGCCTGGGCTGTTCCCCGCAATTGGGACAGGACACCTGAATTTTCCTCCCAGCTTGGGAGCAAGGAAGAGGAGGGGGAGCCAGACTCCTGGCCTTCCTCCCCGAGGTCCGCTGCCTGCACGCTGGGACAGAGCAGGCCTCTGTGTCCCCCCAGCTGAAGCCCCGGTGACTTGTGACGCTGACCCTGTGAGCGAGTAGGGATGGTCCCCCAAAAACACATCCTTCAGCACTTTGAGCTCCCGGCACATCACCAGCGTCCCCCGGGGCTGGGCGAGAGAAGCCTCCTGGGACGGGCTGTCCAGCCGCCCGGCGCAGAGTCTCTGGAGCTCAGTGAGCTGCAAATCCCAGACAGGGAGCATTAATCAACCAAGGGCAGATGACTGCAGCCCTGAGCCAGCTGTGCCTGACACAGAAAGCGCTGGCTGATTGCGCAGGGGAGGGAGGAGATGCACACATGGCCCCGGGCTGGGCCGGCCCAGGCTGGTCCTCTCCCCGCAGCGGCACTGCCTCATGGCAGGGAGCAGAAGGACACTGGGGCTCCTCGTGTGGAAGGTTTCCTTGCTGGGGTCGGGCTAGAAAAGCAACCCCAAGCTGCGCCTCAAGCAGCCCAGGGATGGGCAGGCACACCAGCGGGGTGAATGGAGGGCAGGAAGGTAATGGGAAGCCCCCAAGCCCCTCTCTGGGATGCAGCTCTGGCCCCGGGCTCCTAGCACGGGGGTTTGCAGGAGCCGTGCAAGGGGACATGGTTGTGCCACACTTCGCTGGCCTTGACCTGGCGGCTGGGTCAAGATCCCACAGGAGACCAGTGCCTCCCAGCTTGTCTAGGAGAGGAGGCCTCCATCCCCAGTGCAGACCAGCTTGGCACGGGGGACACTCCATCCCGCTCCCACCCCCAAGGCACAGAGGAGCGTAGCCTGGCGCAGGCCTCGTCTCTGCAGCGTGCAGGGCAAGCCCCCGGCTGCCCGACGTGGGGCGCGCTAATTGACCGGGTTGGCTCCGGCATCTGGCCACCGGCTGGCACACGGCAGCTCCAGCTCGCGTGGAGCCAGGCCCCAGCTGCTCACGGACCCTCCGATCCGTCAGCCGCTCCAAGACGGGCGCTGTTGTCTCCCTCCCCTCTGCCGCGCTACATCTACCTCCCCGTGCTGCTCGGCTCTGCCATCTGCACCGTCCCCCCAGGAGGGAGCTCTCCGTGCCGTGCAGTCGCTGGGAAACCTACTGGAAAATTGAGTCTTTAATTGCATCTGGCACGTCCCCGGCTCCCCGATGGCAACAGCCACCGGGCTCCAAAGTGACATCACGGTAAGTGGCAGGATGCAGCTTGGGCACGTACGGTCTGCTGAGCCCCTGCTCCGGGCGGACCTGCCTCTGTGAGCCCAACCCCACACCCAGACGCACCTCACGCAACCCCCGGCTGGCTCTGCGGGACTCCCCAGCTGCTCCTAGACAGGCCCCCAGTGACTACTCCACCCATCTGCCATGGCACACACACAGGGGTCTTTCTCTTCCCCACTCCCTCATTGACATGCAGCCGCTTCTGGGGTGGAACTGGGCGGTTAATTAACAGCTCTGGGGAAGTGAAACCACAGCAGGGGATTTTCGGCTGAAGGCTGTTATCTAATCTGGAGGTTGCCCAAGGTCATGCAGAGCTGGGTTAACCCTCCAGAGCTAGCTAGGTAGCTGCACCATCCACACGAGACACGCAGTTACATGGGCATAAGCCAAGAGAGGTTTCAGGTAGCTCCGGAGAGTTATTCCCCCATAATACTATGTGGGGAGTCGAGCATTGGAGCAGCTCCCTAGAGAGGTGGTGGAGACTCCAGCCCTGGACATGTTCAAGTGCCGGCTGGACAGATGCTTGGCTGGGCTGGTTTAATCAGGGATGATCCTGGCTTGAGCAGGGGGCTGAACTCGACGACCTTGGGAGGGCCCTGCCAGCCCGACTTCCCCGGGACCCTATAAATACCTCTTCCCTGCGCTGGGAATAGACCTCCGGAGTCCTTGCCACCACCCGGCGTATTCCCCAGACAACATGACAGCAAATGGGAAAGGATGAGTTAATGAAAGTCCTGATGATGAGCAAGGCGGGCACCTGCTTGGCACCCCGAGACAGCCCCCCGTGCCCTGCGGTGCAGCTGGCATGGGCTTCCCTGCAGCCGGGCCTGCGGGCAGAGTGCCCCTCTGGCACAGGAGGAGGCTCGTCCCATGCCAAGATGGACGTCAGGAGCAGGGAAGGGGAAGGGGAGGCAAGAGTGAGGCAGGCAGGAAAGGGAAGGAACTGCACCTATTCCTGGAAGAGAAGGTGAACAGGGGACAGAGCAGCTGTTTCCACTCTCCAGGCTGCAGCTGCTACCCAGGCAGCAAGGAGCAAAGGGGCACGGCAGGCAGTGCCAGCAGGGAGGTGCGGGCCAGGCACAACCGTCCTCTTCCTGGTGCCAGCTCAAACTGCTGCTTCCAGGCAGGAAAGGAGGAC
>NW_005841880.1:571814-576115 GCF_000455745.1 Alligator sinensis
CCTGCCGAGAGGACGCACGGCCGCAGGCCGGCAGGAACCAGCCTGGACCCAGTGCCGTCAGCAAGGCTGCACCAGCGTGCGCCCGCTCGGGAGCCCACCGGACCGTGGTCCGAGCCTCCAGCCAGGGTGCTCTGTCCTGGCTCTGTGTCAGGCGGAGGGGAAGGCACTGCCCACGCAGAGCGAGCCAGGCTGGGAGGCGGATTTGTTCTTAATCCAGTTTGGCCCCATCTGCACTGGCCAAATGGCGCTCTAATCAGCTTTGGCTGCCGCGGCGTCGAAACCTGACTTCAGCCGTGTCGCTAAGCGCCGGCCAGCTGCTTGGGAAATAGGATTGGCCCGAGCGGGGATAAGACACCAGCCTCGCACCTGGCCAGGAGGAAACGTGGCTCTCACCCACCAGCCCAGGGGGGCTTTCCACCCCCAGGAGCCCCCAGGCCTGAACAGCCATTAGATTTCGGCAGTGCCCTCCCCCTGGGCATCTCCCCTGCCTGCCACTTATTTTTCCGTGCGGTAGGCAATGGCTGGTTTCATTTGGTTTCATTTGGTTTCGTTTGCACCCTGCAGACATACAGGGCTGAAAGCCACAGCCCAGCAAGGTACGCACTGAAGATCAGGGTCTCCGGGATGGTCCCTGGAGCTGAGCGAGGGCTCATGGACTATGCTAGGTGCGGGGATTTCTAGGTCTAGACCCTCAGGGTCCTGGCTGAACGCAGTCCTGGGTGCAACCTGTACAGGCAGCTCTGTGATTTCGGAGCAAGGCTCTGGGGCGAATCCCACCCTTGTTTCTGTGCAGGAACTGGGAAGATGGATCAACTCAGGGGTTTACTTCCCTACCTACCTGCCCGGCGAGGTGCAGACGGCCAGGCTTGCACAGCAGCACTAGCCCCTGGGAGGAACATCTCCCCCACCATCTCCCTGATTGATCCCTCTCCATTATTCATAGACATTATCCAATTAAGAAATTAATTCTGCCCCACTCAGGAAAGCATCAGGCCTTTTGCATAATACACGTGGTCCTTCCAGCCACCGCTTTGCTTGGTACTCTGTAGCTCCAAACTTCCCATGAATTAAACCACCAAGGAAATGAATAATAATAATAATAGACAAAAGACTGTGCATTCGGTGCAGTTAAGGTTGAGAGAATCAGCAATTTAAGGATCCAGATGTGCCGGAGGGGGGTGGGACTGTCATCATCCTAGTGCCAAACAGCATCAACCCAGGGGATTCAGACTTACAGTTACACCTGGAAGAAAAGAAGCACGTTAAGGGATGAAAATACAGTTCGGGCATTTCCCGTCTGATTAGAGTCAAAGCGCTTGGGTGCCTGGGGCCCAGGCAAGATTAAACTCATTTTTAAGGACATGTTATTTTGGCCTTCTCTCTATTTTCTCCTCCCCTGCTATTCTGCAAGGGCAGAGGTAAGGGCCTCTATGCTGAATGGGGGAAAAGACAATTGTGTGGGTGCAGCTCAACAGCTGGGAGACGCTGTTGTAAATCATTTTCTCCCTAGGAGGGTGGCAAAGCACAGGACCAGGCTCCCCAGAGAGGTGGTGGACTCGCCATCCTTGGAGGTGTTTAAGACCCAGCTGGACAAAGCCTTGGCTGGACGATGTAGCTGGGGCTGGTCCTGCTTTGGACTAGATGCAACCTCCCAAGGTCCCTTCACCCCTCATTGTCTATGAGAGCAAGAAATCCTGCTTTATCTCCCAGCTTCCTCCCCGTCTCAGTCCATCTCCATGTTTCTAAAGGCCTCGTTTCACTGCCAAGCCAGCGGGACCCTCTCCCAGCCCGGCTCACGCGGGTGCTGAGCCCCTGCGGCTCTGGGCAGTCCAGTCGCTCTGCACCTCTGATGCTTTCTGGTGCATGAAGGACCCCTCATTGCAGACCCCAGGACCACCCACCTAGGCTCAGAGCCGGCTGCTCTCCCCTTTGCCCGCGGGGACTGTGATGATGATGATGATGATTACACAGAGACCTGAGGCCCTGCAATCAAAGCAACATTTTTCTCAGTAATACTTTTGCTCTAAATAACATCTCAACAGCGGCCTAAGAGACTGGCTGCAGCTCTTGCCCTCCCTGCAGCTGTCGGTGCCCTGGAGTTGGGAAGGACAGAGCAGGTTCCCTTCCTAGAGCTGCCTCTGGGGCAGCCCATCTCCCCTGACACCCCGACAAGGGGCCATCCCCTCCTCCTCGGGGCTTTCCATGTCCTCCATCACCCAACTGCCAGCTCACGGCTTGGCCGAGGAAGGGTGTCCAGAGGTCACCTGTAACACCTGTAACAGCTACATCTGCATGGCAAACTGCATGGCAGCCACCTCCCAGCCTGGGCTAGCTGTATCCCTGCAGCTGAACTGGTTTGGTGTGGGGAGTTAATTGGCACTGTCAATCAGCAGCACTAATTAGCCCAGCAAAGCCCCGTGCAGACAGCTGCAGCACAGGAGCAGGGCAGTGTTTGAAGAGGTGCCGGCCAGCCTAGTGACTGTGCCACGTTGTGCCCGTCTCCATCTGCCGTGCTGCTTTTTTCCTGCTAATAACCGCCCCCCCAGGGATCCAGAGTCGCTCTCCTCCCTGCCCAGGCCCTGGCGATGGTCATACCCGGAGCAGCAGACAGGGATCAGGAAATGCCCCCTGCTCAGCCATCCCGCAGGAGGCATCTTATCAACCTTGAAGCCAGGCTCCAAAAATGCAGCCGGCAAGTGAACGAGGAGCGTGCCCGGATGTTGCAGGACGCCCAGCTCAGAGCCCAGGGACCCAGCCCCGTCCTGCTCCAAATGCCCTTGGCCCTGCTGGGTGCTGCCTCTGACCGGCCAAGGGCACTAGGCGGTATCGCCTGTGGGGCAACGTGCCGAGAGGGCCTCACTGCCCCGTGCACTGGCAGGCGTTCCCTACCATGCCAAAAAGCCCTTTCCCAGCCATGCTTCAAGCCCTCCTTTGTTTCTGGCGGTGCTGGATCCTCCCGGGCTGAGCCCAGGGTGCAAAAAGCCGGATGGAGGCGACAGGGGAGAGCTGGGAGCGAAGAGGGTGTGGGCCCATGAGCCTGTGTACATGGGTGTGTAAGGAGACACTGCTCCAGTGTAGCTGCTCCAGCCCCACACCCAGCCTCTGGGGGTGGCAGATGCCATGCAGGCTCCCGGGGGTCTCGTGGATGGAGGGGAAGCCCTGGGGGTCAAAGCAAGCTGCCCGCTGCCCCCACCGCCCTTGCTGGGCTGCAGCAGCCAGGCCGGTCGGGGCACTCATGCCCCCTGCTGGCTATGTGGCTGCATGTACATGTCGCACACACAGACATGTCCACACATCTGTCCTCCCGCAGCATCCCTCTGGCTTTGCAAAGTGCAAAGGGGCTTCAGCTTCAGAGGCCGGGGTGGGCTTGGATTGACAGTGCTGCCCCAGCCCAGGAGGCCTGGCAGCCCAAGGGTCCAAGTGTGCACATGCGTGTGCAGATGTGTGCACCTCCTTGCACGTGTGCATGAGAGGGGGACAATTCAGGCCTTCCCCACTGGAAGGGGAGAGCTGGATGCTGCACCGGGGAGCTGGCACCTCTCATGCACCCTGCATAGGGCTGTCCCTGCTGCCCCGGTGCTGTTCCCACTGCCCTTCCCCAGGTCTGGTCTGCAGGGAGTAGCCTGGATTCACCCTCCCTAGGACACGGCTCAGTCCCCTGCACCTGGCGGGTGGCTCGACCACAGCGGGTCATGGGTTCTCGCTGAGCGCCGCTGCAAGCTGCCCAGCACCTTTGAGGCAACTCGGTACCCCACGAAGCCCTGGGCCTTTTAGCCCCAGCCCCCTGGCACCAGCGTTGCCCAGGCCTTTGGTGCAGGCAGGAGGGGGCTCCGCGGTGGGTTGCTGGGGGAGCGGGTGCTGGTTGCGACGGGGCCCTTCCAGCACCCCTAGCCCCCGACTGGAAGCCCACGTGCGGCCGCTGCACCTGGTGACCTTCCCGGGGCGTCCTTGGTGCAGAGCGTGCCATCCCCTGCCGCTCGCGCTCCCCCTCCTGCCCCAGCCCCCCCGTCTCCCACGTGCCCAGAGCTGCCAGCTCCCGAACGCGCAGGGAGCAGATGGTTTCCACGGCAACAGGCAGAATGACGCATTTCCAGCATTCCCAACCCCCTCCCCAAGGGGTGCCTGCCGCGGCTGACGGGGGAGGGGGAGGGCAGCGGTGACTGGCACCTGCCCCGCACCTGGGCACAGGGCGCCGCCAGGCAGCGAGGGGCACGGCTATGTGGGCACACCCACACGCGTGTGCTCGAGCACCGGGGCGCCCAGCCTCTCCCCTATCTGGCCTGGGTGCAATGAAGGGCTGG
>NW_005841880.1:576125-583192 GCF_000455745.1 Alligator sinensis
AGGGTCTCCGGGGGCCCTGGGTCCTTCACCCCCCCCCCCCACCCCCGGGGGCTGTGGTGATGCATGTTCCTGGCCCCAGGGGTGTGTTGGCCCCTTGCTAACGGAGACCACCTCCACTGCCCCCGGCCCTGAATATGAACCCCGCAGCCCTTCGCTGCAGCGGGGACATCACTGGGTCTCGGGGAGCAGGGGGGAGACCCCTCCCCATGGCCCTGTGGCAGCCAGGATCGGGGCCTTGCACAGGCGGACTCCCACCCCCTCCCTTTGGAGAGCCAGAGGCTGCACGGGCCACGGCCCCCCATGCCCCACCCCAGCCCTGGCTGAACTCACCGGGGTGCCCTCGCACAGGCCCGGGGGGCTGCTGGAGCCGAGGGAGAGTCGCGGCTGGCAGCCAGCAGCAAACCACCTCTTGCTAGGGACCCCCCCCAGCTGGCCCAGCAGGGCTGGGGGTGCTACCCCTGTCCCGTGCCCCCGTCCCAGGCAGCCGAGCAGGGGCTGGGACAGGCAGCAGGGCCCCGCACACCCCACATTATGGCAGGGGTTTCAGGGGCCAACGTCCCCGGGGCCGAGTGCAGCTTCACCCTGCTCCTGCCCACGCGCGGGTTGGAGTTTAGGGTGCACAGAGACGGGGCTGCTCCTCTCACGGGCGGCCGCTGTGTCGCACTCAGAGCCAGGCCAAGGGTCCCTGGCTGGCGAGTTCAAGACCCGGATCACAGAGGGGCCTTTCTCATTTTGGGGTCTCCCTGGGGGGGCTCTAGCACGGATGGGGCCCTGCCATGTCTGGCTAGGAGGAGACTTGGGAGCTGGGTGCAAGGGCTGGCGGGGCAGGGGTAAGAGCAGCGGGTAACGCCGGAGCCAGGGCGGGCATCCCCGAGCCCTTGCAATGCTGGCCGGGCAGAGCGAGAGGCGCAGCTCAGCCCCCTGGCCCGGGTGGGCAGCGAGCACGCGGAGCCGGCGGGGAGCAGGAGCCGTTAGTTTATTGAAGGAAGACTATTTCTAGAGTAAAGGCTACATCGTCATGTCGCTGGCTCCTGCCCGGATCGTGTTAAAAAGCCAGTGATGCACGGGAGCTGGTTCCTGGTCTCATGCTGGCGTCCGAGGAGTCCGTGGGACCGGGGGGGACGAGGCAGGGGACGACGGGGGAGGTTCGAAGCACCATACGATAGTCGGGACGTCGGTGTCGGAGCGGGCAGGATCGAGGGGGCTCGCGGCCGTCGGTTGGGGCAATGTACACTTGTAAACAGAGCCGCGGGGCTGGGGCTGGGGCTGGGGCCGGGCCTGGGGGGGTCAGTGCATCCTCCAAGTCCCTGCCTGGACCCTGGACTTGGCCTCTCGGAGGGGCTGGGGGTGGCTCACGGGACCAGCCTGGCATGGGGCAGAGGCGATCCCAGCCCCTTGGCCCCCAGGACACAGACTGGGCTGGGTTCAGCTGGGTTGGGGGGTGAACCCCTTTCTTTGCCCTCGGCGGCTGGCTCCCTCCCTGGCCCCGTGTGGGTGGAGGGGCAGCCCAGGTGAGACAGGTCAATGCCGGGTCCTGAGGCCTGGGCATTGCTTCTCCACGGGCCAAATCCCCCAGCGGGTGCGAAGGGGTAGGGCTGGCAACCTGCCCCCCAGGGTGACCCTCCAGCACTGCTCCCACTGCGGATCTTCCCCCTGTGGGGGGTTCAGGCTCTGTAGCGGGTGCCTGGGGCAGGTTTGTAGCCCCGCTCTGGGCCCGGGACATGGGGCAAAGCAAGCAGGCGCCTCCCTCAAACCCTGAACCTGGCCGGGCTGGCCCGGCTCCAGGGAGCCACAGCTCGAGCCCCTACATCCAGGGCGGCTCGGGCAACCTGGAGACCGAGGGCCTCCGTCACAGCAGGGCCGGGCCATGGGCAGAGCAGAGGGGCAGGGTGTCAGGGCCAGTTCGAGACCCGACCGGGATGCAGGGCAGGGCATGCATTTGGCCTGGCTTTCTCCCCCCGCCCTGTGGGACCAGCTCAGGGTGCCCCGTGCATGCTCACCCGCATTGTGCTAGGATGGGGCTCTGGCAGAACCCACTGCGTTGTGCTTTGGCTGGCAGCTCCTGGGCTGCACGGGGTTAAGGAGCGGGGCGGGGCGGGGGTGCAAGGGGCAGGCTCTGCTCAGCAGAGGGGCTCAGGCTGGGGGGGTCTGGGTGCAGAGCTGGGGGTGCTGCCAGGCCGGGACCTCACTGCTGTGGGTGGGGCTGGGCTAGACGGGGTCCCGCAGGGATGCGTCCCTGGCCGGGGAGCAGGCCTGCGGACTGGGGGATGCAGGGCTGGGTGCTGGGGGTGCAGAGGGGAACGTGCTCCCCCCCGTGCAGGTGCCCAGGGCTGCCCCCGAGGCCAGCGTGCACCCTGCCAGCAGACTCGTCCCTCTCAGGACCTAGCCTGGGTCTGAAAGCACACGCATGAGACCTGCACAGAAGGGACTGGGTGTGCAAACCGGGCAGTGATCGGACCAGGAACGTGCCACGCGCATGCTAGTGCCAGCACGGGGCAGTCGTACATGCAGGGTGTATGGGCAGCCCCTGGCACGCAGGCATGCATGCTCATCTTCCCCATCGCCCTCCAAGCCGCCTGCTGGCCCATGGATGCACCCTCTGCACCCAGGCCGTGCCAGGGCCTGCTTAGGGGGAGTGCGTACCAATGCCCCCCTGCAAAGCCCCAACTGCCCACCCCCTCACAGAGGCCTGGTCCCATCCCACCAGCCCCTGCCTGGCTGCAGCTCCCCCCTGGAAGCCGCAAAGCCTTCCCCAGCAGGAAGAAACAGCTGGCTGGACACAGCATCCAGCACCCCCTTCCCCGGGACTGAGCACCCTTCCTGCTGCCATCTCAGGGCCTACTCCAGCCTCCGCTGCCCTCTTCCTCCCTCCAGCATGCCCACAGCCCCCCGCCATCTGCCACCTTGCCCGCTCTGCTCCCGTGCTCTCCCCTTTGCCTCCCAACCCTCGCCCAATGTGCGGCAGGTGTCCCCTGCCCTTCGTGCCCCAGCGCACCGGGAGTCCCCGCAGAGCTCGGCATCAGCTCCGGCACGGACGAGAGTCTCTGGTCTCTTGTGCATACGACCTGAGTGTGGCCCCAGCCCCGGCAGGGCCGCGGGGACCTGGGCATTGTGCTGCGGGCAGGGTCCCGCCCCGGGCGGTCAGAGCTCACTGCCAGTCCTCAGAGACAAGAAAGCAGGTGTAGAGCGGAGCGGTGCTCGGGGACGGCACAGCAGAGGGGCGGCCAGGACACGGGTGAGAGAGCAGCGCTTGCCCCCTCCTTCACGGGGTTTGGTTTGCAATGGCAGGTAGGGACCCTGCTGTGCCCGGGTGAGAGTCCAAGAAGCTGGCAGCGTCCTCCGCGTGCTTCATGCCAGGACACGGGACTCGCACGCGTGCCAGGGAGCATCCATGCTGGAGCCGGGCAGCGTCTGCACACACAACAGTTCTCAGGACTTCCCCAGCGGAGGCGTCTCCTCAACTCGCTGCTAGGAGCAAACTGGACGCAGCCTGGTCCCTGCCCTGCTATTGCCAAGAACACGCCGCCGGGCCGGGCGCCGCGGGGCCGGAGAGGAGAAGGCGAGGGCCAGGTCCCGTGGGCACGGCGGCTTCCTCGGCGCAGTCACAGTGATACGATGCAGAGAGGCGGGCAGGGCGGGGGGGCACAGGGCAGCGCTGCCCGGAGCTTCGGGGCCGACGTTCGGAGGGAGACGGGGAGGAGGGAGGCGTGGAGGAGAGGAGGCCGCGGGCACGGAGGGTCCGTCACATGAGGCTGCACTTCCCCTTGATTTTGTCTGTCCTCTTCTGCTTGTTGGAGCGCTTGCCGTCGATGGTGAGGCTCATGTTCCTCTTCTTCTCCAGGTTGAGCAGCTCCTGGAAGAGCTCCTTGACATTGTAGTTCATCTTGGCCGAGGTCTCCATGAAGGCGCACTTCCACTCCTTGGCGACCGCCTCGCCCTCCTTGGTCTCCACCTCCCGCTGCGTCTCATCGCACTTGTTGCCCACCAGCATGATGGGGATGCTCTCCACGCTGCCCTTGATCTGCAGGATCTGCTGGTAGATGGGCTTCAGCTCCTCCAGCGACTGCTTGCTGGTGACGGAGAAGACCAGGATGAAGGCATGCCCCTTGGAGATGGACAGGCGCTGCATGGCCGGGAACTGGTGGCTGCCGGTGGTGTCGGTGATCTGCAGCGTGCACACGCTCTTGTCGCAGCTGATGACCTGCCGGTAGGTGTCCTCGATGGTGGGGATGTAGGTGTCGCGGAAGGTGCCCTTCACGAAGCGCAGCACCAGGGAGCTCTTGCCCACGCCCCCCGCCCCGAACACCACCACGCGGTAGTCGTTGCTCTGCTCCGGCATCGTGGATCCGGGATGCGGACGCCCCTGGGAGGGGAGAGAGAGGGACACGCTCCTGTCACGTGTGGGGGAAGCATGAAGAAACATGCCGAGTGGCATGGGGCATCCTCCTGCCAGCCCAACCCGCCCTTGGACAGGGCACGTCAGAGCAGCCCACGCCCTGTCCGGCCCCTTGTTCAGCCTCCCCCGGCTCCACGGGGTCTCCTCGCCACCCCACGCCGGAGGGACCCCCCTGCACACCCAGCCCTGCCCAGCCTGGTGGGTAGGGGCCCTGCCAGGCCGGAGAGACCCATTGCAGGGCTCTTTGTTCCCACAGTGCAAAGAAACCAGAGGGCTTGTAACCATCCATGCTCCCTGCCCAGCATGGCCACGACTCAGGAGTAACCTTCAGGGAGCCGGGGCCAAGGGGAGGTTGCAGCTATTTCCCCAGGGCTGGGCTGGGCTAGAGGCTGCTTCCTGGCCTGAAGGAGCCCCTGGGAGAGGCTGCAGCAGGGCTGGGGCTGGTCTTAACCCCCTCACTCCGCTCCCCCAGCGGCTTCAGTGCCTGGGCAGGCAGACCGGCCCCCTCCCTGAGCACCCCCTTAGCCCCTGGGCTCAGCTCCACCTGCGTGCCAGGAGGCTGGAGGGAAGCCCAGTGCCCATGTGAGCAGGAAGAGGCACATCCCAGCTCTGCAGCCCAGCAAGGGGAGGGGGCTCCAGGGGGGCCATGAGTCAATGGGGGTCCAGGTGCACCCCCACCCCAGCGCCAGCCTCTCCTCAAATAGCCTGGATTTCCCAGCCCCCTTCCCCAAGCCCAGCATGCAGCCACCTCTGGGGGGACACACCACACAGTGACACCCCCCCCCCCCGGATGCTGCCTGCTCCTGCCTGCCCTCTCCCTTCTCCCCCCTGGGCCTTTGGCAGCTCTGTCAGCTCAGGAGCCAGCGCGGGTCGAGGCTGCGCTGACGCTGGCTCAGCCCGTGGTGCTGCAGAGCTGTCAGGACATGAATCACCATTTCACAACCCCCAGCACAGACACGAGGCGCTAGCACAGAGGCCCCAGCTCTCCCCTGCCCACCCACCGGCCTGGCCCCGGGCAGGGGAGGGGGTGCTGCTGCACAAACACCTGCCCCAGCCAGGCAGCAGGAGCTGGGGATCGAACCCAGGCAGCCCGGCTCTCGGCTCTAAGCACTGGGGAACAGGGTGGGACAAACCCAGCACCTCTTGCCCTTGATGAGTCCTTGCTGGTGCTACAGCCGCACCTGGGGCAGGTGAGCAGGGAGGGGAGGGGGCTGTGGCTCTGCTCCGGGGCCAGGAAACACCCCCCCGTAATAGCGGCTATTTTTACCCGAGGCTGCCATATGGCCGGGCGGCCTGTGCAGGGGCCAGCTGGCGGGAGGAGCTGTTTCGGGAGGGGGGAGCTCGCTGCCTGGCTCCAGCCCCCCGCACCCGGCATTGCTGATCAGGGGGAAGGGGGTGTTCGCCCCACAGCAGTGGTCCCCAGCCGCGAGCTGCATGCACCTGGCTGGGGAGAGGAGCTGGGGCTGGCTGGGCCTGGGGAACAGGCTGCAGCCCCCAGGGCTGGGAAGTCAGCATCGCCCCAGCTGGGCGGACCTCAGTGGCTTCCCTGCCCTGCCGAGCTGGGGGATGCGGGGGGAGGCTCGGCCCCAGGTAGATACACTGCGGGGCTGCACGGGTCCTGCATCCCCGCAGCTTCCAGCTCCTGCCTGCTCTGGCTCCAGGGGGTGGGGGCAGCTGGGACACCCTGCGCAGCCTCCACACAGCTCAGCCCTTTCCCTGGAAGACCTCAGTGCCCAGCACAGACCCTCCCGCTCGCCCGGCCTTGGCACCGGCTCCCTGAAGGTTACTCCAGAGCCATGGCCGCGCTCAGCCCTGGGCAGGGAGCATGGATGCTTGCAGGCCTGCTGGCTTCTTTGCACCATGCAGTGCGGCTCTCTGGCCTGGCAGGGCATCTACCCACCCTGTGCTGGGGTCAGCGCCTTTGCAAATGCCCCCAGCACAGATCAGGGCCTGGGCACGAGGCCTGGGGAAGCTCAGAGGCAGCTCCTGCCCCGCGAAGCCTGCGACAAACCCGACCAAGGGAAGCAGACACTGAGAGGGGCAGGGTCCTCCCCGGGGTGCGGAGAGGATGTCCTGCCGTCCCGAGCCAGGCCCTGTCCTGCTCCCAGCGCTGCCCCCCAAGTCCTAGCTGGACGGCCAAGTGCGGAGCTGCCGGTGCCCGCGGATGTGCTCATCTGCCTCGCGCCCGCGGCGAGTGACACGTTGGAGCTGCTGCTTCCCACCCCGGGGACCCGGGACAAACAACACGGCGCAGCAGGAGCTGCTGTTAATCACCCCCCTGGGGAATCGCTGCGCGCCAGCGCCGGGACCCGCGTCCCGCAGGCCCCCCCAGCGTGGATCAGAAACTCCCCACCGCTGCCCAGCACGCACCGAAGGCAAGCGCCTGGGAACCAGAACCCGGCACGTGTGTGTGCACGCGTGTGCAAGCATGGGCCTGCAGGTGCGAGCGTGTGCATGTGCACGCCGCTGTGCGTGCGATGCTTCACTCCAGTGCAGAGCCAGGTGAAGCTGTGGACAGTCAAAGCGGGGCAGGCCGAGGGGTGGGGAAGGGGTTTGCCGCTGAGCCACGTGCTGTAGGCTGGCCGCGTGGGCACGGCAAGCCCGAGGGGGACAGGCCACGGGGTGGCAGCCGGTGCAAGCCAGCCTCGCTGCCCCGCTGGGCCAACGCCGA
>NW_005841880.1:583241-584775 GCF_000455745.1 Alligator sinensis
TGCAAGCCAGCCTCGCTGCCCTGCTGTGCCAAGGCAGACACTAACCCCAGAGCCGCGCGGTGCCAACGCTGCCGGGGAGGAAGGACGGTGTCACCATCACGGGGCCCATCTGAGACCGGGCTGTGCTGCAGGCTGCCCGCCTGACTTGTGCCCCGGGTCTGTGCCGCCCTCCAGAGCAGCAGAGGAGCCCTCTCGCCACGTGCTGCAGATGTTGGGGTTGAGGGGGTCCCCGGCAGCCTGTGCAGAGCCCCCGGCTCCTGCTGCTATGTTGGTCCCAGCGCCCGGGCCAGCCCTGGGGACCTCGCTCCACCCCAGCTGCAGCTGCCCCACAAACAGACCTTGCTTCTTCTCAGACCTACTGCCACTGGCAGCTCGTTGGGGGCAGCACGGGCACAGCAGGGACTGGGCAGCCGGCCCGGGTGAGGGCCACGGGCCTCCTGCTTGCCAGGGATGGGGGAGAACCAGGCCTGGCAGAGCAATGGAGCCGGCCAAAGCCACAGCAGGTGCTGAATGACAGATGCCGCGAGCGAGCCGGACCGCAGGACGCCAAGCACCCGGCCAGCCCTGCTCCCGGCTCTGAGCCCTCTGTACTGCGACCTCTGCCCAGAGCTCGGGGGGCGAACCCCGCTCCCTGCAACACACACCAGCCCTCCAGCTCACGGTGCTGTTAAGGCCGGAGGCGCACGCCGAGCTGCACGGGGCACAGGGCAGGCCCGGCGGTTCAACATTGACTGGCTCCCAGGGCTGCCCAGCGGGAGACAACCCCAACCCGCCGGCTGCTGGGGACAGAATCAGGCCCCGCTGCTTTGCAGGTGGTCACAAGGGCCGGATGCTTTGAGGCATGGGGGTCGGGGTGTTCAGTCCCCCCACGTGGCGCCTGGCCAGGGAATCAGGGCTCCGGCGTCCAGCCCCAGTGGCGGGAGCCCGAGCAGGCAGAGACGGGGCAAGGCTGCACACCCTGCCCAGCCCTACCCTGAGCTCTTGGGGAGCCCAGAAGGGACTGGGGCTGGGGCACAGCTCCTGGCACCCGGCTCTGGGCAGGCCTTGGGACCTGGCGGGGCTGGCAGACGGAGCGAGGCTGTGCCAGCGCCCCCGCTCCCGGCCTGCCACGTTGATTTCCCACCCGGGGCTGATCTCCCACCCCGGGGAGCGGGGTGCAGGGCTGCCGGCCCCCAGGCCGGCCTGGGTGGAGCGTGGGGCTCCCATGACACCCCGCCAGCCTTTGCGTGCGCCCGGCTGCTCAGCCCGTGTGCGCGTGACCTCTACCCACGCGCTGCAGGGGGGAGGTCTCAACAGGCACCTCTGCAACCCGCCGGCCATGCAGACATGCAGGCACGCATGCACACGCACACGCCTGTGCCCCTTTCCACCCCCCAGCTCCTCACCAGCTTCTGTGCAGGCTCCCGGCGAAATGACACCTGGATGGCAACCCCCCCTCGCCCACCCCCAGCCCATTCACCTCCTGGCAGGCTGCCGGCTCCTCAGGGGCAGGACCCTTTCGTTAGGCAATTGTAGTGGGGGAGGGGAAATGGCA
>NW_005841880.1:584983-585267 GCF_000455745.1 Alligator sinensis
CCGCCCCCAGCCCTGCAGGTGCCCCCACGCCCTGGCGCGGAGCAGGGACCAGCCTGCGCTGCACAGCCCGAGGCACTGCGGAGGGAAGGAGGGAGGGAGGGATGGGGGGGCCTGGGGATGGATGGATGCATGGACAGATGTATGGATATGGGGAGGAGGGATGGATGGATGGATGGGGGGGGATGAGGATGGCTGGTGGAGGGATGGGGTATGGGGAGGGGTGGAGGGATGGCTACACGGGGTATGCGGCGGGGTGGGGGGGACGGAGAGGGGCGGGCTGGGGG
>NW_005841880.1:585581-592795 GCF_000455745.1 Alligator sinensis
CCAGAGGGTGGAGGGGAGGGATGGAGGACGGTGGTGGCCGGTGACCCCCTGGTAGCGGAGAGGGGACCGGGCGGCTGGCCGGGACAAGGCGGGGCTGTTCTCCTTCCCGGCAACGTGGCTCCCCCGCCGCCCACAGGCTCCTCTGGTCAGAGAGGTGCAGTGACTTGCCCAAGGCCACGCAGCGCAGCAGTGGCAGAGCCAGGCCCCGGGGCTCTACAGGCGCACGAGGCCGCACCGGCTCTCCCTGTGCTGGGCCCAGCCCGAGCCAGGCGCCAGGCCCCGGTGCTGTGGGGCTCTGGGGCACTTCGAGGCACCTGCCCTGGCCTGGGACACGGTGCGATGATGGGATGGAGACGTCCAAAGGGCCAGGAGGCCCCTGGACCAGGCGGGAAGGAGCCTGCGACGGCGCAGGCCCGGCGCGGGGAAGGCAGCTCCGGCTTGGGGGGTGGCAGAGGGGAGCGCGGGGCCGAGCGGCTCCCCCCACCCCCGGTGACCAGAGGCGGGATGACTCACGCTAACGCTGGCGCAATGGCAATTAAAATCTGCAGCTGCTATTAATAGCTGCCAGCGGAGGAGCCTGGACATCACGGACGCAGCTGTCAGCACAGGTCAGCGGGCAGGGGCAGGGGCCCGGCTTCCCTGCACGCCGGGACCGGAGCCCGAGGCAGGGGACCTGGGGGGGAACGAGAGTGCAGGGGGGTGGCTTTCTGTTGCATCGCACCCGGAGCTGGGACCTGCAACGCAATCTGCCCTCGCCACCCGGCCTGGCTGCATGGGCCAGTGCCACGAGCCGGACCTTGTTGCTCCAAGCCGATCCAGGCCCTTGCCAGTCTTGCCTCCTGGCCTGGCTCTTCCCTAGGGGGGAGGCTCACAGCCAGTGGCAGGTGGGCTGTATCCCATCTCGGGTCCCTCGGGCTGTCCGAGACCCACCCCAGCTCCTGGTCACCTCCCCAGGCAGGACCTGCCTTTCTGCCCCACGCCTGTGCAGTGTGGGGTGATGCCAGCAGAGGAGGATCGTCCTCGGGCTGGGGCCCGTGGGAATCAGTCCCAGCTGGTGAACTGGCTGCAGGTCAGTCGGGGCCGGTCTGTCACCGGAGCGCGCTGGTGACAGGCCATGTTGCCCGGGCGAGGGTGGCTTGGAGAAGGCTGCTCCTGCCTCCGGCGGGGACCTCTGGGGGTCCCTTCCAGCCTGAACTATGTATGAAACACACCCCGAGAAGCCATGGGTTTGGGGGGGCAGGTGCTGAACCCCTAGAAACTGTAACAGGCACAGCGAGGACTGGACAGAGTCTTTATTGGCAGGGCAGAGGCTCGGCCTCTTCCAGACATGACAGCGGCAGCAGGGTCCCTGGATGCCAGCCCCACGTTCAATCCCCAGCACGGGGAAAGTCTGCTCCCCGGTCCAGCCAGCGCCAGGCTGTCAAAGCAGAATGGAGCCTTTCCCCGGCCCCTTCCCACTTCCATGCAAGCAGGTCCCCAAAACCCGAGCCAGGTCATGCCAGCAGGGGAGTGGAGGGCAGGTCCCCACCCAACCCAGTGGGCAGCACTGAGCTCACGGCCAGGCTGGACCTGAGGGGCTTTCAATGCACTTGCAGGCTGGAGCTGGTAAAGGCTGGCCATCCTCCACTCGCACAATGCCCGGCCCCAGAGCAAACCCCAGTGGGCACCCGGTTCTGCTCCAGCCCCTCTGTGACGGTGCTGGAGAGGGGGGGTTCAGGAAGCAGCAGAGAGCACCCCCACCCCATGCTTGCTCCATGTACCCTCCAGGCAACAGAGGGTCCCCACCAGCCTGGCACCAGGCTTTTTGCCCCCTCCTCCATGCCAAGAGAGGGACAGTCCATGCCATGACTCCGAGGAGTGGGCTGGAGGGGACACAAATCCAGACATGTCCCTGGGCTGAGACTGCCAACAAGAGACCCCTGCCAAGGCAAGTGCCCACAGCTGCTAAGCCTGCCCTGGTTCTTCCAAGCCAGGCGACCAGTTGAGTTCTGCCTGTTCAAAACCTGCACTCCCACAGATGCCCCCCGAGAATTAATACCGGCCAGACAGCCCAGCCTGGCCCACCCGCGGTGAAAGAAAGGAGCAGGGAAGACCTCCCTTCCCAGGAGGCAGGCACACAGCTTGCAATCCCACGCGCATGGCTCATCCGTGGACGCAAGCAGTTCAACAACAGTCCTGCTGCACTGGAGAAGTCATTTAGCAAAGGCTCTCCTGGCTTTAGCGTCACAGCAGCTGGCTGCCGGTGCTGTTGACAGACAAGGGAATTAAGTTGCACGTGGCTAACGCAAGAAAACAGTCACCATGCTCCCCGCCGAGGGCGTACAGTGGGCGAGGAGGTCGTCAGGGCAGCTGAGAGCAGCAGCCAGCTGGATACGTGGCTGTGTTTTTGCAGTGCCCTGCTGTGCACGCAGCTCCTGGCCCCTCGCTTACAGCCCCTGCTGCTCAGACTGCCTTGCACTGGAGCCCACGTCCGTGCAGGGCCGGCTGGAGGGTCGGGGCTGCGCTCGGCAAGGAAAGGGTTTTCCAACTACACGGGCAGGTGTCACTGGTAGGACACTGGAAGCCGCACCTCCTGCCTTTACCGGGTGCTCCCACTAGCTCCAAGAAATGGGACCTGGAGGGCCAAGGCTGAAGTGACGCCCGCATGTCAACAACCACCGAGCTCCGTGCCAGGCTCTGCCCGGGAAGGAAACCAGCCCACCGCCAGGTGATTTCTGGACTGGTACAAGCCTTCCTAGGCTCAGCGGCTGCCCAGTTCTGCCTGACCTTGGAACCCTCCGGTCAACACCAAGACATCACGAGATGCAATCTGGCAACTGCTGCCTTGTAGACAAAGGTGCTCCCAGGCAGCTTGGCTGAAGCCGATGAGAGTAAGGCAACACTTGTGTCTTCGGGCACGCACGCACGCACGTACCCCTGCAGGGCGTGGACATCAAGGAGAGGGAACACTAACCCCTGTGGAAGCCAGGCCAGGCATGTGGGTCTTCTCTCCTGCTGCACGAGCTCCGTAGAGAGAGGCCCGAAGGCTCCGAACCAGGAGTTTGCTGTCTGGCGCAGTGCTGAGGCCATGGATGCTCCTGCAATTTGCTGGAGCTTTGCTGCACTCCTGGGCTTAGACCTGGCTATCGATCGAGACTCAGCGCATCCCTTGGGCCCTGGATCATTTGCGGGAAGTCACCAAATCTCCTCCTTGGCTCCAACTAATACGCAGCGGATCCAATCAGCTCCTGCAGGTGCTGGCAGCACAGGAGAGTGAGAGCGGAGTCAGACGTTGCCAACGGTGGCGCATTGCCCTGGAGAGACTCCGATCTGGGCAAAACCTTGGGGAGTCCTGCTTTGCCCCCAGGGAATGGGGACAGGGGCTGGGAGGGGCCAGACCTCTTCTGTGCTTGCTTTCCAAAGTCGTGTCCCCCCAAAACGCTGCATCTGGTTTATCCATGGCCCCTCGTCCCTGTCCATGTTGGAGAGAATCGACAGCCCCGCACACACGGCAGGGCGAGAGGCAGTGACTCCCAGACGGAGATCCAGCTGTAGCTTCAAACCTGCCAGCAGGAGGGGGCTGAGCACAGGAGAGGAGCAAAAACACCCTTGAAGTCCCAATGCTGGGAGAATCCGTGCTTCTGCCTCCAAGATGCTGCAGTTTCCTACCATGGGATGGAGCACCTGCATGAAGAAGCCAGTCCCAGGAGCGGGCAGAGCAGCTTGGGAGGGACAGTGCTGCTGGCCCATCTGCTGTATGCAGAAGGCTCAGCATCCGAACCACCCGCTTTGCAGCCTCATCAGCTTCCCCTTAAAGCCTGTTCAGGGGCCCCACTCCTCACAGGTGTCAGGCAGATCCATGGGGATGAAAACCATGTGCTTGGTCAATTCAGATACAGGGTGTGTGTGGGGGGGGGAGGCTTTTAAAAAAGAGACCATATCTAGATCTATGCAGGTAACACCAAATTTAGTGGACAGGACAACCAGGGCAGGCAGTTGGTCTATCTCCAAGCTCAGGGTGGATGTCCAGTGCTCTGGGCCCAGCTCCCAGTTCTACTACAGCCCGTCCATCCCAAGACCCCTCTGACAGCATGAAGGGGCACGAGTGCAAGCTGCAAGGGGCACTGCTAAGAATCCATAGCCCAGGGCCTGGCCTGACTCCCCTGCTCCACCTTTCTGGGGAGCACACAGAGGCCCAGGTCCTTCCCTTCAGCTCGGGCTGTGCTTCTCAGACGCACCTTGGCCTGCCATTCTCTTGCAACATGCGCTAGCCCGTCTCACCCCAAAAGCTCTGGGCAGTGAGCATGACAGCCCGGGAGGGGATGTGGCGACTGTGCTGGGCTCCAAAAGGGAACAGTGAAGAGGACGGTGCAGCTCTGCAGAGCGGCATTTGAATCAGGCCTTGCTAATTAGTGTCAGCTGAGGCCCCCAAATTGCCTCCTGCCCCATCCCTTCAGAGTAAGATTAATTAGCTGCAGTATCCTGGAGCAATTGAAATGCTAGTCGGCAGAAACCCGCAGCCAGACCTCACTTGTCACCATACAGGACAGATGTGCCGGCCCGCAGCCGAGATGCTGGATCAGCCGCTTTGCCCCAACCCCTCATCCTGGCTCCTTGCAGAGCTTCGCCGCGGGAACCCGCTGCCATCTTGTTTACTGCGATGGGAGATGCATTGGAGCCTTTATCATTCCATCAGCGGTGCTGAAGGGCTGGACTTGCCTTTGGAAGACTGTGATTTTCCAGCAGCCACAGCTAGTTAAAATGCATGAGCTCTCACGGTCCTGGAAAGGGGGGTGGAGGGTGGGGTATTTGTTAAGCTGAAGATCTGCAGAGCAAAAGGGGACTGGGCATTTTGAGATAGCATGAGCACCCCTTGCACCAACAGCACCCTGCCCCCCACAACGATGGCAGAAACCTGCAGAGACATCCCACAGGGGAGAACTCCCATGACAAACGGTGATCTGAGTCTCTCACTCGGGCCAGTTCGGAAGGATCATGCCATGATTCACAACACAGCAACTTCCCAGACCTGCACCGTGCCTGAAAGCAAGATCTCCACGTTGCAGGGACCCTGCAAGTCTGCCTGTGCTTGGGAACGCTGCAACCAGCCCTCCCGCAATCCCTACCCTGACGTCCAGAGACCCGCAGAAAGGAGCTGAGAGATGACCTGTCCCATGATCTTTCTAACTCAGTGCCTCAGGACAGAGAGCCCTGACCCACCCTGGCACAATTGGCGCACCAACGCTGCTGCAGACAATGCGAATGCTAAACACTCCACGTACACATTCATGCTAGGACATGAACAAATTCAGGACCACGGAGCCAGGGTTCTGCCGGTGCTACGCAAGGGCCTTTGGATGCGAGATCCCAGCTTTGCCAGCAATATGAAGCTTCTAAGGATTCCATCAGCAAAGCGCAGCGAGATCGCAAGGGAACACGGCACGGAGGGATAAAAAAAAGGAGCTTATGGCCTTATTTCTTTGCTTAGTCACCTACTGAGAAACTGCAGTCCCCAGGGATTGACAGGGGTTGATGGGAGCTCTGCTAAGACAGGATTGTAGTGCAGAATCCCATCTACTGGATCCCAGAACGGCTGACGTTTTTGGCAACTAATACAGGCAGGTTTTTGCTCAGAACTCAGCTGGTAAGAGCTGCTTAGTGCAGTCTGACAAGCCCTTATCCCCACCTGCTTTCCACGCAGTTTCTCTGTCATCTTTCACTTTGTGAAGCCCAAGATGGAAAAGAGTAGACCTGGATTCTTAATGGGGGGTGGGAGGGGAGGCGGCTCTGTGCCAAACAGTTGTCGAGATCCCTTCAGAAGCAACATTCAAGCCCCTATTCACTATTACAAATATTACTTTCAGTAGCCTCTGTACAAGCCTCTCCCCACCCTGCTAATGTGGCATGTGGGGACAGTCGCATAACACCTTGTGTGATTCTTCTCCCTTGACCTTGGGGGAACCATTCTCTCTTCAGGTCGATGTGTTGCCACCGTCTGGATGCGGATGCTTCACCCGGGCGCTGGCGTCCGCGTCCCCGCCTGGCTGGAAAGGGGGCTGGCTATCAGCACCGTTTACGAGGGGAAGGAGCTGGGGTCTCCTCTCTGCCCTCACCACTTGAAGAAGACGAGCCCGGCGAGGACGGCATAGCCCAGCACCAGGAAGAGGACCTTCAGCAGGCGGTCGTTCTTGTCCTCCAGCTCCTTCCCCAGGATCTCGAAGAACGTGACGAATAAGAAGGTCCCCCCAGCGATGCCCTGAAGCACCACGGAAGCCACGCTGCTGGCCACATTGCGGGCGCTCTCGATGCCCATGCCGATGCCGATGCCCAAGGGAATCATCAGACTGACTGTCACGGCCAGCTTGGCGGCATCCTTCAGTACCAGCGAGGTCTTGGCCATGCTGATGCCCAGCGCTACGGCCACCAGCGTCTCGTGGATGGCCACCCCCAAAAAGAGGCTCATGACCTTGTCCCCCTCCTCCTGCAGGCCCAGGGCCAGGCCCTCGAAGATGGAGTGGGCCGACAGGGCAAACACCAGGCTGAAGAGCCGCAGGGGGCTGGAGCGGGACAGCTCCTGGATGTTCAGGCCGTGGCTGTGGGAGTGGTGGCTGTGCTCATTGTACAGCGTGCGCCCGTGAGAGGCGGCAATGAAGGGGCTCTCGTACTCAGAATCGCTCCCGACATCCGAGCCGGCATTGAAGGTCTCCAGGTCGATAAAGGAGGGCTTCTCCTTCTGGAAGGTCAGGATGAGCTGCTCGACAAAGACCGTCATGAAGAACCCCACCAGCATGATGGTCTCGGCCAGGGGGTAGTCCGTCGTCACGTTCCCCAGCTTGAGGACTTCTTGAAGCTGGAGCAAAGGAAGGAAAACCAACACAAATGTAGCTACGTCATTCAGCAAGCACCAGAGGGGATTCTCCCTGCGCTGCCAAGCATTTCACTATCAAACCCGCTACAAGGAAGCTGCCCCACCATTCGCCCCGCAGCGGCAGGAAGCTTCTACGTAACGTCAAGCTTTGCAAGCCCTCTAAACATGACGTGCAGGTACACGCAGCGCGTGTGCATCTGTCCCTCTCGATATAAGAGGAAAAAAAACCCTACTGCTACCAGCTACTCCCTGAGCTCAGGTGGACGAGGTCACGGCTTGTGATGGACAGTCCAAAATGTGGTCAGTCCGGGGTGAGAGGGAGGTTTCCATACAACATGCATGGGGGCATTAAAGCTGCAATACCCCC
>NW_005841880.1:592851-593326 GCF_000455745.1 Alligator sinensis
TCAGGGGGGGGTTAAACCCGCAAAACCCCCCCCCCCCCAAATGCACACACGGTTTACCTTTTCCCGGACTGCTGGGAGCAAGGCATTGAAGCAGGTGGCCAGGAAGACCCCTCCTCCGAACGAGTTGCAGAGGGCGAGGACCTTTCTGGAGCGGTGAGCTTTCTCGTAGTCGGCCTCAATCAGCTTGACAGGCAGCAGGGACCCGAGCAGCATCAGCACGAAGACGCCCAGCAGACAAAGCACTTTGGCCACTAGGATTTTCATCCTGTCCCTCGGGAGAGGCCCCCCCCCGGCCGAGCCCCCGCAGAGACGCGTCCCGCGGAGAGACGCTTCCACCGTCGCGTCGGCGCCTACGCCGAGAGCCGGGACCCGAGCGCGGCAGCTGTAGACGGGAGCAAACGCGGCGCTAG
This sequence comes from Alligator sinensis, assembly GCF_000455745.1. NCBI lineage: Eukaryota > Metazoa > Chordata > Crocodylia > Alligatoridae > Alligator > Alligator sinensis. Next base: position 593,262 of record NW_005841880.1, read on the forward strand.
CTGCCCTATTACACGGATAATACCGAACCGCCCCCCCGGCGCCTGGGGCAGGGGTCCGGGCCTGG
>NW_005841880.1:593738-599295 GCF_000455745.1 Alligator sinensis
GGCCGAAGCGTCTCTCCGTCATAACTCTTGCCCTGCCCACTCGTGCGCCGACGAAAGCCCGTCCCCCGCAGCGGCCCAGGCGCGCCGCGAAAAGGGTCCGGCCGGAAACAGGAGCCGGGCAGGAAGGGGCCGGGGGGGGGGCAGCGCTGTCCCAGCAGCGCGGTGCTGAACGCCACGAGTGGGGTTCCCACCGCCCTCAGCCGCCTCCTTGCCCGGGCCAGGATCCCACGAAGCCCGTCTGCAAAGCGGGGAGAGATCCAGGGGATCCCAGAGGTGCAGAGAGACCAGCCGTGCCAGGCCCACCTGCCCCCACAGCGGCGGAAACGCTGGCGCAGCGACTGGCACCAAAACGAAACAAGTCCGGTCTCAAACGGCGCTGAAAAGTCGCATCTCCACGGCCCGGGAGGCTCGACGGGCAGGGCCCGAGCCGGGGCGCGCCTGCAGGCCTCGTTGCTCCGCCGGGACCGCCGCCGAGGGCCAAGGGGGCACTGCCAGTGCCTTCTGAAAAGCACTCCTCGACCCAACCGGCACATCGCCGACCGACTGGAGCCGAAGGGGCAGCTCGCATCTTTAGGACGCTGACAATCCAGGGCTCTGCCTTCTCCGCGGAAAGCTGCCGGACCCACCGTGCCCCTGGGAACGCCCTGCGCTAAGGAACAGGCGGAGAAAGCCCGAGGAGCCCGAACTTCAGAAGCTGGACTCGGGCAACCCCCTGGGCCAGGAGACAATTTGACACAAGTGCTTAGAGAGCAGACAGAGGCAGGGCAGATCTGAGCCGGTGGCAGAGCCAGAGGAGGCACTCACTTCCTCTCCCCCGCCCGGCTGAACCCTGCATCCAGAAGCAGCAATGAGGAAGAGTCAACGCACGAAGGATCAGAGACCCTCCCCCCACCCCGGGTAGCGGAGCCAAAGACCGGCTAAGCTGCAGAAGAGAAGCCTTTCCATGCACAGCAACCACCACAGGACTCGTTCAGGAGCATGAATATTTATTAAACAATGCTTCAGGCTCTGACCTACAAAACAGCATTCTTGTGCCAGAAAGAGAGGGGTGGCGTACAAAGAACGAGCGTGATACAGGAGAGCCTAGCGCAGTTCTGCGGGTGGTACGTACTGCACGCGCAGCCCACTGGCTGCCAGAGCTCAGCACCCCTTTGCCACCGAGAAAAAGTCCATGAACTGCAAGGTTAAAAAAAAAAGCCGCAGTGTCACCGAGCCGCTGCTTGGCAGATTCGTATCAAAAGAGAGCGACCCAGAGAGCCGGTGGCCGCTACGCAAGAGTAGTTAAGTAGGAGAGCCAGGCCCCGCTTCACTCGTCGCGGGTTTTAATACATTAGTTCGGCATTTTAGTTCACAAATAAACAGAAAGCCCAATGCATTGGGCTGCACCCGAGCTGCGAATGGTCGGAGCTCCATGGGATGCAGGAGAAACTGCCCAACAGCACCGAGTGCTCCGCACAGAGGAGAGGCCAAAGACTAAGACTCTCAAAGGGAAACATGGTACTTTACTTGGCCAGGCCCCTCCGCGGCTGGTGAGAGTCTGCGGAGGCAATTCCCCAGGAGCAGAGCCAGGACCGACTGGCCGGTGCCACGGGCTGTATTGGAAACTGCATCACGGCCCTTTCCTAGAAAGGGGTTCTCTCTGGTAGGGGAGGGAAGAGGCAGATCGAAGCTAAAAACAGTCTTAAAATTGTCAAGTCGGCCCTCAAACATACCCTCCCCGCAGAGCTGGATACCGGCTGTACGACACGGAGTTTGACGTCTCCTTTAAGTAACCGCCAAACGGCACGGGGAAATAAATATGGAGACAAGACAGACCCGGAGGGAAAGACACACAACTCAGAGCAGGAAAATCATTCCAAGAATGGGAAAGAGAGCGCAGCCCTGCCTGGGCAATGCTAGCATTACCACCGCCCCACGACTGGGCTCAAGGATGGCCGAGCTGTCCTGAAGGCTGTTCCTGACAAAGCAGCGCAGTCTGCCTTGCTATAGAAACTGGCTGTGTTTTGAGGTGTCTATAAAATCCTCTCCCCAGTCAGAGCACTCCTAGAGAGCTGCCCCCAAAGTGGGATGGAGTCACTTGGAAACTAAATCCACACCTGCCCCCAAGCCCCAGAGCCTGGTGGCTCCTAGTCTGAACATTGCTTCCATTTCTTGCTGCCTTGTGAGAGCACCACGGAGACAGGGGAAAGCCTGCTCTACAAAGGGACAGGAGAAGGACCGGCCACACGAAACCCCCAGATCCACAAAGGAAAATAAACAGCGTCAAACCTCCCTCCCATTCCTCAGCAGAAATCGAAGACATGAGTTGCAAACACATCTCCGCACAGAACGAGGAGATGCAACTTGATGGCACCTTTAAAACAATCCAGAAAATGACCCTTAAACTGCAATGGAGAAACCGTCGGTGGAACAGTCACCAGGAGTTTTGGCAGCTCTCATGAATTTAAAATTGTGGAGACCAGTTCAAGCTCGAAGTGGTAACACCCCCAAAAGGCTGCAGTACAGTTGCCACCTACGAGAACTCGAGACTCTCAGCTAGGAACAGAGGAATCTGCTAGCTTAATTTCCATGCCTGAGCTGCCCCGGACACAGGACGGATGGAGAGGCAGCATGGCGCAAAGGAGACCAGAATGTCCAGAAATATCCAGTGAAGGGGACTGCAGGGAACAGACGGAGAAATGGGTTTCTAGGAGCCACAGCCTTCCACCTGCCAGCTCGTTATTCATTACAACAGGAACAAGCCAAGGCTCTCCCTGCCCTGCTGCGGCAGAAAGCACCAAGGAGGAAACATTCCAGCAGCAAAACAAGCATCTAAAAGGGGAGGACGGAAGGTAAAAGCCCAGGAAAGGCTGGAGGGTGTTGCCAGCCTCTGGTGTGGGCTCCTGCAGCAGGCAACCCGGGCACTATCAATCCCAGGATGAAAACCTGAAGGAAGAGCCTGTGCCAGGCAGTCGGCACCTGCGGCTTAGGGCTCTGCTCCGTGGACAAAAGGGATGACAAAGCCGAGTGTCCAAGTAGTTTATTCTCTGTGAGATACACTGACCGCGTGGCCATGTTAAAAAGGAGTGCTTACAAACCTCTGTTTCCTAGTCAAGTATTTGCAAACATCTCCCCTCCCTCCCTCCCTCCAACAGGCTCCCGAACCCCACAGGGCACCTTCCAGCACTGCCTTTACACCCCCCCACCCCCATATTCCATGTTGTCACTCCCAGCTTTATAAAATCCCTTCCTAGAGACTCTTCAAGGGACTCACTAATCCCTGGGAGTCACCCCACAGCTGGACTATTAGTAGGGCTGGTGACTCTAGAGGTGCCGGGGCAAGTTATGCTCATCTCCTCCCCTTCTCATGCATCCCACGCTGGGGCACGACTGTTCCTTGCCAGTCCCTCAGCCCAGGCAGTGATCACTCAGTATCTCACAGACACAAACAGCAGTTTTATTCCCCCATTCATAACCCCAAGCAGTAGGGGTCTGGAGTCCCTGTAAAATCGGCTTCGTCTCCCTTCCCTCGCTACCCCCAAAGCCCCGGTCTCCTAATCGCTCACATGCAGAGACAACAACAAAAAAACCCCTAACAACTGTTAAAAATAGATAAGAGGACACCAGTGTTCCTCCTTCCCCCTCTCCCGCCCCCTCCCCACCCCCACTAGCTCACAGAGAGAGTTACAAAGATAGAGCCATGATTTCTTCCTTTCTTTACACACTAGACAGACTGTGTCATCACTGGCAAAAAAAAATAAACTGGAAAGTGTATCAAAAGATGCTCAGTATGAAGTAGTCACAGAGAGTGGTCTTGCGCTATGCAGCCTGCCCCCAAAACACACGCACTTTCACAAAAGCCTTTCAGAGGTATCCGCTGACATCGCCCCACGTTAACAAACAGTGCCGACGACATTGCTACCGACCTGAATGACAAATGCAGGGAACTTGACTGACGGGCCCCAGCGCCTGGGTGCGAGGAGGTGACGACCACCCAGGGGCTGGGTTAGAACATCAGCTTCTTTTAGCTGCAATGGAAGGATTTAAAGAGGGGACTCGAAAGCTCCCTTGAAGGAGAAGGGAGACGAGGAGGGTGAAGACTTCTGACACCGGAGAGCACCTCATCCTTAGGAATGGGTTAGCACCCCCCCAGGGAACAAGGTCATTTTCAGAGTTTTCTAGAAAAGGCGATGGATGCTGGTTTGTGGTTGCACCATGCTGGATCTTCCAGAAGGGGGAAGGGAAGGATTTGGAGGCAGGAGCAAAGACACAAGGGAGAAAACGAGAATCCGGCTCTAACATGCAGGCGCAGGGGGACCGGCCTTCCTTTGTTTGCTTGTTTGTTTTCCTCTTGGACGTTTCCGACTTGAGAAATGGCAACACACACATGGCTTCCAGTTTTGGTAGAAGGACAGAATTCCCACGGGCGGCACTGCGGAGACAGGGAGACAAAGCGACTTACGGGGCTGCCTTCTTTTAAAGCATCCCCTTTCAGTTCAATTAAAATGTCAATTTAGGTTAAAAAAACAACATTTCTAGATTTTTTTCACGTTAAAACTGAATTACACTTTAATTGCCTCTTACATTCAATTAGTGATCCCCCTGCACTGCAGATAGCAAGGCCTCCTCTGTCTGCTGGCCAGCAAAGGGTGTGTAAACAAGCTGTGCATCAATAATCTTCCACGCACTTCACAATGCCAACCCTCCACCCCTCTCCAAGGCCCGGGGATGTGGGGACCATTTGACAAGTGGGCAAAGACAGAGAACAGGGCAAGTCAATTGTCCAAAGACCCAAGGCAGCTCTTCCACAGCCCAGGACAGAAGCCTGCATTGAGCCTGGGTGCACTGGAGCGCAGGGCTCTGAACTTAATCACACCTGGTACGTTCATTCCGGCTGATCGTCATTGCTGGCACTAGGGGTTCGACTCCTGATCTGGCTTCGTAACTGTTCTATTAGCTCTGGGTTCTGCTGCTGCATCTGCTGAGCAAACTGCTGGCCTCTGGAAAGAGAAAACACCACACAACTCAGGACTGCCTGGAGCGCAAAAGGGCAAAAGACCCCAGGCAGCAGAACCACAGCCTGCCCGATACGAGCAGTGGGAGAAAGGCTACTGGGAAGCAGCCGTGAGGTGGCCTCTGCTGAAGGTGCTCAATTATCAAATGATGCTTTGACGTTTGATTGAGGCACCCGAAACGCATGCAGGTGATGGGAGGGGAACGAAAGCCTTTTGTTCTACTCACGCTTGGATAAGGCTGGCGAGGTCGTTTGCCGAAGGGCTGGTGCCCGTGGCACCCACAGGGTTATGGCCACCAGAAATCATCCCAGACATGCTGCAAAAAATCATCGATTGCTCAGAATAAAAGAAGAGAGATGTCACTGAGCCTGGGGAGGGACGAGGACAGTGAGTTATCATGTATTAGCTTCATGACTGAGAGGAGAAATGACTTGCTGGCTAGGGATTAATTGTAACAAGGTCCCCAGAATCCTAGGCAAGGTATTTCTACAGCAGCATGAAAAGCCAGGATCTCTGGTAGGATTAGCAGAGTCACATCCCTCATCCTTATTTCTACTGCTGAA
>NW_005841880.1:599563-605705 GCF_000455745.1 Alligator sinensis
ACCCCTGATCAACCCCTCAGGAGTCTTGTTTGAGCATTTAGACACGTGGGCATCACACAGACATCCATGAATTTATCCTCACATCCCTCCTTACCCCTCTGTTACAGTGAGGAACAGAAACAGATATGAAGGGACCTGCCCGAGGTCCTACAAGCAATCGGTGGCAGAGCCAGCTTTTATACACCTACAGCTGTGTTTCTAACCCGAGTCCCTCCAGTACCCACGCCCAGCCTCACCCAAAGGCCAACCGATGCAAAGCCTGAAGACAGTGACTTGGAGGAAGAATGAGGTGGGATTGTACTTACAGCTGCTGCACTTGTGGGTTGTTCATGAGGTTAGATGCCTGTTTGAAAAGGAAAAAAACAAACAGTTCATATTCCTGGCCATCCTTTCTTTGTGTGTTTGTCTTTGTTACAAGGTATTTAGCAGAATTTGTAGATTCGCTGGAGTCTGACATGGCCATGCAGTGAGGGCTTCTGCTCTAGCCTCAAACTTGCAACCTCTGGGCTGTCAACTGTCGCCTTAGTACCCGCACCACCCCAACCCCATCAGAAACACCTGTGCACACAGACAGTCGATGGGCCGCTGGACTCTGCTGGCAACACAATGACAGAAATGCTTCAAACTGTGTTAACAGGGAAGCACTGCCAAACAGCAAGACTTTATGCAGAACAATTTTCACTTGTAGCAGAACATGGGTGCAAACAGCACAATGCCCAGGCCAAAGCTGGGAACACAGAGTGCTCCCATCCCTCCTGCGCTGCGGTGAACAGCCTCCAAGTAAGGCCTGGCTCTGTAGCCATACTAAGATGTACATTCAGCCTCCGCAAAGGGATCTGGATTGAACGGAAGCCCACCCGCTTGCTTCATTCCAGACAGATCCAATGCAAACTGACCACGCTTTACCACACACACTCACCATGCTCATGAAGCTGGGGTTGTTCAGCAAGCCGGCTAAGTCGAACCCTCCCGTACCTCCAGTCTGCAAGAGGAAAGCACAACGCCATGCAGTCAGACACGAGGACAAATCAGAGCACCTCCTAATGCCTTAAGATGTCCCCTGCCACTGATCCAAGGGGTGTGCCTCAAAGCAGAATGCAGCTTGTTCTGTTCTCTGCTACAGGTGCAAATTGTTCTGCATAAAGTCTTGCCACTTAAACCACGACAAAGCCAAGCACGATCCTGACTTACGGTTCTGTGTTTATACACTTGCAAAGATCCAGCACCCACATAAACTAAGGCTTGCAAGATTGAGTCTCAGTTCTACTAAAGTCCCAATCAGGACTTTAGTTTTAAGGCCACATTACAGCAGGATTTTCTTCTCTTCAAGTGATATTCAAGGTAAAAATCAGACTACAAAAGACCCCTTCCCTCTTGCTAATTATGACTGGTATAAAAGGGAGAGATTTCAAATATTTACTCTCCGAACTAAATGGTAGTAAAAGTTAATGCTGTCTCAGGCAGCTATACTCAGTGTTTTAGTTTTGCTTTTTCTAGTCAGTTTTATGTCCCAGCTATCATGCCTGAGCTCAGGGCACTGCAAGGTAATTATTCTCAGCAATTACTAGAAATACGGTAGACTCTATAAACTCTTTTTCCTCCAATTTCATGGTAAACCCATGCTCCAGACTTAACCCAAGCCAACAGTACCCACGTCCAAGCGAGACACTAATGACCAACAGCTGGTCTTTAACAGTGAAGACACCTCTTCCCCCCCCCACAACATCCTAATGCTTTGCTTTGCTCTCCAAATAAGCTAAGGAAAAACATACCGGACTGGGGGTCTCTCTCATTTTCTGTTCGGCTATTTTCAGGTTTGACTTGTATGTGTCGTTATCCGGATCCAGCTCCAGGGCTTTTTTATAGTACTCCACAGCTTCTGTGTGCTTACTTAAACTGGAAAGGGCCAACCTGCCAGCAACACAAGGAAGAGAGGACGATGAGTTACGTACCCAGAGATGGACAGGTAAGCCATGGGTAGAACACCACTGATGGGTGTCACCATCACAAACCCTGCATCCATTTGGAGGTGAAAGCCTCTCCAAGAGAAGCACTGCCCAGGACCTACCCCATCCTGCCGTAGGCTTTGCTGTAGCTTGGATCGATGCTGATGGCTCTTTCACAGTCCCTTACTGCTCCAGCGTAGTTCCCTAATTTACTGTAGGCAGCAGCCCTGGAGGGAAGGCAGAGAAAGAGCTTTTTGGGCCTGAACTCTGCTCCAGGTCCCCTGCAAAAAAGTTGGGCACCTGCACTCCTGAAAAGACTAGGAGGGTGGTGAAGCACTGGAACAGGTTACCTAGAGAGTTTGTGGATTCTCCATCCTTGGAGGTTTTTAAGGCCCAGCTTGACAAAGCCTTGGCTGGGATGATCTAGTTGGGGATGGCCCCAGGGCGCTGGTCTAGATGTGACCTCCTGAGGTCCCTTCCAACCCTCATGTTCTAGGAGTCTAGGATGTGTGTGATGAGGTTATCTCGACGGCCATGTGTACGCATGCCATTACAGCAACTGTGTGTTTAAGCTAGGGGGAAAGAGGTCTGTCCCAAAGCCTGTTTCAGTCAATGAGCATCTCCCACTGTGTCTAACTGCCTTTTGCTGAAGCCTGTAAGATATTTTGCGTGCTGGGCACACAGCAGCGCATGAACCTCTCTGAAAAATGCCTTCAGTTCTGCTCACGTTTTGTTTTGCTGTGCTGGTATGCTGGATCTTTCCAACCCAAGCTGCCTACCTTGACGAGAAAGGGCTATTTTACATCAAGCCGGGCAGCATGATGGACCACCCCGTAGCTCAAAGTGCTTCTTGGAGCTAGTTTTCACACCCAGGCCCTGTTTAGAGCGGCCAGCGTTACAAGGCTGGCAAGAACCAAGGACAGAAGATCAGCACAAAGTTCATCATGTACCGTCTGATTCTGCTAAACCAAGAACAGCCTGATAGGAGTCAGATCAAGGCTTTGGCCAGGTTAGCATCCCATCAACAAAGAGGGAAAGGCACAGTCTAAAAACATGAGGCACAAGATCCCTGCCAGTACCTGTTGCAAAAATACACGGCATTGGATGGATTTAACTCGATCGCTCTGCTGTAGAACGACACGGCAGCTTCAAAGTTTTCAGCCTTCATTTGCTCATTTCCTGAAAAGGAAAAAAATAGTGTTGCTATAATAAGTTAAAACTTGGCAAAACCCCACCACGATGATGCAGGGTCTCAAGCTTTCCAAGCGGCTGTTTAAAAAAAAGAAAACGATGAGAAAAGGAGCAGGGATACAAGACTGAAAGCTCTGGCCTTTTGCCAGTGCCTTAGAACATGAGTGAGCAGGAGATCTGTTCATACACAGCGCGGATACGTCTGTTGTGGCAACTGTGCTGCTCCTGGTATGACGGTGCTTCTAAGCTACCGACAGCCATGTCAGAAGGGAACCTGCCAGTTCGCACATGGATTCTACTTCCCCATTTTGAAGGCACCATCGAGGCTTCTCACTGCCGCTTTTCTTGCTCCCCCCCCAGCCACAGACCCATCAAGCCAGGCTGTCAGAGAATGGGCAGCGTTTCCATTCAGGGCCCATTCTGCTGGGAAGTGGAGCCACGCAGGAAGCAAACTGTGCACCAGGAGAAGGTAACAACTTGCCCAACACTCTTCCAGATTATAGCTACAGCTCAGGCAAACCCAGCAGGCTCCCAACAGGACCGTGACCAGGGCAGCGACATCCTACCAGCTGTGGTACCCGCACTGGCTTAGACCTGGCCCTTCGGTTCTTCAGGGCTGGCAAGCATCGTGGCGCCTAGTTTCCACACCCCGGTTCAGAAGGAACTGTGCAGAACAGGGGGAAGCGCCCGCTCCAGCACAGCACACCCCGACCCCTTGTGAGGGGAGCCCTCCCTCCACTCTGCACACACCCCTCCGTCACCCACACCCATGCTCAGCTCAGCCCAGCCCACGCAGCTCCCTCAAGGACGCGACCTTCAGTCTTCAGACGTTCAGCTTCGGTGATGTCCTCTTCAGAAGGGGTGACCGGCTCGGAGCTCGTCCTGCTGTCCTGAGACTCCTAGTAAACACCAAGGGGAGAGAAAGGCATAATTTAGTGTCACCAGCATCTGCTACAAACCAGCGCTACAATCCCCTGCAAGGCTGGGTCCTTCAGAGTGAAACGCTGCCAGCACCAACTCCCCCATGGGGACAGTGCAGCCTCGAAACCGAGCCACACGTGCATTTCTCACAGCGATCCTGAATCCGCAGCTCTGCCCCGCAGGACACTCACCCGTCCTGTAGCAAATTCAAAGATCTCAGGGAGGGTCTGAGACACGGCCAGCCCTTGATCTTCCATGGACACACCATACGCCGTCTCCAGGCACTGGATTGCAACTGGGTGGGGAAAGAGGGGGACACTTAGATTTCCTCTTGCCTTCTAGAGCCGCGTTTCAACCCCGCTCCACTCCCCTGGAGTCTGGACTCAGGATGCCGATGGGAAAAATCCCAGTCCTGCTGCTAAAGGACGACTACTAGCCAGCCGGCACTGGTCAAAGTGAGCTCAGGACATGGTAATATTTTTTGGCTGCTCCCCTAGCTAGTGGTTTGGAAAGCTGCTCTTCTCCCTGTGACACACCAAGAGCTGCAAGGGTTCACGCAGAACAAGCAGACCTGGACAGGTTGGACAAGTGGGCGGAAAACAACAGAATGCAGTTCAACAAGGAGAAATGCAAAGTGCTGCACCTAGGGAGGAAAAATGTCCAGCACACCTACAGCCTAGGGAATGACCTGCTGGGTGGCACGGAAGTGGAAAGGGATCTTGGCGTCCTACTGGACTCCAAGATGAACATGAGCCGGCAGTGTGACGAAGCCATCAGAAAAGCCAATGGCACTTTATCGTGCATCAGCAGATGCATGACGAACAGGTCCAAGGAGGTGATACTTCCCCTCTATCGGGCGCTGGTCAGACCGCAGTTGGAGTACTGCGTGCAATTCTGGGCGCCACACTTCAAGAGGGATGCGGATAACCTGGAGAGGGCCCAGAGAAGGGCCACTCGTATGGTTAAGGGCTTGCAGACCAAGCCCTACGAGGAGAGACTAGAGAAACTGGACCTTTTCAGCCTCTGCAAGAGAAGGTTGAGAGGCGACCTTGTGGCTGCCTATAAGTTCATCACGGGGGCACAGAAGGGAATTGGTGAGGTTTTATTCACCAAGGCGCCCCTGGGGGTTACAAGAAATAATGGCCACAAGCTAGCAGAAAGCAGATTTAGATTGGACATTAGGAAGAACTTCACAGTTAGAGTGGCCAAGGTCTGGAACGGGCTCCTTCCTGCCCATGCAGGGGGTCGGACTCGATGATCTATTGAGGTCCCTTCCGACCCTAACATCTACGAATGGTTATTAGGAAAGCATCAGTACTAGGCCAGAAGGGAGTTGCACAACCAAGCAAGAAGCCCATCGGAGACGCTGAGCCCCGGCCCGGACAGCCCAGCTCAGGAGGGAGGGAGGCAGGGCCGGGGCAGAGCACGCAGCCGCCTACCTTCCAAGCTCTCCTGGGCGTCGGGGGACAGCCCCCCGTTCTGCAGCTGGTCGTGTAGAAACTGGATGATGGAGTAGGCCAGGCGCTTTCTGTCCGCCATGCTGCACGGCTGCTCTCCGACTGCCCCCGAACAAGTGTCTGCGGCCGGAGGAGGGTGTGATCAGTACAAGGCAAAACAGCGAGGCTCCCCGACGGGGGAGGACCGGGCACCGAAGGCTGGACGCTGTGGCTAGACCGGCCCCCGCGCAGCGCGACCCCTCTGCGCTGCAGGACGGGCTGAGCCGAAACTCGACAGCGGAGCTGTGCTCGCTACGCCACACGCGCTCCAGTTACTCTAGCTTTTGCACGACTCCCGGCTCACACCCAAGGGCCTCTGGAGCACCCCAAGAGGCTCGGAGCAGGCACACACGTGTGGGCAGGCGTGCACACGCAGGCTCAGGTGCATGCAGGCGCACACATGTGCAGACACGCACGTGTGCACGCGCACGCACACACGTGCCCGCAGCACAGCCCCCCCACCGGGAGGGGGGGCCCGCGCGCCCCCCCGGGCGCCCCCTGCGGGGGGTCAGCCCCGCCCCTCTCACCAGCCGTCTCCGAGCTGCGCTCGCCCCAGAAGAGCCCGCAGCGCACTGCGCAGGCGCACGG
>NW_005841880.1:606378-610220 GCF_000455745.1 Alligator sinensis
GGGAGGTAAAGGGGGGGATGGGAAGTAGTGGGGGGGGCAAAAGTGGGGTGGGAAGCAGTGCGGGGGCAAAAGGGGGTGGGAGATTCGCTGGTGACTTTCCCCCGTCGGTGACCCGGTGTGCGCGGCTGTCCCAGGCAGCGTTGTGCACAGCCAGCCCCCCCGCCCCGTCGCCAACCGGCTGCGATGGAACCTGACGGCCGAGCAGATCGAGAGCATGACCGTGGAGCTCGTGGAAAGGACCAAGCAGGTGTACGACCGCGTGGGCGCGCAGGAGCAGGGCGAGGTCTCCTACGAGAACACCCTCAAGGCTCTGGCTGACGTGGAGGTGGAGTATACGGGTACGCGGAGGCACGGGACGCAGTTTAATCTCAGCAGCTCTCGTGAGGAGCTGGATGACGGTTCAGGTCTTTGGTCTGTGGAATCGTCTCTTCCCATCATTAACCGCTGCAGCCTTGCTCTGCATTTCCTCTCGTTAGCCTTTGTATCTGGGGGCTCCAACTAGGGGGAGTGGGTAGGAAACGTGGGAGACTGCCATGAAAAGCTTCCTGGCAGCAAAACCTCTTTGCCTCTGGGATAAAAGGCCCTTTCCACCCCCAGCTCCTACGAGCTGACACCTGACCACATAGCTATCTGAGCCCCTTTTCGATTTTAACCTACATATTTGTTTTTAGGAGCTAGGGCTTACGTGGTGCAGAATAATTGCACCAGGCTTACAAATGCAGCTGATGTCAGCAAAATGCCCGCTCAATCTCGGCATGTCAGGGTGGATAAACCACGCAGACTTTGCCTTCCCCTTGTAGGATCTTAAATGCTGAGCAGTTGTCTAGACAGGTTGGCAAATTGGGCGGGTCGGAACCAGATGAAGTTCAGCATTGAGCAGTGTAAAGTGCTCTCCACATGGGGATGAACAGTCCCCAACTTACAGGCTCGGTGGTGACAAACTGACCAGCACCACGAACGAAAGGGACACGGGGATAATAATAGACCACAGCATGACCGTGAGCTGTAGCCACCAGGGCTAACAGTACCCTGGCATGCAGCAACTGATGCATCTCCAGCAAAACCAAGGAAGTGATTCTCCCGCTCTGCTCGGCATTGGTGAGACCGCAGCTGGAGAACTGTGTCCAGTTCTGGGCACCGCCCTTTAACAAGGATGTGCAAAAGCTTGAGAGAAGCACCCACCCATATGATCAGGGACTTTTGCAGGGCAAGCCATACGAGGAAAGGCTGAGGGACTTGGGTCTCTTCAGCCTAAAAAAGAGCAGACTGAGAGGAGACTTGGTAGCAGCTGACCGCCACATCAGGGGAATACATCAAGGGCTCGACGAACAGCTGCTTAGCAGGGCACCCTTGGGGAAAACCAGGAGCAATGGCCACAAACTCTTGGAAGACCGTTTCAGGCTTAACATTAGGAAAAACTTCTTCACAGTCAGGGTGCCTGGACTGGAATAAACTCCCTCCAGACGTGGTGCAGTCACCTACCCTGGAAATCTTTAAGAGGAAACTGGACGGTCACCTTGCTGGGGTCACCTGCCCCAGTTGTCTTTTCCGCCTAGTGCGGGCGGGCTGGACCTGATGATCTTGCGAGGTCCATTCCAGCCTTAAAATCTATAAATCTATGAATTTCCACAGAGCCAGAAGGTTGTGTGATACATTCCAGACCAGTAAGACGGCTAGAATCCTGCCCCAAGGAACTTGCACCGATCCCAGCGGATCACTGTAGAGACCGGGGATGGAGCAGGCTGTGGGGGAGGGAGGTCCTGTCAGGTCAGAAGTGAGGCAGGTTGGTGGGATCGCTTGCTGTCCGCTACTTGGCTCATTTGTCAGCGTGCGGGGCTGTCGGTTTGCATTGCCTCCACAAAGCATCCCTTGCCTGTGTGGTATCAGGCTGAGGCCAGCTGCCCTGCCACAGCTTCAGCCCCTGGCTCTGTCGTTCCAGTTCACCGAAACATGCTGGACTTCCCCCAGCACGTCTCCCCTTGCAAGGACATCCGTACGGCGAGCACAGAGGCTGACAAGAAGCTTTCGGAGTTCGACGTGGAGATGAGCATGAGGCAGGATGTGTACCAGAGGATCGTCTGGCTCCAGGTTTGTGGCAGGGGGGTGACACATGCCCAGGGCAAGAGGGGCTTAGTGTCTGATTAGGAAGTCTGCAGAGTGCTTCTGGGGGGGCCAGTGAGTCCCTTCTGTGTACCAGGGGACTCTGTTAAGTCCAGTTTAATGCTAAATTGCCCCATCAGGGTAAACAGGATCAAGTTGTTCTTGTGAAGGACAGAGGGTTCAGTTCTAGGCCCTGTTGTCAGCTCTGACTCCGTCTGTGGCTTGAAATGTTAGGTGCTCATGCTCTCTGCCTCAGTTTCCCCATCTGCACAGTAAGGGGAGTGATGCTGACCAGCTTTTGAAAGCTGGGGGTGGGTTTAAATCTGCAAAGTGCCTTGAAGGTCCCCTGATGAAAGCAATGATTGCATCTGAAATGACCTGTCAGTGACTCCGCTCTCAGGTCTCGTCCTTTTAGCAGGAGACATCTGTCTTGTTCAGGGTCAGCAGTCGTTATGACAGTATGTGGGCCTTGCCCAGTCAGTTCCCCGGCTCTGGGCAAGCCAGCATTGGTCCCAGGGCGCTGCTGCCTCCCTTCCTAATGCCCCTGGCTGTTTGTTTTACAGGAGAAAGTGGAAAGTGCATCCCTGAGGCCTGAAGCCCAGAGATACCTGGAGAGGCTGATTAAGTTGGGCAAGAGAAATGGCTTACACCTCCCTGAAGACACGCAGGAGGTGAGATGGCAAGAACCAGAAACTAAGGCTGTCTGGGCCCATCCATGGGGCTAAAGATCAGGGTCTAGCGGTCAGATCAGAGCATAGGCATCCTGTATCCCTGGCTCCGTCACCAGTTCACTGAGTGACCTTGGGGGATTTGCCCCAGGTTTCCCTTCCTGCGCTTCTCCAAGGGTCTGGACAGGTTCTGGGGTGAGAAGTCCTATTCAGCAGCATTGGTAGGAAAGCAGCTCCCAGCTGGGAGTGACAGTAACCTAAGGCTTGCAGGCAGGGGCTGGCGCTGGGAAATGGCGAGCAGGCTTGGCTTGGGTTTCCTGAGCTGGTGAGGGCAGTCCTCTCAGTAGGGGACTGAGCGGCAGCTGGCTGGGCCGAGCAGCAGAGGGCACGAGGTGGGTTAAAAATAGAAATGAAGGAGAAAGAAGAGAAGCTTGAGGCTGGATGTGCCTTGGTCACCTGCAGCTGCTCTAGCCAGCCAACAGCAGGTGTGCTGGGGGTGGTGGACCCGAGCCAGACTGAGGTTGAGGGCTCTGCATACAGCCAGCACTGTGCCATCCTGCTTGGAGAAATACCCGCAGCAAACATGGGGGAGCTGGGGGTGCAAAACTGCCAGCCCGGCTGGAGGTACCGCTCAGCCTCCCCTGCCTGACATGCTCATCTCCGCTTGCTTCTTTTGCAAAGAAAATCAAAGCCATTAAGAAGAAGCTGAGCCTGCTCTGCATCGACTTCAATAAGAACCTCAACGAGGACACCACCTTCCTTCCCTTCTCCAAGGAGGAGCTCGGTGAGGGCCAGGCTCGGTACTTACAGGGACAGGATTGGGGGGGTCGTGCTTCCCCCAGCCTAGGGCTTGCCGTGGCGTGTGCATCACTCAAACGGGGGGTCTGGGCTGCAGCCCCTGCTTGGAGCTTCCTTTCCAGCAGCCACTTCCCACTGCAGTCTGCAGGCAGGATTAACTGGCAGCCCAGCCTTGGCTTGCTTGGTCCAGGAAGATCTGTACAGTGGCTGCCATGTAAGCCCATCCCAGAGGCCTCTTATACCTGCATGCAGTCTTTGAGCAGCTGGTTTGTGCCA
>NW_005841880.1:610251-617752 GCF_000455745.1 Alligator sinensis
GCAGTGTTTGGGTGGTGCCTGGGTGACAGCTTCTAGCAGTCAGCTGCATTTTTCTGTCCTCTTCTCCCCAGCGGGGCTGCCTGAGGACTTCCTGAACTCCTTGGAGAAAATGGAGGATGGGAAGCTGAAGGTCACCCTGAAGTACCCACACTATTTCCCCCTCCTGAAGAAGTGCTACGTGCCTGAGACCCGGAGGAAAGTGGAAGAAATGTTTAACTCCCGGTGCAAGGAGGTAGGCAGGACTTGAGGCTGCCCCCACTGCCTCGGCCAGGCCAGCGATTTCGTCCTGTGCCAGACTCTGCTTGACCTGGAGCCCTGAGGTCCAGTGTTCAGCTGAGAGCAGCAGGAGGGGAGTGGAGCTCACTGTTTCTCCCCAGCCTGGCCCAGCAGTGTGGGACATGTGCGTGGCAGGCTGCAGACTCCGTGTCATGTGAACAGCCATCGCAGCTGGCAAAGGGATTAGTGTGGGCTGTGAGGAATGAGCTCTATTCTGGGTCCTGGATGGCTGGTCGTGGGTGTGGGGAATCCTTGTGTAGGCTTTGCATCCAGGAGAGGATCTAGAGATTGCAGACCAGGCATGGGGAGAATTGTTGGCTGGTGCTTTTCCAGGAGTGCTTGTTCCCTGCCCCATGCTCCCAGCTCCATGACCCTCACCTTTGCTGAATCCTGCTCACAGGAGAATTGCCTGATCCTGAAGGAGCTGGTGGACCTGCGGGCTCAGAAAGCTGGGCTCCTGGGCTTCAACACGCATGCTGACTTTGTGCTGGAGATGAACATGGCCAAGAGCAGCAGGACCGTAGCCTCCTTCCTTGGTAGGGCTCTCTCTGCTCAGAGGTGGGGGCTGTGGCTCTGGGCACGTGCTGCTCACATGCTCTGACTCAGCTCTCACTCCCTGCAGATGAGCTGGCACAGAAACTGAAGCCTCTGGGCGAGAAGGAGCGGGCTGTGATCCTGGAGCTGAAGAAGAAAGAGTGCGAGAAACGGGACCTGGTGTTTGACGACCGCATCAATGCTTGGGACATGCGCTACTACATGAACCAGGTGGAAGAAACCAAGTACAGCGTGGACCAGAACCTGCTGAAGGAGTACTTCCCCATGCAGGTGGTCACTGCGGGCCTGCTCGACATCTACCAGGAGCTGCTGGGCCTCAGCTTCCACCTGGAGGAGGGCGCCCAGGTGTGGCATGAGGATGTCCAGCTTTACACAGTGAAGGACGGTGCCTCGGGGGAGACCATCGGCAAGTTCTACCTGGATCTGTACCCAAGGTGAGCCCCACCCCAGCTGCAGCCGAGGGGTGGGTGGCACTTTGGCAGGGGGCTCTCCTAGGGAGGCGGAGGGCATCTCGTAGTGGAGGTAGCAGATTTTCCAGCTCTCACTGTCTTCCAAGGGCACTTGCAGCCCTGGGTGGTGGCTTGGCATGATGACGCTATGGTTGATGTGAGGGTACATCCACCTGACAGCCTCTCCCCACTCAGGGAAGGGAAATACGGGCACGCGGCCTGCTTTGGCCTACAGCCTGGTTGCCTGCTGCCAGACTCCAGCCGGCAGATATCAGTGGCCGCTATGGTGGCCAACTTCACCAAGCCCACGCCCGACGCGCCCTCCCTGCTGCAGCATGACGAGGTGGAGACCTACTTCCATGAGTTTGGGCATGTCATGCATCAGCTCTGCTCCCAGGTGAGGCTCAGCTGGGGCGGGGAAGGGAGAAGCACAGTGCTGGCCCATCGCTGCCCCCCTGGAACCAGGCACTGTGTGACCCAGGGCTGGGCAGACCTGCCCTGACAGATCAGCCAACTCCTCTCCCCACCCCCACCCCCCAATTCTGATCCACAGCCCCCAGCGCTCCCCCATGCACACTGTCCTACTGATGCCCTTCCTGCAGCCCCCTTTTCTCCCTGTCTCGGTCCTGGGCTAAGCTTGGGCAGTAACCAGCAGCAGTGGGAAGTGATGCACTGGCTGGGTACAAGCGGTTGCCTCTGTCCGTGACACACTGGGTCACTTCTTCATGGGCCAACAGTATTGGCCTGTTCATGGCCAGCTGGGGCTGTTCTGCTTGCCGGAGGGATTCTCCGTGCTGTGCCCCCTGGGGTGTTCACTGGAGCAGGATGGGACAGGGTCCTTGGGCATTGATTGCAGACCCTTCTGCAGCCATTTATCCAACAGAGCCTACAAGAACATCTGCTCTGGCCCCTGCTATGTTCTACAGCCAGGGAAGAGCCCTGCAGGGGGCTGCCTGGGTGCTGCAGTGGTAGAGAATTCACAAGGGCACGGTGTGCATGGGTGGTCCTCAGAAGAGGACCGTGGCCATGCTGGAGGGGAAGGCTGGAGCCCTGTGGAGCTGGCACAGGGCAGTGCTGCAGTGGTGCGTACATGTCCCCCCCACCCAGGCAGAGTTTGCAATGTTCAGTGGCACCCATGTGGAGCGGGACTTTGTGGAGGCGCCATCGCAAATGCTGGAGAACTGGGTGTGGGAGAAGGAGCCACTGCTACGCATGTCCCGGCACTACAAGACCGGGAACCCCCTCCCTGACGAGCTGCTGGAGAAGCTCATCCAGTCCCGGCAGGCAAACACTGGTAGGGGCTGGCTCAGGCAGGGGTGCAGGGCTTGGCAGGGGGTCTGCTCAGCCCCAGAGGCTCATCCTGGCAATACCAGAAGGGTCACAGCAGAGCCTGGCCCTTCTGCTACGACTGCCCAGTGGGGAGGTTGGTGAAGAAGGAGCCCCTATGTCACCACTGCCAGCAGAGTGAGGGCTAGCAGGGCTCAGAGGGGCTTGAGGGCTGGGGCTAAAGTAGCAGGAGGCACCCTGGGGTGGGAGCTGGGGCTGCTGGGTGACCCCCAGCTGGCTGAGGGGGCAGGGGTCAGCTGAGGGGTATTGGCAGATAGTGGAAAGGGGACAGGCACTTGAAGCCAGCCTGAGCCCAGTGCTGTGCAGATGCCTGTGCCCCCGCAGAAACGCCACGTCACGCTGTTATTTCCCCCCCAACAGGGCTGTTCAACCTGCGTCAGATCGTCCTGGCAAAGGTAGACCAGGTGCTGCACACCCAGACGCAGGTAGACCCTGCCGAGGTGTTCGCCCGCTTGTGCGAGGAGGTGCTGGGCATCCCTGCCACCCCAGGTACCTGCCTGCCCCTCCACCCTGCCTCTGCAGGACCTGCTTGGCGTGGCCAGCCTGGTCTCTAACGATGGGATCAAGGGAAGGAGCTTTGCCCCTGGCCTGGCCCTTGTGCTCTGGCATCTCCCAGAGCAGGCTCTTCATTGGCCCAGCACTGCCTGACCAGGGCAGAAGCAGGCGTCTCTCTCTACCCACAAGCTTGGGTGCACTGGAGTCAGGTGAGGCCTCCAGACACTTCCCCAGCTGACAAAGGCAGCAGATCTCAGTCCTGCATCCTCAGTGCCTGGCACACAGTAGAGGGGGGACCCCGGAGTGCCACATGCAGTTGGCACGTGGCAGGCAACTCCCCATGAAAACCAGCCCCCCAAATGTGGGCGAGCGGTCAGGGGCTTGGGCTGGGGAATCCCCATGCAGTGGGAGCAGTGATGTCTCCCCCCCGATGCTCAGGGCAAGATCGTGCTCTGGCTCCTGCTGAGATCCACCAATGTGACACCGCCCATCTGTCGCATTTCCGCAGGGACAAACATGCCGGCCACGTTTGGGCACCTGGCTGGAGGCTACGACGCCCAGTACTATGGCTACCTCTGGAGCGAGGTGTACTCCATGGACATGTTCCACACACGTTTCAAGCAGGAGGGCATCATGAACTGCAAGGTGAGGGGAAACTAGAAAGGTAAAAGCAGCTGAATAAAAGCAGGGATAGATATCATACCCTTCCCGAGAGAAATGCTGTATCTGCCCTGCTGGAGGAGAGGGGTGGAGGGAGCAGCTGGCCAGCACAAAGCACGCTGGAAAATCTCCTGTAGCTGAGGAGGTGCAGTGCTTGCAGAGTGGGACCCGCAGGATGTGCCCGGTCCTGCCCCTGCCCCCTCTCTACCCCACGGCCTCTGTCCCTGCAGGTGGGCATGGACTACAAGAGCTGCATCCTGCACCCTGGCGGCTCTGTGGATGCCTGTGACATGCTGAGGAAGTTCCTCGGCCGCGAGCCCAAGCAGGATGCCTTCCTTGCTAGCAAGGGACTGAAGGTGGAGTCCAACTCGCTGCCTTCGGCCTGCTGAGCCCTGCCCCACCCTGCCCAGCCCAGTGACGCCAGCACCTTCGTCCGTGTACTTGTTCTCCAGAGCCAGGGCGCCGAGCTGCGCCAGCCCCCTCCCGAGCACCCGCCGGATGACCCTGCACCGTATCCTTCCCTTGAGCTCCGGCACGGGGCGGCAGGGCTGGCCAGGTTGTGGGGGTGCCGGCCCCGCGAACCAGCTGCAGGTGTCCTCCCTGGGAGTGGGGGAAACGCTAGCGTAACACCGACGTGCTGCTCTGCATCAGGGCACAGATTGGCTTGGGTTCAGCGAGGGAGGGGATACGGGGCTTGGCGAAAGAGCTGATTCACCAGTTTACGCAGCAAGCACCTCCCAGCTTGCAGCCTGGCCGTGTGACACTGGCCGGCAGAGACTGACCCAGAGGGCTCGTTAGGGAGGGATCTACCCCCGGTACTGATGGAGAGCCAGCTAAGAAGTGCCCCCACAGTGTGCCTGCCCTTTCCTAGCCTCCCTGGCCTCCCAGCAATAGCCGTTTTCCCTTCCTTTCCCATCAGAAGTGCTGGGGCAGGAAGGGAGGAGCTTTCCTGTACTGCCTTGTCCTCGTGTCCAGGGTAGTACGAGATACAGGGTGGAGAAGGATCGGGAACACGGATTAGCTGATGATTGTGAATTGCTGCTGCTTGACTGAGCGTTGAGGGGAATGCTCCAGGCAGGGATCCTGCTGGCTTCCAGCTGCTGGGATGCTAAGCCTGACTTCTCACCCTTTGCTGCAGTCCTTGGTTTATTGAAATGGGATGAAAAATAGTCAGATTTATTCAAGCACCCCTCCCCACCCCAAGGTGAGATTGGAGACAGTAAATCAGTTCATAGCAGTGCACTCTGCCCCCTTTGAGTGTGCCCTGACTGCCTGCCGACCCCGGACTCACTGCTGGGCTGCAGAGTTGGAGGGACCTAAGCCCACACCCCGCGCGGCCACAAAACAGTTCATTCCCTGCCTGACATTCTCCCCCTGTCTCGTCCTGAGAACGGCCGAGGCAGGAGGCACGCGGGCACATTTCCAGACATGCCTGCTGCCTTCAGGCGCCTGGATTTTTGGCCGTTGCACTCGTGCTGTTTTGGTTCTGCCAGCTCTGATTTCACCTGGAGCTGCAGGGTGCGCGCTCTGCCAGGGAGGCAGGACTGATACAGCTTAGTATCAGCACCCAAAGGCATCCAGCACTTTGGAAAACATGCCCTGTTCTTGCCTTCCTGCCTGGAGGGCCACCGCCTCCAAAAGCCAGGCTGTATCTGAGGCTTCTCCCTGTGCTGCTGTTCTGCTTGGAAGAAGGGAGGAGCTCTCTCTGCAGCCTGGCTCTACAGCACCAATTTTGGGGCAAAGGGAAGGGGAGATGCTTCTGTGTGTGACGGCAACAGAGAGCTTGGCTCCTTGTGGTAGCTGGCAGGACCCCTGGGCTGTCCCTGATGCTTCCCAGTTTCCCCCAGATTCCTCCCATCCTTGGGCACAGACAGCACTATCGCCAGGGTGGAAGAGGGGCTGTGGATGTGACAGATCCACCTGCCCTCCGCTCACACCTGAGCATCAAAGGAGCCTTGCATCTGGTGACTTTTTCTTGGTTGCTGCATTTTGTCTGCATCCTGGAAACCTGTCGCCACAGACGGATCAGCTCAGGGAGGGGATGAGCACCCAGGTGTGGGATTGATACCGGCTTGCAGAGCCTGGGGACGGGCTTCTTGGGGAGCCTCACAAAGCCCCTTCCTTCAGGGCTGCCTTGGCTCAGATTTTCCTTCCCATCTGAGCCATTTCCCCTGGATCTGGGCACGCTTGTGCGTGGAACGGCATGGGAGGTGCTCACGTCCCCCTGAGGTGGAAGCCTGACTGAGGCATTGTCCAGGGGTGCCTAGGAGGACAGGGAGCAGCAAACAAATGGCTCTGTCCTATTCTGGCAAAGCTTGCCCTTGGAAGGTCCCCAGCCCCGGGTCCTGCCAGGCAGGCTGCGTCCCCAGCCACCGGCGTGACCCGGGAGCATGGTATGTAGTGGGCGAAGCGGCTCTTGGTGCTTACCACGTCCTTTCCCTGCGTTCAGTCTCTTCCCTGCCCCCCCGTTCTAGCCGTGAGCGTGTGTCTGTCCTGGGGGTGCCCTGCCAGGCTCGGCCTTCACCCCCTTGGTGCTGTGGGTGCTGCTTGTTTTTTAAACGTAACAGTTTTGGGGTTTTACAGGATTTGTGTTTTGAGCTGTCTCCCCTCTCAGCCGCCAGAACGGGGGGACGGCCCCCTCCTTCCCCAGGCTGCCCGTGCAGCAAACTGGCACCGATGGCTGCACCGGACGTAGCTTCACCAGGGAGCGGGGGACGACTGATGGGTGTCCTTTGTTGCACTACGCTGTCTTCAGCCCCCGTCCTGCCGGCAGAGAGGTCCGACGTGTTTCCGTTATCCGTGTGCGCGGTCACCGCGGCGCGGTTCTGTTACTTCCCCTCCCCCTGCTTGTCCTGCCGATCGGGTTGTAGATGAGTCCTGGCACCAATAAAGGGTTTTCGTAAGCGGATTTTGGCCCTGCGCGGTCCCTGCCTGGGGAAGCAGGCGGCGGTGGGAACCCATCTCGCTGCTCGGGGGCAGGTGGGGGTTAGGGATCTCAGCAGGGCTGGATTTGCTGTTGGCGTGCGTCTCTTCTGGGAGAGGGGGCTGCTGTTAACGCTGTTTTGCAGGCGGAGAGCAAGGGACCGGCCCAGGGTCACCTGCAGAAGTGGCGGCAGAGGTCGAATTTGAACCCGTATCTTAGGCTGCTTCGTGCCTGGGACAGAGCCCCCCCACGATGGCCGTTCAGCCACCGAGGCAGCCCTGGGTCTGTCTGCTCCTCCAGCTCTGACCCACCTCCCACCAGCACGTCCTGTAGCCCGGAGCCGTCCTACAGCCGGGCTGCAGAGGTATCTATTTCCCGGCTATAATTTGAGCACGGGGCTGCTGGCAGCATCTGTGCGGCAGGGGGCAGCACGCACCTGCTTCCCCCCCACAATCTTCCCCCCCTCCACAATGGTCCCAAGCTGCTGCTGCTCCCAGCTGCCTGGGTGTGTGCAGCTCCTTTGTTTACCAGGCTCCGTGCTGGGCCGCGGTTAAAACAGCCCGGGCTCTATTTTTGCAGCCGTTTATGCAAGTAGCTGTGGGGGGAAGGGGGGGATCAGGTTTTATCTTCCCCCACCGCTGAGCCACAGTCCCCTGCAGCCTCGGGGGAAGGGGCCTTTTCTGGCGGCCCCGAGCTAAACTTGCTGCGACGCTGGATTCCCGGCGTCTGCGCTGGAAATAAAGCTGGGGCCCCGGGGCAGGGGAGGATCACCTTGGCCGGGGAGGCCATGGCATTT
>NW_005841880.1:617783-618539 GCF_000455745.1 Alligator sinensis
ATCCCCCTGGGGCGGCCAATCGCTGCACACGCCCTGCCCGTGTTCTTGGCACGGACCCTGGCATTGTGTTCAGGCCCGGAGCTGGAGAGGAGCCACCCGGCACCCGCCCCCCCACGGGCGAGCAGGGCTCTGCTGTTTGTACTCCTGACAGTCCCTATCTGGCTCTTCTTGCAGCCCAAGAGCTCTGTGCCTGCAAAAACACACGTGCACGTGCAAACACAGGCGTGAATGTCAGCAGGCAGGCGTGCATGCACATGCATGCACGCGCGTGTGGCACAACAGCCTCCTGCTGTAGCCTCAGGGAGGGGGACTGACATGTCAGGTGCCTGCTTAGTCCCCAGCTCGCGCGGGCGGCAGCCCCAGCCTGATTCCTCCAGTCTGGGCTTTTAATACCCATCTGCGATTTAAATAGCGGCATCTCAATTAGCCTGGAGTGCGTGCTGCCGGGGATCACCGCCGGCCTGGGACACGGAGGGGGGTTGAAGCTCAGTCTGGTTGTCTCGCCCTAGGTCCCTTCCCACGGAGGGCATAGGCCTGATCCTGAGCTGTGGGGAAACTGAGGCACAAAGCAAAGTGGTCCCTTCCATAGGGTGGTCGTGGGGCGCCTGGTGTGGGACGTGCCCCCGCAACTGGGCCGTCTGCTCTGCATGGCGCATTCCTCTGCCATGTCCCTGTGAAGGGCCCGATAGGCTCGTCCCCGGGACCTTGTCGCTCTCAGAGGCTAATCTCTGAACAAGGGCATGTGATGGTGCCCTG
>NW_005841880.1:618553-623008 GCF_000455745.1 Alligator sinensis
CCGGCCCAGGGGGCACGGGCAGGGCAGGGGCAGGGCTCAGACCCTTGGACCCTGCCGTGGAGACCCCATGTCTGGGGGAGGCTGTGGCACCCTGGTGGCCCACGGCTGCTTGGGACCGGGTCCGAGCGCAGTCCCAATGCCCAGGCCCTGGTGCTGGAAGTGTTCCCTTGCAAGTTCCCTGGAAGAGCAGGTGTGCAAACCCTGCCATGAAGGTGCGTGCACACATGTGAGCCCTGCATGCACAAGCACACACTCCAGCAAACCTGGCCTCTGCCCCCTGAACTGCTCCTGCCCGGCAATCGTGAGGCACAGGCCAGCATGGATGGGACGTGGCTGGTTCGGGGCCCAAATCAGACGGAGGCCACATGCAATGGCAGACACATGAGTTTAATTAAGAAGCCTGCGGATCCCGGACTCAGCCCGTCGGATGGCGCCAGCATGCACGCACCCGGCCTCCTCGTGCGCAAAGCACCGGTGAAAAGTGTGGCAGCGTCCTGCCAGCTCCGGATGCAGATGCCCAGAGATGCGCCAGGAACGGGTAAGCAGGGAGAGCCACGCAGCAGCTGCCCCAGGGAGCAGGGGGTTTGGGGTGGAACGAGGGCCCTCCCACCCGTCTGGGGACCAGACCCTACCACTACTGCTGCCCCTTGCTCCTGCCCCACATCCGGCCTCTCCTCCAGGCCCATACTGCCCCGTGGCCCTTGCCACTTGCCCCGTTTCTTACCTTCTTTCCACCTGAACAGCCCCTGCCACCTCCTCCCAGCACCATCACGGGATGCCCTTGGCCCTGCCCTGCTGACTGCTCCAGATCCCCTCTCCAGGACCCTCCTCGCTGTCCTGCTCCTCTCCCCGCACTCGGACACCTGCGTTCCTTTGCCCTCACCGTGGCATTAAGCCACCAGAAAGCTGCTGCCTCCCCCTGCACCCTCCATCACATCCCCTTTGCTTTCAGTGCCTCCCGGCACGCTCTGGGCACATGCTACAGGCCAGCTCCTGCCCTGGTAGACCCCCATGCCTCCCAGCACAGGCCCCCTTCCCCCCTCCATGGCACCACTTCATTGGAAACCAGTTCCCATCAGGAGGTGCCCCCAGCCCCGGGCACCCGTCTCCCCTGCCCCCACGACTCCTACTCCCCTGGCAGCTGCTGCTGGAGTCTGGGGCAGGCTTAAGGGACCTTGAACCCCATCAGCAGCAGGGGTGCGGGGGGTCCTAGGGCAATGCAGGCTCTGGAGCTGTGGAGGGGCCTAGAGGCGCTGGAGCAGGGCAAGGGCATACTCCACGCGGTCCCGCAGTGCCGGCGTGCAGCCCGCCGCGGCCAGGGCCCCCAGCGGGAAGGCGGCGCTGCGGCGCTCCCCGTCCACGAAGGTCAGGACGGGCTCGGGGCCCGCGCAGTGCAGCACCAGCTTGGTGTGGTCGCGGTAGAAGTTGACCTGCATGGAGAGGGTGAGGGCGCATGGGAAGCTGCGGCAGGGGTTGCGGTGCCAGGCCCCATGGCCCCTCCCGCCTGGTGGTAAAAGGGGGGCACATCCGAGGCCATCAAACTCGTGCCACGTGCGTCCGGGGGCCTGCCCCAGGCTGGAGGAGCTGCGGGGAATAGAAAGGGGGGTACCTGCAGTGTCTGGTTGCTGAAGAGCATGAGCAGCGCTTGGTCGGACTTGGCGAAGTGCAGCAGGTACAGGTTGTCCACTATGTCCGCAGGCCCTGCCGGCAGGGCCCCGCCCTGCCTGGGGTGGGGGCGACATGCTAGCAAGACGGGGGGGGCTTCCCGCTCTGCCCCAGCGCTTGCTGCTGATCGCGGCCCCTGCACCCACCTCCAGCAGCTTCTGCTGCATGTACTGCGAGAAGAAGTGCAGGACGCCCATCTTCACGGCCAGCGAGCCAGGCACCTCCCCACGGGCGAAGGAGACGGCCTCCCCGAGCCTGGGGCAGTAATGGACACACCTGGAAGGGATGAGGGGGCATGAGGGCGAAGGCAGCAGGGACCAGGGCCAGGTGGGAGCTGGGGGGTGCAGGGGTGGCTGCAGCAGCCTAGGCCAGGGGAGAAGGTGGCAGCCCCAAGCCAGGACCACTGCCACGGGGAGCCTGGTACCTACTGCTGCCGGGGGCCGAGGGTGAGGTGGGTGCCGTCGGCGAGCAGGACGCCGGTGGAGCTGTTGGAGAGCAGGTAGCCGAAGCCGTACTTGTTGGAGTAGTCGACCCACTTGGTGACCCAGGGCAGGACCCGAGCCTGGCATGGCGGGGGGTTGCGCTGGGCTGCTGGGAGCGGAGGGGTGGGCATGGGTGGCAGCCTCGGCACAGCTGCTACATCCATGCCAGCCCTGCAGTAATGTTCCCCTGCCGCCAGCTGGACCCCAGGCACCGCTGCGCTGGCTGGGGGATCCCCCATGCCCGTCCTGGGGCCAGGCAGTTTTGCAGGGGGCACCCAGTGTCTGGGCAGAAAAGGGCCTGGCGTCATAGCTCGGACTCCGGGGTTTCTCTTACCCAGAGGTGTGTTCTCCAGGCAGCTCCGCAGCACCCTGGTGACCGACTCCACTGGGCTCTCCAGGCTCCAGCCTGCATCCGCTGCAGGGGTTAGGGTCGGGGTTGGGGTTAGGGGAGAGAGCCCACTCCTGCCAGGCTGCACGGTTGGTAGCTGGAGCCACTTGTCCCCCAAAAAGAGCCAGCCCACGTGCCCTCTGCTGTGAGCAGGGCTGCTCCCCTCATGCCAGGCTGTCCAGGACCGAGGGGCTCTCCTGGGGTCCCCGTGTCACCATGACCCCAGCCCTGAGGGGTCCCAGGCTGCAGCTCAGAGCCAACCTCACTGCCCCCTTCTCCGGTGCCCAGCCCCGTGCTCCCACTCACAGTCGGCGCTGAAGTTGAGTGCTCCCTTCGCGAGCAGGCGGATGGGGACCCTGCCGGGCTCCTCGCTCAGGGGCTCAGCCTGGATGTTTCCCCGCTCTGTCTGGCCAGGGGATGGGCCGAGGGGAGCAGAGCCAAGATCCGCAGCCCCCCATGCCCCCGCCACCGGGCTGGGCGGAGGCTGGGCTGGCATGGCAGGGCTTGCCAGCTCCTCACTGAGTCCTGGGCTACCTGCAAGGACATGGACACGGGCACGGGCTGTGAGGGGACGAAGGCAGCGCTCAGTGCAGCCTGGGGCAGGGGGGACACTGGACCCACCTGCCCGGGGCTCCTGGCACGGTGCCCCCCGAAACAGCACCTTGGCTGCCTTCTGCAGGAGCTTGCTGAGCGGGTTGGGCCCGGCCAAGAGTGGCACCGAGTGGCAGGCACGGGATGGCAGCTTGTCCGGCGTGAAGCCCTGGTGAGCAACCGGGTCGAGTGTGAACACTCGGAATGGTCGCCACACACGCACCCTCAGGCTGCAGGCACATCGCCCAGCGCACGCCGCCCCTACCTGGGTGAAGAAGTCGTGCCGCAGCACCTCGTCCAGGCTGGGCCGCGCGGCGGGGTCAGGGGCCAGCAGGCGCGTGATGAGGCTCCGGGCGCTGGGCGAGAGCTGGCTGGGCGCAGGGTACCGGCCCTCCCGGATGCACTGGTACATCTCCTGCTTGCGGGCGATCTCGAAGGGCGAGCAGCCCGTCAGTGCCGTGTACCTGCCCGGGCGGGGGGCTGTCAGTGCCTTGCCAGGAGCAGCCACCGCAGCCCCTGACCCAGGTCCCTGAGGAGGGGGCTGCATGCCCCAGCTTTGGGACACCCTCCCCCCCAAGCTGCAGCCCCCAGTTGGGGAAAGACCCTTCCTTTGTTCCCATCCCACAAATCCCCCCAGGGGGACAGGGGCTGGCTCCCCCCGGAGAGGAGAGACCCCCACTCCAGCTGTGCCCCACGCTCACATGATGCAGCCCAAGGCCCAGATGTCGGACTTCACGGAGTGGCCCCGCTTCTCGATCACCTCGGGCGCCAGGTAATTGGGGGTCCCGCAGACCACCCTGTGGAGGCAGGGAGAGGGGGTGAGTCCGTGCCCCCCAGCCCAGCCCGGACCCCGCTGCACCCCCGGCCGCACTCACCCCCGCCGCCGGCCTGCCGGGGCCTCCCGCGTGGCCAGGCCCAGGTCCCCGATCTTCACCTGCATGGTCTTGGTGAGGAAGAAGTTACCTGCGACGGCGGGGATGGGGAGGGGGGCAGGTCAGTGTTTCCAGCCTCCCCCCTCCCCAGACCTGTGCCCAGAGGGGAAACTGAGGCAACGTATGTGCGGGAGGAAGCCGCTGGCATGCGCGCGGAGGGGGAGCAGGGGGTCTGCACAGCCCCCCACGGGGCAGGCGGCCGGGCAGCCCCGACACGGCGCGCGGCTCGGGCCCCGGGCGGAGCATGAGGTCACTGCCGCGGCATGTCTCCACCGAGCCGGGCGCCGCGGGTATTTTTAACCCTCTCCGGGCCCCGTCTGCGCTGGGGGCTCGGGGGCCAAGGCCGAGGGCACCGTGGGGGCAAGGGGGGGGGGGTTAACTCCTTCACTGCTGACCC
>NW_005841880.1:623451-624105 GCF_000455745.1 Alligator sinensis
GCCACGCCATCCTGCACGGCTCGGCCCCTCTCCCCGGGGGGAGCCTGGTCCACTCTGCGCCCCGAGTCGCACGGGGAGGGTCAGCTCCGGCCCCTACAGCTGCAGGGCCCCGGAGCGGGGAATATGTCCCCGCTGCCCCACTCACCTTGCTCCTGCTGCCCAGCCGGGAGACGCAGGCCTGCGACACGATCTTGACGGCGTAGACCTTGTTGGTGGCCATGTCGGTGAGCTTGTAGCAGCGGCCGAAAGCCCCCTGCGGGGAGAGGGGCCGGAGGGTCTGGCGGCTGCCTGGGGGTCACCCGGGGTCTGGACTGGGGGGGCTCGGAGGGCGCTGCCCAGCCCAGGAGGCTGGGGCAGCGGGGGCCCTCGTGTTTGGGACACCGAGCGGGCACGAGGAGGGGGCTGTGGCTTGTCCAAGGTCATCCGGCGACTTGAAGGGAACTCAGGCGTCCGAGCGGATCCTGCTCCGGCTGCCGGGCATCTGCACAGCTGGGCTCACGTGCCACGGCCGGGCCGCACGCCCGTCCTGCCAGCGCAGCGCTTCTCGGGCACCCCCGCGGGTGCGGCACGCCTGACCTTGGCACAATCGTTTCCCTGCCTCGGTTTCCCCAGGCAGGAGCTGGGGAGATGCCAGGTCCCTGCCAGCAGCTCTGC
>NW_005841880.1:624153-624821 GCF_000455745.1 Alligator sinensis
CAGCAGCCCAGGCTGGGACCCTCTGCCCTGCCAGGCACCAGGCTGAGCTGTCCCCTGGCTCCCCCCCTCCCCCCACAGTGCTTTGCCCCCGGGTCCTACAAGTGCCGGGCAACCCTCTGCTTCCCTGAAGGGCTGGGGATGCCTTGAGCAGGCTCGGAGCAGGTGGCACTTGGCACTGGACTAAGTCCCCAGCCTGGGCAGCGCTAGCATAGGGCATGGACAGGGAGGGCCCCCCTGCACGGCTGCAAGCGAGTGCAGGCATGCCCAGCCCGGTGCGCCCGCAGCTCTCGTTGCAGGGAGAGCCCCCCAGGAGCCCGGCTGCACCCCTCCCTCTCCCTGGCATCAGCAGAAATTTCCCTGAGCCAGAGACTTTCCTGCAGCCGGGGCGGGGGAAGCGAAGCCTTCGAAGGATCGGCCCCGGCTTTGGGACGGGAGGCGGGGTGGGTGCATGCACCCTAGAAGGGGAGCCGGGCCTGGGTCCCCATCGCCGCTCTGGTGGGTGACCTTGGGGGAGTTGCTGCTCCCTCGTGCCTCAGTTTTCCCTGCATGGACGGGGAATGAACTACCCCCCTGCAAGCTGGGGGCTTTGCATGACCCCTGCACTGAGTCTCTCCATCCCTGCAGGCTCCCCGCGCCCCCTGGGGAGGTGGGAGAAGCGGGGAGGGGGG
>NW_005841880.1:624926-626307 GCF_000455745.1 Alligator sinensis
GGAGCCCACCCGCCCCATGCCGGCCCGCCCCAGCCCCGGTGCTGGCGGCACCTGCCGGGCTGCGCGCTGGAGGCGGTGGGTGCAACCCCCCCTTATAATGCCGGGGGTCCCCACCCGCCGCCGCTCCCCATTGGACGCCCAAAAAAATCCAGCGTGTGGGGAGGAGGGGCCGCGGGCTGTTAAAGGGAAACCCAGGCAGGCAGAGCAGCCGTGTCCACTCCTCCTCCCCGGCTCCGCGGCTTTAACCTCTTCTTGCCTCCTCGGCAGCCCGTGGGACGGTGACGTCACACCCCTGCGCTGGGATGTCACCCCTGGGTGCGAAGCGGTGACATCACACCCCGCGCTGTGATGTCACCCCTGGGTGCTCTTGCTGCAGCCTCCTTCCCCGACCCCCTGCTAACGTCCTCCAGGCAGAGACCTGGGCCTGGCTCCTTCCAAGGGGGCCTGAGTCTTTGGAGCCAGCCGTCAGCGGCGGCCCATCCTGGGGGGAGCTCCTGGCCCCTGCTGCCGCCATGCCGGGGCTGACGGGCGGCTGAGGACCAGCTCGGTGCCTCTGTGCAGAGGCCTGGCTAAGTGATGCACCCGAGGCTGCACAAGGGAAGTGGTGGCGGAGAGGGAGCCATGGGTGCCCCCTCAAACAGCCCCCAGGGCTAGAGCTGCCCTTCCCGCAGCCGGTGCACGACCCCCAGAGGGGATCCATGGGCCGATGTCGGGGGGCGCCAGGCTCAGAGCCATGCTCACGTGGGCTGGAGACTTCCTGCAGGGAGAGGGCACCGAGGCAGCATCCCAGGGGCTCTGATCTAGGCCGGGAGGGAGGCTCGGACCTGGGCTGGGCTGAAGGGAGGACCCAAGGGAGAGCCACCGGGAGGCAGCACCAAGGCAGGGCTGGAAGCCAGCGGGTGGGCAAGGAGGGGATGGGTGATGGGCCACTCACCAGTGGTACAAACCGGGCCTCCGGGTGCACTGGTGCAAGGCGCAGGCTAGGGGCTGCAGCCCCTGGCATCTCCCCCTGAGCTGGCGGAGAGATGGCACCTTGCAGCCACGAGGCCGGGGTGATGGGCTGCCTGCAGGCACCGAGGGCAGGAGGACATATCATCAGATGTCCCCAGCTGCCCTGCTGTAGCTGCCCCAGCTCGGTGCCAGGTGAAGTTGGTACTGCCAAGGGAGTTGGATGCACAGACAGTGCTCTGCTGCCCCCCGGAGACTCCCTCCCCTTGCATGCCTCAGTTTCCCCACCCGTGAAAGGGGCCCTCCCGGGGCGGCTTTGCTAGTGACAGCTCCCTGAGGGCACGGGGGTTCCCGGAGCGCTGAGATCTGGCCGGAGGCCCCTGCCCCAGGGAGTCTGCGAGCCCCGCGGGAGCCCCCAGCTGCGCTCGGCGTG
>NW_005841880.1:627957-630998 GCF_000455745.1 Alligator sinensis
CCCAAGCACGGCGGCGTATTGCCTAGGGCACAAGCGCTGGCGTCTCTCGGGTGCAAGAGGAAACTTGTCTCCGGGGTGGAGCGTCCCGGGCGCGGGGGCTGAGCCCTGGGCCAGGCTGGCTGGCAGAAAACCAGCTTGACTGGAGCCTGCCGCATCAAAGGGGAATCCTCCCCAGCCCTGCACCCCTGGCTGTGGGGGGGACGCAGCCCCCGGTGCACCACGCCGGACCCCACAGCCCTCTCCCCGGGCAGGGGAGGCGATGGGATTCCCCTGGCAACCCTGGGCCGTGGGTCTCTGCATGCAGGGCCGGATCCTGCTGCTCCCACTCACCCTATTGCATGAGCAAGAAGAGAGCAGGGCCCCTCTCCAGCTGCAGGATGGGGGCTGGGGGGCGATGCTGCGGGGAGAGCCGGGCTCCACCCAAGGGCTCTGACCAGTCCTGGGCCTGGGAGCTGCACCCAGAGTTGTTCTGTGTCTGACTCAGCCCGTGGAGGGATTTATTGGAGAGAACTTCCTGCATCAGCCGGGGAGGCAGGGAGGGCCCGGGCACCTGCCAGGCCTTCCCCAGCTCCGCCGCGGGGCTCTGCGGTGGGTGCCAGGGCTGGGCAGGGGGGTGAATTGCGCTGGGCAGACTGCTGCCCTTGCCCCAGCCTGGAAATCGGGTCCCACCATCCCTCGGATGGGCAAGTACCCCGGGGTGCGGGGGAAGGAGGCTGCTTCCTGGCCTGTGACGGCTCTGACGGGTCCTGGGTTCGGTCGGTCAAGCTGGACGGTCCTTGCAGCCTGGAGCTGAGGTGCCACCCGGCTGTGAGCAAGGAGGGCTGAGATGCCACCAGCTCTACGCCTCCTGGGCCAAATGCCTCCCCCCCCTGGGAGGGAGTGTAGGGGCAGGGCCTGGGAGCCAGGATGCCCATGGCCCACCTCCGCAGGCCTTTGCACTGTGACCGGCGCTGGTTGTGGCTCTGGCTCCTGGAAGGAGGATGCAGCAGCTCTGGCCTCACTGCTTGCTTCCTCCCCATCTCTGCAGGAGCTGGGGTCTTGGCCCTGCCTATGGTGGAGGGGTTGGGGAAGGGACCAGATACCTGTCCCGGTGCAGAGCCCAGGCATGTGCCTCCAGAAGCAGTCTGAGGGCAGGTGATGTGCCCAAGGTGCCATGGGGCATCGGTGGCGGAGGCAGTGTGCATTGCTTGGGCCCCTGCAGTTAAGATCTCCCCGGTGCCCACCTGGGTGCCGGGCAGTGCCGGCGTGCGACGCCCGGCCCGCTCTGCCACCCCAGCACTCTGGGGGTGCCTGTGGGAGGCAAAGGGCCGTGCTTTGTCCCAGAGCTGACGCCAGCTTTCTCCCCGCCTGCCATGGCGTCACTGCTCCCTCCCACGTCGGGCGGCTGTGTCTCGTCTTGTCCATGTCTCGTCTCGCCGGGGCCGTGCTGCTGTCTGCCCAGGGGCTCTGCGATGCATCCTGGAGGAGTGACAGCCGGGCGTCCCAGGGGAGCCCTCGAGATCGCTTCCCCCACGCTTCATCTGGCAGCCGTGGCTCCTGGCAGCCTGGGACGCATGGTCCTGCCTGGTGGTAGCAAGGGCCTGGTGATGAGCACCCGGGGCCAGGGCCCAGAGTGGGGGGAAAGCTGGGCTCTGTTCTCTGCCACTGACACCCCAGGTGGCCTCGGGCAAGTCACTTAGCTTCAGTAGGAAACTGGGACTAACAAGGCTTTGCTGAGTGTCCGTACAGCTTGCGGGGCTGGCTGTCCCGGGCAGGGATGCTGCTGTCTAGGGAGGGTCGGGGGAGCAGGCTGGCATCGGGGGCCTGGGCGTGCCAGGCAGGGCTCTCTGCAACTCGCTCCACTTCCTTGCAGGCACGGGCCCCCGGGGAGGCTCCTGCTCTTGGCCTGGCTGAGCTTCGGCTGTGCACGCATCAGCAGCGCTCAGGTAAGTCAAGGCAAAGCGGCCGTGGGGGCAGAGGCCGGAGCCTGCCCCAGAGCCTAGCGGGGGCTGGTCACAGTGGTCGCAGGGTCAGGACTCGGGGCCTGGCCTGGGAGGCTCTGACCTTCTTGCTTGGGACCCGGGGCATTTCCCCACGAGCGGGGCATTGACTCCAGGCCGGAAGCACGAGGGGGCCTGGTCCATCCGGACGGCTGGGCGGTTGTCACGCTAGGAGCCCGCGGTGTCCTGGCGAGCTGGTGGGTGGATAGCTCGCTAGTAATCCTCCGTGATCTCCCCCTCCCTTGGCCTCGCATCCTGGCAAAGGATGTGGCAACAACTGTGGAGGGGATTTCGGGAGGTCGGAGACAAATGCCTCCAGCTGGACCCTGGCCAGGAGCCGGGGCTGGACGTGTCCCCTGCTACGAGCCCCTGGGTCCCGGCCTGGCTCCAGCGCTGCCTGGTCCCGTCACACAGGAAATAGCCTCTTCTGCCTGGTTTATTCCTCCCTAGAACCGGCCTCCCCTTGCAGCTGCTTGGGGTGGGGGGGCAGAGGGGATTGCACCCCCTGCTTTGTGGGGGTGGCTGGGCACCAGCTCCAAGTGGGGAGCCCTGCCAGCTCCGTCCGGCTGCTGGTGTTTACTCCCAGCTCTTTAATCCCCACATCTGCAGAGCCCTGGGAGGCGCAGGCTGGTGCCCGAGGGCTTGTTCTGCAGCTGGATGCCCCCCTACATCCTGGGCCCCCCCACAGCTGGGGACCTGGGAGCTCTCCGGGGGGCTGAGCTCCCTGGGGCTGGCGCAGAGCAGGGGAGAGCGAGGCCCAGGCTTCCCGGGGGCAAACTGGGCAAGGTACCCAGGAGTCCGGGCTCCTGCTTTGCCCCGTTCCCCTCCCGGCCGGCTGCACACAACTGCGTCCCTGGCCCCGGGGATGCACCGCCTCCCCCCAGCGCCGCGCCAGGCCGCCCCCACGCCCTGGGAGCGTGCCCATCTAGATCTGGCGCTCCCCTTCCAGCTCCTCTGTCTCCCCAAACTTCCCCCCTGCAACACCCCACCCCTCCCACCATGGCTGGGCATGGGAAAGGGCCTGGGGGGGAAGCGGGGGGCACCCCAGAGCTGATCTGGCCT
>NW_005841880.1:631260-642910 GCF_000455745.1 Alligator sinensis
CCCCCCATGCCCCTAGGTTTGGAGAACATCCCTGGCACGGTGCCTTGCACTGAGCACCATCTGGGCCACGTAATGCAGCCACGGGGGAGTTCCTACGGGCCATGCCGTGTCCTGGAGAAGCCGAGGGCTCAGGGCCAGTGACTGTGTCATCTTCCTTTAAGTAGGGGGCCACCCAGGAGCCCCGTCACCGGCGCCAGCTGGGCCGCGGGGAGTGGACGCCGTGGGGGGCCTGGAGCGCCTGCTCCAGCACCTGCGGGGACGGGGTCGCGCTGCGCACCAGGCGGTGCCTCCGGTGAGTGGGGCGCAGGGGGCAGCACCCGGGTCCCTTCAGATCTCGGACGCGTGCCCTGCCCCTGGCCCAGGAGCCTGCGCTAGAGATCGGGGAGCTGGCGTGAGAACGGCCCTGGGAGGGGCACGGGCATGGGAGGTTTCTCTGGCACGGGGGAGACGCTGGAGTCCTTGCGTGACCCCGTTCCCTACTAGTCTTTGCCCTGGTCGGGAGGGTGGAGCCGACGGAAATGTGGCAAACAAGGCCTGGGCTGGTGTGTGGGCGTGTGCACGGGTGTGTGCGCCTGTGCTGGGGGGGTAATGTGCCTGCATGTGAGTGTGCATGCACATGGGGGGTTGCATGTGAGTGTGCATGCATAGGGGGACTGTGTGAGCATGCATGTGAGGGTTGTGTGCGTGTGTGTGTACACAGGAATGCGGGGGGGTTGCATGTGAGCACATGCATGTAGGGGGAGTGTGTGCGAGTGTGCGTGCATGGGGGAGCCTTGCGTGTGCATGCATCCCTGGGAGGGCCTTCCCTCCCCCCGCAGTCACCCGGGTGCTGCTGCTCCCACCTGCTGGGCACACAGGTGCCCCCCCCCCGCTGCGTGGGCAGCACCTTGTCCCTGGGCCCTGGCCCCCTCCTCCTCTTCATCTGGCGCTGAGCATTTTTGCAGGGAGTTGTCACGGCCCCACGCCCCCCCACGCCCCGGCCAGGAATCCGCGTCCCAACCAGCCCCCCCCCGGCTTCCCCTCCCTTGCCGGGGGCATGGGGGCGAGCGCCCCTGCACCGCCCCTGCCTGGCAGCCAGCTCGGCTCGGGACCCAGCCCGCTGCCGCGTCTCCCCGCAGGTTCCCAGGAGAGGAGCTGTGCGAGGGGGAGCCCCGGCGGTACCGCGTGTGCCAGCTGCACGTGAGTACGGCCGCAGGGCAGCAATGGCATGTGTGTGCATGTGCAAGGAGTGCATTGCATCCCTCCCCTGCTGATCAGGCCCGGCCTGGAGCAGGTGGTGAGGGTGCCCTGTGGGGCCTGGGGCAACCCACTTTCTATCCCTGGCTCTGCCACCGACCCTAGGTGAGTCCTTTTGCTGCTCTGTGCCTCAGTTTCCCCACTTGTAGACCCAGGTGACCAGATCCCGACTCCCAGGCCCTGCTCCTTTGCATGTTCTCTGTTGTCTGGGCATAGGTCTACCCCTGCCAGGTCCTTCCAGAGACCCTCTGTTGCTCTGACTTCTTGATGCCCAAGGAGAAGGGCCCTATCCCTGGCTCCAGCCCCGTTGTGCCCCGTGCTGCTGCAGCCCCTGCCGTCCCTTGCAGGCATGCCCCAGTGGCTCGGTGCCCTTCCGGGCCATGCAATGTGCCCTGTACAACTCCAAGCCCATCCTGGGGAAGCCGGCGCGGTACCAGTGGGTCCCCTTCTACGGAGGTGAGTCCTGGGGCCGGCCCCAGCCCCCTGCCAGGGGTGCAGCTGGCTCTGCTTGTGCCGGGGGGCTGCCGCTGGCCCCCTGCCCTCTCCTCCAGGCTCGGGGCTCGGTGCACGATACCAGCCCTTGCATTTGACTCCTCGGAGATGGCTCCTGGGGGCTGTTCCCTGAAGGAGCGGGGGGATCGCGGTGGGGTGGTGACGCAGGGCAGGGCCTGCTCTCTCCCGCAGCTCCGAACCTCTGCGACCTGAACTGCCTGGCCGCGGGGCACAACTTCTACTACACCTTCGGCAGGGTGCTGGACGGCACCCGCTGCAGCCCGGACTCCCCGGAGCTCTGCATCAGCGGTCAGTGCCTGGTAGGTCTGGATCGGACTTTGCCCGCTGGGCCCCGGGGCAGCCTGTGTGGGGGGATGGCTCCACGCGTGGTCCCAGGGGGTTAGGGATGCTGGTGGGTAGCTGGGCAGGTGCTCTTGTGGGCTGCACCCCCAGAGGGGCTGAAGCAGGGGTGTCCCCTGGCTGCCCCCTGATGCCCGTGTCCGTGCCACCCCGCAGAGAGCGGGCTGTGACGGGATCCTGGGCTCTGGCGCCCAGCGCGACGCCTGCGGGCAGTGCGGCGGCAGGAACGAGTCGTGCGTCCTGGTGCAGCGGGTGTTTCGGGCCGCGTTCCCCTCCTCCGGTGATTGATTGCCCAGCGGTGAATGCTTTGGCTCTTGGCTTCAATTCCTCCCCACTCCCCTGCCCCTGCAGCTGGCGCCAGGCGCTTCCACCCCATCCCCAGGCATCGGATCCCCATTCTGCCACCAAGCAGGACGAGCCCAGGTGGGGAGGCCTCGTCACTGAGGGTATCACTGCTTTCTGGGGAAAGCCAGGCGTAGGCAGCATCGGGGCACGGGCATCACGGTGCATCAAGCCCCTGGGGTCTTTGCTGAGGCTGCCCATGAGGGGGTCGGGCAGCCAGTCGGCTCTCGGGCCCCCTTCGGGGTCCACCCCCACTCTCCCTGCTTACATGTGCGCACCCACCCCCCCATGCCCCCAGACCCCACGGCTACCTCTGCTTCCCTGCCCCACACCCAGCCCAGGTTGCAGTTTTCGGGCATGTAGCACTGACCCCTCCTGCCCCTTCCCGCGCCCCGTAGGATACTTCGGATACAAGAACGTGACACGCATCCCGGCAGGGGCGACGCACATCAAAGTGACCGATGGGAGCCGCAATTACCTGGGTAGGAGGGACCGTGCTTGGGGTGCGGGTTCCTTGACCCCCCAGTGCATCCTCCTGGGTCCCAGCCCTGCTGCTGTAACCCCGAGACTACCCTGCCCAGAGCTGGGCACAGACCCAGGAGTCCAGGCTCCCAGGCTCCAGCCACGACCCGGGATGCTACTGTGGGGTGCTTGGTGCTCCCGGCGTCACCGGGCTTCTCCCTGCAGCACTGATGACGGCGGAGCAGCACTACGTGATCAATGGGGACTGGGCGGTGGACCCGCCGGGCGTGTACGAGGTGGCCGGCACGCAAGTCCACTACGCCCGCGCTGCCGACGAGCGGGAGAGCCTGGAGGCAGCCGGGCCCACGCGGGAGGACTTGTATGTCACGGTGAGCGCGGCACCGCAGACCCTGCGGAGCAGCCCCTGCTCCCCCAGACGGGCTGTGCTGCAGCCTCCCGTGGCTGGGCAGGGAGGGTTGTAACCCAAAATCTCCCTGGGTCTGGTTCCTCTTCCCGGCAGGGGTCTGAGGCTGTTCTCCCCCTCCTCCCCCGACCAGGTCCTGTTCCAGGAGCCGAATCCGGGCATCGAGTACGAGTTCTGGCTGCCGCGGGGGCACGACGGGCACTTCCAGGCTGACGTCAGCCCCTTGCGGCAGGCGGCGCCCCCGGGGGGCGCCCCCAGCCCCGGGAAGCCCCCATGGCCCCCCCCCGCCAGCCCCGACCTGTGCCACGGACCACGCCGGTGCCCACCCCGCCTAGCACCAGGGC
This sequence comes from Alligator sinensis, assembly GCF_000455745.1. Lineage (NCBI taxonomy): Eukaryota > Metazoa > Chordata > Crocodylia > Alligatoridae > Alligator > Alligator sinensis. The sequence continues at coordinate 634,921 of NW_005841880.1, forward strand.
CACAGCCATGCGCAGACCCCCCGGCCGGACGAAGGAGGTGGCTCAGACAGGTACCCCGTGTCCCAGCTGGGGAGCGCAGGGCAGTGGGGGGGAAGCTGCCCATCCCAGTGCGGCAGCCTGCAGACCCTGCAATGCTCACCCTGGCTCTGTGCCCTGCAGGCAGGTGCGGCCGGTGCCCGATGCCCAAGGGACGCTCGAAGCGCATCCATCATTACTGCCACAGCGACTTCGGTAAGAGTCCCCCCCTGCCCCCAGGGGCTGGCGAGATGCTCACATGCAGGATGCTTGCAGGCCAAGGGGACACTGGCGGGGGGGGGCACGAGAGCTGGGCACTGACCTGGGCACCTGGCGCCCGTCCCCGTCTCCTGCAGTCTTCCAGGCCCGGATCCTGTCGCAGCGGCTGGTGGGGCAGGAGACGCGCTACGAGGTGCAGGTGCAGCACGTGTACCGCAGCGGGTCCCCGCTGCTGCGCCACGAGTACGTGTGGGCGCCCGACACCTGCGGCTGCCCCCCGCTGCGCCCACGCCACGACTACGTGCTCATGGCCCAGCGCCATGTGAACTACGAGCACACACTCAACCGCCTCCTGCTGCCGCCCGGCGCCTACGCCCGGCCCTTGTCACCCCGCGAGGACCGGCACCTGCGCGACGCCGCACGGCACTGCCCCCCCGCCCGCCCGGCGTGAGTGGGAGCTGCGCCAGGGGTCAGCCCTGCCCTATGCCCCCCATATCTATGGGCAGATGGGCCCAGGGCTGTGGCATAGAGGTGCCCCCTGCCCTCCCTCCTGGCTGGGCTGAGAGCAGAAGCCAGCACGGGGGGGTTCACTCTCCTGGTGGGTTGGAAACAGCTGCTGGGAGCGGGGGTAGGGGGTGCAGGGTGCTGGCTTCCCAGGGGAGGGTTGGGGGGTCCCTCCCTGCAGGTCACCCAGTGGTCACCTGCTCCCCTGGGGCAAGGTGGAGATCCAGCCCCCTATGCCCATGTGTGCATGTGCACTGCAGATCCCACTGTGCACACGCATGTTGTGTATGCACCCGCTAGCACCTGCCCCTTGCAAGCCATGTCACCCAGATGCACGCACACAAGCTTTTAGGTCATGCAGATGGTACACGTGCACCGCCCCCAGGCCAGCCCAGCCATGCACGCAGGCTCTCTGACTGCAGCCCACCCCCCTGTGCCGTTCCCTGGGCACACCTGACCCATCTCGGCCTCGGGGCAGAGTGCCTGTGTCTGTCATTCACACCCATCCCTGCCCCTGGAGGGGGGGACTTTCTCAAGGGAGCTGCTCCGTGGACATGCTGCCACGTGGCACCGAGGGAGGGGGCAGGGCCCGATTGTAGCTGGGTGCATTGGTGGACCAGCCCCAGGCACCAGGTTGCTGGAGGGGGGTGGGGGGATGTGTGTAGAAGCCAGACTTGGCCACTGCCCTGGACCCCCCCCCACCCCCCACCCCCAGCTCTTCCTTCCTGGGAATTGCATTTATACTTTTCCTAACTTATTTTTTTGCTAAAAGAATAAAAATCCATTGCTGTGGTATTAACTTAACCCTCTGGGGCCTGGGCTGCCCTGCCTGCTGGGGCCTCTCGCCGGCCATCTGGGTCTGAGTGCTCTGTCTGGGGCCGTGCGGCCAGCTGTGGGCTGGCACAGGGTGGTGGGGATCAGACCCTGGCATCTTGGATCTCATTCCCTCTTCAGCTCCTTCCTGGGGGGGTTGTGTTGCCCCCCAGCCTTTGCCCTCCAGAATCAGATCGTGGCGTTGGGTTTTGCAGCAGGAAGCACCTTTGGCTGCAGGGTCCTCGGTGCAGGGGCAGCCCTCGAGGCAGCACCCTGCCCTTGGGGGCAACGGGCTGGAGCCGTCTGCGCCCCCCTTGCACCCCCACCTTGCTCAGGGCCCCAGAGCACTGTCACCCACTTGGGGGGTGGCACCCAGGGCCTTTGCTGCCTCTGCAAGGGTGGGTGGGGAAAGCCCCTGCCCCAGCCAGCACCGGGACCACAGTCGCTGCAGGACTCTGAGGCCTCCCCACTCGCCGTGCCGATGGCTCCGAGCTGGCCGAGGCTCCCGGCCGGCCGGGGCTGCGGGTGAGGGCGGGGAAGTCGGTGTCCCAGCGAGAGGCAGGGGCACCGAAGGGGAAGCACTGGACTCCGACGCCAGCGCCGGTCCCGCCAGCTGCCTCATCTGGCGCCGGCTCCCCAGAGAGCGGTTACGTCTGTGGGAAAGGCTGCGGGGAGCCCCGACAATGCACCCGGGGGCAGGGCTCGCGCCCAGCCTGCCCCGACCCCCCGGGATGGGACGCTGAAGGAGCAGGCTGCCAAAACCCCTGTGTCAGCGGGAGCCAGCGGCCACCAGCGCTTGTTTTCCACTCCCGCTGCAACCCCCGGGCTGTTGAGGCTTTGCCCCTCTACAGCGGGCAGTCGGGCCTTCCCGGTCTCCGCAGGAGGGAGCCTACCCTGTGCACCTCCTCTGCCAGCGTAGGGAGCCCCAAATGGCTGCCCCGTGCTAGCAAAGATGCGAAGCGCTAGGTATCCCCGGCCTGTAGCTACATGCCTATTAGCTTCTGCTAATCCCGGTGCCAAAACGCAGCTGATTCTGGGGTGGGGGAGCAGGCTGAGAGCAGTGCCCTTGGGAGCAGAGGGTGCTGATGGGCAGCTCTGGCTAGCTGTGGTGCAGTCCCTTTAGGGACGGGAGAGGCCTGGATTGGACGTGACGGCCGCCTTGTTGCCCTTGCTCATGATTGCATCTGAATTCTGCTGAAATCTCCAGCTCCCGGAGTCAGGTGAGAGCTACAGAGGCACTTCCAGTCCGTGGGGTGCAAGGAGCAATCGGATGAAGTGCCGCCTGACGACTCCGTGAGCAAAAGGCAATGAAATAAAGCAGCCAAGCTTCGTTCCTCCTTCCCATCTTGCTGATCGCTCGGCCAGTGGCCGGCTGCCAAAGGGGGTGTGGGACTAGCAAGGTGGCAGGGCCGGGGATGCATAAGCACATGCACCTTGACCTGCGAGCAAATGCAAAACCAGGCACCGATGCATACAGGGAGGAACGCACACGTGTGCACATACCCAGGTACATGCCTCCGCATGCAAGTGAATGCCCCCTCCCTAGCTCCGGCCTGCTGCTCAGCACGAGGGACTCCCGAGTCCTGTTCCCTGATGGGACTCCTCCTGGGCTCAGGCCGGCGGGTCCTGGGGAGCTCCTGCTGCCTCGGGGCCTCTGGTAGGCGCTGCAATGCCTCGGTGCAGCTCGGGCACAGACTGGGGCGCCCCAGCTGGCTGCCTGCGACACGGCTGTGCCGACTTCGGGGCATCTTCTCTGGCTCCGGGATTTCATCTCTCCAGCCACGCATCCATGCAAAGCCGCCCCCCTGCTTCCCCCAGCGTCAGCCTCCGGGGGAGGGAGAAAAGGCCCTTGGCCTGCCTCTCTGGCTGAACGAAGCCAGGCCACTGATAGTGGTTCTAGATCCGTGTCAGCAGCTCAGTACCCCTCACACACACTAGCTGAACCCTGCAGAGCGGGTCAGTGTCATTGTCCTCGCATTGCAGAGGGGGAAACTGAGGCACAGAGAGACTGAGCCGCAGACCGTGCCATGGTGGGAACAGAACCCAGGAGTTCGGGCAACTCTCCTGCGCTGCCCCAGCATCTTCGCTAGGCTCATAAACCCTGGGACTGGGCCAGCAATGAGGGGGGCTGGGGGTTGCAAGAGGGATAAGGGTGGGGGGCAGCACATTGCACCCTCCTCACCCTGGAGCACTCGCACGTGCCCCTTGAAACCTGGGGTGCCCCGGGCGGGCCTGGCCGAGGCGCAGGTGCCCGGCATTGGGCTGATTACAGGAGCAGGCGGCTCTCCCTTTAAATGCACCTGGCTCTGTGGGCCCAGCTGGGCTGTGTTACTAGCCCAGCCGGGCACAGACCTGGCTCCTTGCCCCCGGCACTGCTCTGCAGCTCTCCAGGCAGGGGCTCCTCTTCCTTCCTTCCTTGCAATGACCAGCTGCTTGCATGAGTACCTGCTGCCCCTACAGAGCGGGCTCCCCCCAGCCTGGTGCCTCTCCCCAGGTGCCTAGAGGAGGTGGGTTGCCCAGGCTGGGGTGAGGGATGGCAGGAGGGTTGTTGCTCTGCCTGGGGAGGGGGTGATATCCTTGCTGTGCCCTAGGGCTGCTGTCCTGGGACCCTCCCCTCTCCCACAGGTGTCAGAGGCTGCCCTGGGGGCAGGACAGTAGGGAACAAGACTCCCCTGCTTTGGCCTGGATCAATGGCTGCAGCACTGCGGTTTAGTGCTGGGCACTGCCAGAGGCTGCTGCAGCCCAGCCTCGATATGCCAGTGGGCAGGGGGGGATGGATGTGCATGCACTAGAGCAATGTGTCCCTTCCCAGGCCTGAGCAGCTGCAGTCCTGCTGCCCTCCTGCAGCCAGAGCCAGGGCTTTCCCTTCTCCCCAGGGCACGGGGGCAACCCCTTCCTGGGGGACTGGGCTCTTCCCTGCTCTCAGCAGCTCCAGGTGCTCACTTCCTGGGAGCGCTCCTGGCACGGGGAGCTGCCGGCCTGGGGGGCAGCATCCACACCTGCATGGTACGTGCTGGTGGCATTGGGGCACGTGGAGCTGGGATCCGAGCTAGCCCGGTGATCCTCGATTCCTGTGTGCTCCCTGCAGCCGCCTCCGAGCCATGCTGCTGCGCTCGGGGAAGATCACACCCCGGGTTAAGAGGCCGCAGCGTCGCAGGGGGAGCGGCGCTGACCTGGGGGACGTGGAGCCGCCGACCGCCGAGACCAGCACCCCTCAGCGGGCCAGGAGCCGGGGCCGAGGCCCGCCTGAGGAAGGAGCCAGGGGTGAGTGGGGGCTGAGCACAGGGGTGCTACCCCATCAGCCCATCATGCCCAGGTCGGGGGAGCAGTCGTGCTGCTCCCACGGCCCCACGAGGACTCCCCGTCACCTGATCCTGCCTGTACCCCCTGCAGAGCCCGTGACGCCAGCCAAGGGCCGTGTGGCGCGGGTGCACTTCGACCTGGACCCATCCAGCCCGGACAATGCATCTCCTCCCCCAAGGAGAGTGGATGGTAAGAGCCCAGCTGAGCCCTGGGCTGCACTGCAGGGTCCCATGGGGGGGGTCAGCTCTGGCAGGAAGGGGTGGAGGTCAGCACTGACTGATGCCCAAGGGCCCTGGGCCCTCCACTCATGGGAGCAGGGGCTTGGGAGATGCTGGGGGCAACCTGTGGCCCTTGGGCATCACCCCTGGGACTGTCCCTGTGCCCTGGGAGGTGCCAGACTGGTGCATCGTCCTGCCCCTGCCCCTATCCCTGCAGGCTCTGCGAGCCCCCATGCCCCACCTGCCTCCGAGGGGCTCTACTTCGGGGGCCTGCTGCCACCCCAGCCCGACGACCCCAACGCCGTTGGCCTGTGAGTACAGAGCCCACTCCCAGCAGGGGCAGGGCTGCGCACCCAGCTCGACTCCAACCCTGCCCTCTGCTTCCCCTCCTGCCCAGGTGCTTCCCCAAAGGCCTGCCCTCCGTGTCCAGCCCACGGCCCCCGAGGAAGGAGGTCCCCATCAAGACCCGCAGCATCCCCGAGAGCACGCTGGTCCTGGAGCTGGTGAGTGGGGTGGGAGTAAGGGGCATGCCAGCTCCAGCGCCTGCTCGGGGCACTGCTAGGGGTGTTCACCGCAGGGGCGTCTGAGGCTGCACCTGCTCACAGGAGGGGACACTAGTCTGCTGCTCCCTGATCCCTGACCGCCTGCCGGACGCTGACTGCACCTTCCCCGCCGACTTCCAGGGCGACCGCTACCAGGTTGGTGCCTGGGGAGGGGGGCACCGTGCCCAGGGCTGGTGGGTACCAGCCAGCAAACCCCAGTCCCCTGGGCTAGTGTCACACACGCCCTGTCCGCTGAGGCTGCGGAGCTGCCCGCTGCGAGGGTCCTGGGGGTGGGGGCTGGCTGCTCCGGTGCTTGGTTTCCCCCAGGTTCACATGAAGCTGCGCCCCCACGTGCAGGAGTTCCTGGAGACGCTCTATGAGGTACCTGCCCCCGGGCCCGGCTGCAGGGCTGGGAGATGGGGCTGGGGGCTGGCCAGGGCGAGTACTGCAACGCTTCAACTGTCTGCCGGGGTCTGAGGTCTGGGCCCCTCCATCGTGGGCACCGCACCCCTGATGTTGCAAGGCTGCTCGTTGCTGGGCCTTGGTTTCCCCACCCGAGGCCCAGCCAGAACGTGTCCAGACCCCACTGGGACCTGGGGGTCACCCAGCCCTTCCCCCACCAGCTGTTTCTCCCTTCCCCACCAAGATCTTCGTCTTCACCACGGCCAAGCTGGACTACACAGAGCGCATCTTGGAGGTCCTGGACCCTCAGAAGAAGTTGATCAGGTGAGACCCTGGGTGGGGCAGGGCAGGTGGGAGCCCCCTCCTGCCCCCTCTGCCACATCTGACGGGTCCTGGGTCATCTCCCTTGCAGACACCGGCTGTACCAGGAGGACTGCCTCTGCGTGCGGGGCCACTACCTGAAAGATCTTGCCATGCTGGAGAGGGACCTGGCTAAGACCGTGGCTCTGGACCACTCCCTGCAGGCCTACCCCTACCAGGTAACTGGTGTTGCTGGGTGGTGGTGTAGGCAATGCTGGTCTTGGAGAGGGGGGGACGAGGGTCCTGCTGCACCAGGCACCACGGAGGTGGGTGGCCTAGTTGGAGCAGGAGGTGTCCGTCCTACCCCCCTGCAATGCACCCACTTCTGGGGTGCAACCTGGCTGTGAAGCCGTGCCCTGCAGGGCTGTGCTAAGGAGGGAGGGCACCGAGCAGCAGACTCTCGGGGACCGTTCTAGGGTGGCGGGATGTCGACTCCACCTGGGTCAAGTTTCCCAGGGATCGAGGGGAGCTCCCCAGGGTCACTCATGCTCCGGGCAAAGCTGAGCCCTTGGGGCATTAGCTTGATCCTCAAGCCTGGGATCCTGAGGTCAACCTTCCCCAGCTGGTGTCCCGGAGAGGCAGTGACCCAGCGCCATGTCAGTTGTGCCTGGGCTCTGCACTGGGAAGGGCGGATAGGGCTGGGGATGGGGTCCTGCCAGGCCCCACCACCTGCCCAGCCCAGTACAGCTGGTGCATCCCCCTTCCCCTGCCCAGGGGTGCTCCCCTCGCCAGTGCTCTGCACCCCGCGGTCAGGGCAGTGGCTGGTTCTCACGTGGGTGATGCTTTCTCCCTCTCCCCAGGTCTCCAACAGGGTCCCGATCCCCAGCTGGCACGGGGACCCCCAGGACCAGGAGCTGCTGCGGCTCATCCCTGTGCTGGAGAAGCTGAGCCAGGCCGTAAGGACGGGGGCAGCCCCTGTGCTGGGAGGGGAGGCTGCCAGGCTCTCATGACCTTTCCTGCCTCTGCTTTGGTGCATTGCTGATCTGGAGCAGCCCCTGGGTGCCTGCAGAGTGCACCAACCCCTCTGGTCTCCCTCCCTCCTGTCCCCTGCCTGGCTGGGCCACAGACGGATAACACCCTGCTGCTGCCGCTTGAGCCGAGTTCTTCCCTGGGGGACGTGGCCACCATGGAGGTGGATCCATGCAGGTGGATGTTTGCCCCTGGGAGCGAGTGGCTTGATTTATAACTGTGGGCCTCTCCTCCATAGAGCGACGTCCGGCCCGAGATCCGGAGGAGGTACCGGCTCTGCAGGCTGCTGGCCGAGGACTGAGGCTGACCCCGGACCCCCATAGGAGGTGCATTGGCCAAAGCCTTGCCCTAAAACCTATGATCCGCAGCTGGGCAGGCGCTGGCACTGACCTTGCTCCAGAGGAGCAGGGCCCTGGGGTCCTGCAGCCTCTTCTCCTTTTGGCTTTCTAAATCTTGCAAGCCACGGATCTCTGAAGCAGCCTAGTCTTGGGGTACCCTGCTTTGGGAGACGACACCAAGCTCCTGCCCTCTGCCCCTTCTGTCTTCTCTGGTCCTGGGAACAGCCCCTTCCTTCCAGGCACTTGGGCCTGGTCACTGCATTGGCTGGGGGCTGCAGGGTGATTGATTTACTGCAATAGCAAAGAT
>NW_005841880.1:642920-644535 GCF_000455745.1 Alligator sinensis
CTGCTCCTGGGGGGAGACCTAGAGGTGAACTATGATGCTAACAAAGCAGCCCAGCATCGAGGTGACCTACACGTCCCTGCTGGCCCTTGGGCTCGGAGATCTGCCACCTTCTTGATCTAGACTGTGACTTGTTAAGCCTCTCCCTGCAGCTGGTGCAGCCGGCCTGGGCTGCAGCCCCCGTTTCCCAGCCCCATGTCTCTGCCAGAGGAGCAGGGGCTGGAGGGAGGCATCGCCCCTGCAGCCTGGGTGTGCTTGCACCTGGCAGGTCCCATCTCCCGTTGACTGGTCCCCTGGGCACGTCCGCCTCTCCCCACCTCCCAGATACCATAGGAGCAGTCTTGGCTTGCTTGTGGGGTGGGTTGGCTTGTGGCATTCCCTGTCGCCATGCCCGGGGCTGGGCTGGGGTGAGGCCTGGCAGGAGATGAGGGGATGGGAAGAAATCCAAGATGGGAGTGAGGAGGCTTCTGTGTCCCCGAGAGCCAGGGCATGGGTGGGGCTGGCGGCCCCCTGTGCCTTCAAGCTGCCTCTGGGCCAGGGCCCTGCCACCCCCTGCTGAGTGGGACTGGAGCATGGGCGCCGCAGTCGATCTGTCCCTGCCAACACCACCACCCAACCCCTACAGCCTGCCAGGGCCTGAAACTCGAAGCGCCTGGTGCTGCAGTAACTGGATCTGGGGCTGAGCTGGGTGAGGTGACCTTTCCCTGCCACCTACGCCCTCGGTGGCGGAGGCAGGGGGCTTGGGCTGGGCAGGGATTCCTCCCAGCTGCCTGGGGGTTCCCTGCTGGGCTTTGGGGCTTGTCCGCTTCAAATGTTCCTCTTAGCTTTTATATTTCATGGAATAAACTGTTGTCTCCTCATTGCCATAACCCTGCCCCAGCGACCTCCTTCTGCGCCCTTGGGCGGATGCACTCGCCCTCAGCCTGCGTAATGCCCGGCAGTGGGGCGGTCGCTATTGCCGGGGCCCAGAGGCAGCTGGGACAAAACCGGTCCCTACTGCTGCTGGGGGCTCAGCCGGAGGAGGGGGGCACGGCTGGTGGGTGGTGGAGCCGGGGAGCCTGCCTACCCCACAGCGGGGGCGGGGAGCTGCTGCACCCTCGTGGGGGTAGTAGCCTTGGAGGGGCCAGTGCCGGCTCTGGACCAGGTGCCCGGTCTGCGGGGAATGGAGTCGGCCCCTCCCGCGGCCAGAGGGACTTGACCCTCTGTCGGTGCGGCGAGGGAGGGGTAGGGCAGGTGGGGGGCTGGGCAGGCGCGATGTTCCCCCTCCTGGACCCAGCTGAGGGGGGACCCAGGCCCCTGCTTCCTAGCACACGCGGCCCTGGGCCCCTTGGAGAGCCCCCAGCCCGGCCTCTCCTCGCTGCGAACAAAGCGGGGCCTTGTCAGAGCGGCCCGGGACCCCCGGGGGCTTCCTGCCCCGCTTCCCAAGCCGCAGCAGGAGGGGCGACCCGGGCCCAGCCCAGGCAGAGCCAGGCCAAGCTTCCCGCCGCGGGACACCGGGCTCGCGTCCTGCTCGGGTGGCCTCGCGCACGGCCCTCGCCTCCCCCGTGCCTCAGTTTCCCCCGCTCTGGGACGGGCTGCAGGCGCGGCGGAGCCCGGCGGCCCCGAGCCCGAGCCCGAG
>NW_005841880.1:644928-653366 GCF_000455745.1 Alligator sinensis
CTGGAGCCCTGCCCGCAGTGGCCCCCAGCACCCGCTGCGCCCTCTCCAGGGCGGGAGCCGCTGGGGGTTGCCCCACGGAGCCCTGCTGCAGGGCGGTCCGCAGGCCAGCCCACGAGAGCCAGGGCTGGATGGTGCTGGCAGGGGCAAGACTCTGTGCTAGTGGCACCAGGTCTGAATGGGCTGGGGGGTGGGGGTCCCACGCTCTGTGGAGCTCTGCACCAGGTCCTTCCTCCTCCAGCAATGTGGGCTTGGCCCCAAGGTCCTGCTAGGCCAAGCCCCACGGCCACGAGCTGCAGAGGAGGCCGGCGCGGGGGCCTGGTCTAGTGGTCAGAGCGGGGCAGTGAGAGGCTGGGCTCCTGTCCCCGGCTCTGGGCGGGAAGCTTGGGCCAATAGTCAGAGCACAAGAGCGTGTGGCCACTAGGACACCTGGGTCCTCTGCCACTGACTGGCAGGGTCTCCTTGGGCTTGCCCCCCCGCACCATCCCTGGGGGGGCCCCAGGTGCAGGGGCAGGGTGCCCTGCTTTCCCCCTGGGCTCTGACAGGTCTCTGCCTTGCAGCCCCCCTCCCCAGCCATGGCCACCCTCAAGGTCCCCGCCGGCTGCCGCCAGCCTCAGGAGCTCGACAGCGTCCACGCCGCCTTGGCTGGACCTCGACACCCAGATCTCGCTGGCGCCCGTCTCCGACAGCCCCGAGTCCTCCGTGGAGGAGCTGCGCTCCACCTCCGAGGAGGACGAGGGGGCCTCCCCCAGCCTCGGGGCATCCTTGGAGGCCAGGGCTGAGGGCCAGGCCCCGGGGCCTGAGTCTCCAGTGGTCCAGGAGCCCGGGCCTGTTGTGGGGCTAGACCCCCCGGGCCCTGCCCCGGAGGAGAGCAGGGGGGCAGCGCCCGGGGACGCGGTGATCGTGGTGCTGCCCAGAGAGACGAGCTTCCTGGATAGCGTGGGGGCAGCGCCATGCTGGGAGCAGCCCCCGGCCCCCAGCGAGGAGCCGGCGAAGGTGCCGCAGTGCCCCTCTGCCCCCTGCCCGCTGCCCGGGGATGACCAGCCGCCCCCCAGCCCCGGCACCCCGTCTCCTGAGGAGCCGGCCCCTAGCCTGCCGAGAGGCAGGGGGTGCAGCCCCCAGTGCAGCACTGCCCACCTGAAGGCCATGTCGTCCGCCTTCGTCTCGCTGCTCCTGGCACCTTGGATCCTCTACGGCCTCCACCACCTCCTGCCCTTCGAGCCACCGCTGTGCCCGGACCTGGCCAGCCGCCTGGCCTTCGCACTGCGCTGCCTCCTCATCGCCAGCGTCCCCGTCGTGCTGGGTAAGAGGGGGGCGGTGGGTCCAGGCCGGAGGGGGCCAGTTGTCCCAGCCCTGCCCCCAGCACCCTCCGCTGCATGGGCAGGTTGCACGGGACCCTGGACTGCCACGGGGGCTGGGGGCTGACCCCTTCTCTCGTGCTGCTGGGTGGGTCTCGCGCTGGCTCAGGGGATGGGAGGAGGGCTCTCCACCAGTGACAGCAGCCACTTTCTACGCCGGGGGTGGGGGGCCCAGCTGCCCTCTGCCCCCCAGGCCGGGGGGCTGCTCCCCTGTGGCTGGGCTGGGGCGCCCCATCTCAATCCTGCAGGCTCTGGCCGTGGTACTGAAGGCCGAGCGGGCAGGACCGGGGGGGCCATGCCCAAAACCCCTTGGGGTCAGCTCAGCGGGTGCTGGCTCAGGCCCTGGATGAGGCCGTGAGGCCCCTGGCAGCAAGGACCAGGTCTGCAGAGCCCGTGGTCCGGTCTCTCCCCGTTAGACCTCAGTTCCTGGATTTCGGGAGGTCCCAGTCACGCAGACTGTGCTGCCCCCCTAGCCCCCAGGGATGTGATAGGGCAACGTTGGGCCACGGACGCCAGACCCGGGATGTCTGAGCGCAGCCGGGTGTCCCCGAGCAGCAGGAACGCGGAGCCGTGCCACGGCTGGGATTTCCAGCATGAGCCGAGCGGGGGATGTCCCCGTGGCTGGGCTCCTGTCTCCGGCCAGCTGCGCTCCGTCTCCCACCCCGCCGGCCCGTGCCGGGCGGCAGTCACGCGGGGGGGGCACTTTTTTCCTGCTGCCTCAGTGGTTTCAGCGCGGGGGAGCCAGGCCGTGCCCCATCCATCTCTCCCGGGAGGCGCTGGGCAGACAGTTTCATTACCCGGGGAATTCCTCCGGGGCCTCTTGTTCTCTCTGCAAACACAGGCTGCTGGGGCCCGAGGGGATGTGGAGCAGAGCTGGGCGCTGCCGTGGCAGCTGCCTTGTCCATCACTGGCTCCAGCAAGGGGCTTATACAGGCACTGACCCATGGTCATCCCCTTGCTGCCGTTGCAACCTGCCCTCCCACGGGGCAATGCTTCCAGCCCTGGCCCCTGACCCCGATCCCGAAGCCACCAGTCCATTGGTAGGATCCTCACGGGAGCATCCCGGGGGTGCAGGACCATGAGCCCAGAGCCAAAAGGCTCTAGGGTGTTAGGCCCGATTGCACCCAGTGCCTTCCTCTTTGTTTGGGGCCCCGTATCTGGGATGGGGAGACCCAGCTCCCCAGCTCTGGAGCGGGCCCAGCGCATCGGGCCCCCCGGCTCTGCCTGACCTTGAACCCGAGCCTGAGGCTCCGAGAGTGCAGGGAGCTAATCCGGATGAGGAAAGCTCAATGAGGCTGGGGGGAGGGCAGGAGATGGGGCCTGCCCCTTGCTAAGTTGGAGGGGTCGGCCCAGGGCCTGCTGCCGGCGACCCAGGGTCATGGCTGAGACGGGCATCGTGCCCCCCAAGCGTGGCCAAGCATTGCGTGGTTCAGTGCAGGCCTCTCCCCTGGCAGGCGTCGCACTCGCAGCCCTGGCCAGGCTCTGCTCGGGGACCCTGGACCCGCTGGATGCCCACGCGCCTCCCGTCCGGCTCCACCAGCTCTATGTCTCCAGCTCCATGGACCAGCTGGTCCTCTTCTGCCTCAACGCGGTGGTGCTGGCCACCTTCCTGGCCCAGGAGCACCTGCACCTCCTGCCCCTCCTGGCCGGGCTCTTCTCCATCGGCAGGTGAGAGATCGCTGCACCCCATGCACCCCCAGCCCCCTCCTCCTCCACCCCTCTTGCCCCAAGCTTCAGCCCCTTGGTGCTGGGCACGGCTCCCCATCCATACCTCCTCCAAGCCCCGGCCCCCGCTGCACCGGAGCTCCCTACGGTTGTGCCAGCAGCCTTTATCAGCTGCTTGCTATTGGCACAGCTACCCCTCAGCACCTGGCAGCTGTGGGCAGTGCCCCCAGCCCCGGCATCTGGTTTCCAAATGTCTTTATACTGATGCTGTGGGACCTGGTGTCTCCCCTCCAACCGCCTGGATGGCTGGTTAGCGTTGGGGGCAGCGGAAGCACATCCAGACCCTGCCTCTGAGGCTGGACCGGGTTGGCATCGAGTGGTCAGAGGGTCCTGGAGGGTGTCCTGCGGGCGCCAAGCTGTGCCGGGTCTGCCCTTGCTGTGTGGGCAGGATGGCAGGAGCCGGGCTCTCGCTGTGGGAAGGACCGCCTTGCAGCCCTGGCTCCGGGGCCGGGGGGGTCTTCCTCAGTCCCTGCCCTCTGCCTTGCAGATGCTGCTACTGGGCCAGCCTCCGGATCAGCAGCGCCTACCGCGGCTTCGGCTTCGGCCTCTCCTTCTTCCCTGCCCTGGCGATGACGGCCTACAACCTCTTCTGCCTCTACCAGCTGGGCTTCGGCTTCCTCTTTGCCCCCGCGGAGGGTGTTGGCAGCTGGACCACCCCTGCCCCCCCTCTCACGCTGGCCCCGACAAGCCCTGGCAACTGAGGGGCGGCTGCATCGAGGTGCACGGAGCCTCGTGAGCGGAGCAGCCTCCGACTCAAGACCTCGAGGGACCTGCTGTCATGCCCAGGTCGCCCGCAGCTACCAGCGCAGACCAGCTGCTTCGTGCAAGGGGCCGTGCCCGGGCCCTGGGACGTCACCGTGCTGTCCAGGTAGCATCCCTTCCTCTGTGTGCCCGTCTGTCTTGCCTCAGCTGGGCAGTGCCAATGGACGGACGGACACAGACATGCTTGGAAGGGACGTTCCTCTTTCTGCTCCTGCATCCCGGCCCCCACCCCGGTACCCTGCCGTGGGCCAGCGGCACAGCTGTCGTGGGTGCCTGGCCAAGGCTAATCTGAGCACCAGGGTGTGGGGCAGCGCCTTGGATCTGGGCAGGTCTCACCTCCCCCTGGAGCCGGGTGGGGAGAAGATTGTGTCTGGTGTCCAGCGTCCTGCTACTCCCCCTCGCTTGGGCAGCCGGGCCCTGGGCCAAGGGGCTTTAACCGTGAACACCAACAGAGCTGGAGAGGGGAAAAGGAAGCCCATGAGCATGGCTCTCCTGAGAGGGGGCCGGGGTCCTGCACGCACTGCTGCAGCACTTGCCCAACAGGGATCCAGGGGGAAAGGGCGGGTGGGTTTTTTTCCCCTGCCACCCCAACGTGACGCCCGGGCCAGACACACTCGCAAATCAAAGGCAAGCGGTGCATCTCTGCCTGTAACTCCAACCTCTGCCCTTCCCCGTCCGGAGGCCTGGGTTCGGAGAGTGTTGTGCCGTGGCTGTCTGGCCCCTGGCTTCCTGCGCTCAGTTATGCTGGCACCAACTCCAGCCATGGGGCTGAGACCCTCCAAGCAGAATAAAAGCCATTTCCCCCCTCGCACGGCTCAGCCCTATGGCTTCTGTTGCTGCAAGGAGATATGGGGTGCCTGTGTCTTGCCCCCAGCACTGGTGGGGACAGGCAGGGAGGAGCCGAAGGCTTTTGGCCCTCGGTTCCCCGCTTGCATTTTGCACAATGCAGCAGGGATGGGGCAGGGTGGGCAGCTGTCTCAGCCCTTTCGGTCTTTGCTGCCGGTGCTGCCACGGGTGGGCAAGGGACCCAGGGGAAGCAAGGCTGCACTGGCAGGGCACAGCTGGCAGGCAAGAGGAGAGCAAAGCCCCCCCTCAGCCCTACCCGTGTTGGCCCTACCCGTGTTGGCTTGACACGGCACAGATGTGCCCGGGGTCTGGCTGCTGCAGAGGACAGACGGCTCCGAGTGGGAACAAATTTATTTTGGGGGCATGGGTAGTATCAAAAGAAGACAGGGCACAGCCAGGGGGGCAGGGGGCCAGCTCTGCCTTATGCTGGTGGCCAAGGCGCCTGCTGCTCCGTGGGCTCCTTTCAGTCCCGAGTCCTGTTCTCCGGGCTAGCACAGTCCTGCCTGGTCAGCTCCACGTCAGCGGCTGTGTCTGGAGTGCAAGGCGCTGCCTGCTGCTTCCTGGACCGGGCGAGGGCCGCCACGCGGTAGGCGAGGTAGAGGAGAGTGAGGAGGACAGGACCCCCGCAAAGCAGCACCAGCAGCACCAGGATGGCACGATGCTCCCCGCTCCATGTGCCTCCGTCCCCACCGGGCAGCGGGGAGGGGTACGTCGGCGAGGAACAAGTGTGGGCGCGCTCGTCGTAGGTGCAGAAGGGGGGGCAGGCTGTGCAATTGCTGGCGCCGTCCCCCTGGCAGGTGTAGCAGGACGGGTGGCAGCTGGTGCAGACCCCGATGGGGCGGGCGGTGCCCAGGGACCTTCGGGTGCGGTTGTAGTAGCGGGGAGGGCAGTAGGAGAGGCACAGGCGCTGGAAGGCGTAGAAGGGGCTGCTGCACTCTGCGGGGAGATGGCAGGGTTAGGAAGAAGCTGAGGCAGGATCGCGGCTGCTGGCGGGGTGGGGGGAAGGAGGGTGCATCCCCTCTCACTGCCATGCCTGGCACGTCTGGCGAGAGGAGCTCGGGACGGGGGAAGCCCCCGCCAGCGTGCAATGCGAGTTGTGCATGTCTGGGAGCTGCAGGGCTCAGCCTGCGTTGGAGCTGCTCAAGCCGGCTGGAGACAGGGGTCTCGATGGGCTCTTGCAGAGGCCTGGCTCCCAGGTTGGGTGGGGGTGGTCCCAGCGTCACGAGCGGCGCAGCACCCAGAGCCACTCGGTGACCGTGCCAGCCCCCTGGGAGCACAGTGTTGCTCTGGACCTCCTCACTGGCCTGCCACGCAAGGGGTAAGCCCCTAAAGGCAAGCTGCCTTGGCGTAAGGACTCACCCGTGCAGGCTCCCTGGGCATCGCGCTGCGTGCACTTGCTCACGACGGAGGCCTCGACCTGCCTGGCTCTCATGTCCTCCTCCGTGCCGTAGAGCTGCAGCACGAAGCTGGTCAGGAAGCCTGCGGGGGAAAGGGTGGGGCGAAGGGGCCGATCCCCCGCAGCCAGAGAGCCCGGGGCCCTCCGCATGCAGAGCCGCGCAGAGCGGGCGTCACCGCCACGGGAGTCAGCCCTTTCGGGGCTTTCAGGAGCCCAGGGCATCCCTGCTGGCCGGCTCATTTGGCCACGTGGCCTTGGCTGGCTCGTCGCCCCCAACCTCCAGCCACGGTTCGGTGCCAGCCCCGGCCTGATGGCACTCACCGGTGTTGTAGGCATCACCCTTGTTCTCCAGCACGAGCGTCCAGGTGCCCTGCGGGTCCTCGTCCCAGAAGTGGGTGGACATGAAGGCCCAGTCCGTGTAGCCCTGGCTGCTGGTGTCGTAGGGCCTGGGGCATTTGGGCACAACAGATGCAGGGCTGGGCTCAGAAACCGGCACCAGGCATGAGCTCTGGAGAAGGTGCCTCCCGACCACCCCAAGCCCCTGCCGGAGGGGTCTCAGCTCAGCCGGCGCCTCAAGACCCCTCGCGTCACTACGTGCATTCAAGGAGCCCTCGGCTTGTGGATTTAGTGCCGCCCCGCCGCTCGGTGTCTCTCCTGCCCCGAGTTGAAGCCAGCGAACGCCCACCCCCAGCTCTCCCCTCACCTGACGGCTACCAGGGTGGACTTGGTGGCCATGGGGCTGGTCAGAGAGAGCGCCAGGTCCCCTCGCCGGCTGTAGCTCAGGGAAAGCTGCACCTGGACGTGCTCCAGGGAGCGAATGTGCTTGGCCCTCCCGGTGCAGCTGGAGACGTTCTTGCTGACGGAGAGTTTCGAGCCGATCTTTCTGCCGGGAGACAGAACAGGGAGGTCCAGACCCGTCCCGTCCCCGCTTCCCATGCAGGGGTCCGGACGTGCCCTAGGGTGAGTTACGGGGAAGCAGAGAGGCTGCAACTCGGGCGTCTCGTGTTGCTGGGTTGGTTTGGGACCAAAGCAAGCACAGGGCGAAGGCAGGAGTGTACGGGGAATGGGAGCCGACAGGGCAGCTCCGCAAGGTGTCTCCGGGCCGGAGCAGAGGCTGGGAGGGTGGTTTCGGAGAGGAGGCAGGTTTCTGAGTGAGGTGGGGACCGGCTCGAGGGGCGCTAAAGGGAACAGTACCAAGAACCAGCCCCATCCAGAACAGCCCCAGCCTCATCTCCCGAAGGGCTGTATCTTGGTAGTGCCACGCTCGGGACCCCGCTGCCCACCCAACCCCGAGCAGGCTTTCCCCAACCGCTCCGTGCACGGACGGACTTTCTTCCAGGCCTTCCCCCAGCAGCGCGGGGCTTGAGGCGAGTCCAGCCGGCCGCGGCTCTTACAGGGGCAAGTAGACGACCTTGACCGAGCATCTCCTCTGAGGCCGAGTCACGGGCCACTTCTTGGCCAGGTCCACCAGCGTGCCGGCATCCAGCAGCCCATAGCCATAGTGGTGACTCACTGGGAAGAGAGAGACGGTCGCTCGGGGGAAGAGCCCAGGAAAATCTTTGGTATTGGGCTGCTCAACTCACACGGGCCTATTGCTCCCCGATCTGTGGAGGAAGAGGTGTCTAACAAATCCCCCAAGTACCACCTGCCTGTCGCAGCAAGCCCGAGAGGCTAAACAGGCGTCCAGCTGGAGATGGCTCCATTCGTGGCTGGAGCAGGAGTGAAGAGGACCCCGGGTCCCGGGCAGCTGATGACCCAACCCCGTGCCCGTGGTTTGCAGCTCCAAAAGGCCGTGTCCGACCCTCACCTTTGCGCCCGACCCCGTTCACGGCCCAGTCGTCGGCTTGCAGGTGGGCTGGGCGGGAGGCTCTCACCGCCAGGTGCTGCATGTCCCGCCAGGTCAGAGCAGGGCTAGGAAAAAACGGGGGGTTAGGCAGGGTCCACGCCTGGTCTCCAGCGCTTGGTCCTCAGCTGTCTCAGCAGACGAACCAGCAAAGGGACCCAGCCACATGGCAGAGGGCACTTAACAGGGGCATGCGAGCACTTTGCATTTGGCCGCTTACTTGGCTTCCAGCGCGAGCGCCATCATCCCGGCCGCGAGAGGCGCGGAGGCCGAGGTGCCCGTGTGCCTGTCGGTGCAGCGGTGGTGCAGGTCCGTGGTCACCTGCGGAGGTGGAGGTGGAGGCGGGTCAAGGAGCTGGGCGGGCACGGGGGTGCAGAGACGCCCCGGGTGCAAGGCTGCGGCAGAGGGGCGAGGAGGGGAAAGGGGCTCACGATCTGCCGGTCCTGCCGGGCGCCACTGCTGTACGTGGCGGTGAGGGTGGAGGCGCAGGCCCCGCTGTACCAAGGGCACC
>NW_005841880.1:653393-657737 GCF_000455745.1 Alligator sinensis
GCCGCAGTGGCAGTGGTCGTGGCGCGGCCCGCCGTTGCCCGAGGCCCAGACGAACACGGAGCCCAGGCCACCCCGGCCCTGGTGGGAGGGGGGCGGGTGGGGGGGTCACTCCCTCCACGGAGCTGCCCCCCACCCCTTGCTGCAACGGGGTCCTCCCAGAGGCAGCCTTCCCCTCGGGCTCCTGCAGCCCCAGCCCAGAGGCCATGCTTTCGTTCGCTATCCCCTTATAGAAGGCTTCCATGGCTAGCACCCCTGGCCCGTCCACGGTCTTGCCATCGTCCTCCGGGCCCCAGCTGGCACTGTAGATGTGGATGTGCTGGGGCCGCAGGCTCAGGGACTGGGCCTCCACAATGTCCGTGATGGGGCCGTCCAGCATCCTCACGCCTGGAAGGACACAGAGCAAGGACACCGGGCTCGTCGGTGCCGCCCCGCTGCGGGTTCACAACAAAAGCTTGCACTCCCCCATGAGAATTTGGGGCAGGAGCCCTGAAAACAGCCCCATCACAGTAGCTTTCTTGTGGCAGAGCCTCCCAGAAGTGCCTCCTCGCTGCTAGCAGATGGCAAGCCCCCGTGCTAATCTCCCAGGAGCTAAACCAGGCAGGTCACTGCCTCCTAACCTTGTTTGCCCTTAAGAAGCACGGAGCCATACGGCCGCGAGGGCCCTCAGCCTGCAAGGATGGCACCGGCAGCGTGGCTCCGGGCCCCGAAAGGGATGCCGCTGCTCCAAGCATGCAGCAGCCGGGCACCAGTGCCCTCTCGCGGCCTCAGCCTCATCCACAGGCAGTCGCTCAAGCACGGCCAGGATGCAGGGATGCTGCATTTGCTGGGTGGGAACAGGCTTCCCATGGAGTCAAGAACCTGCAGCTCCTCCCCTCGGCACCCGGCAGGGAGATGCAAAGGCCCCGAAGCCCGAGCATCGCTCCGGGGGCGCAGGCTGCTCACCTCCGATCCGCGCGTTGTACGCGACGCCTGCGCCGCAGATTCGGTTGTTGGCCACGGCCGCCACCTCTCCCGCGCAGCGCGTCCCGTGCCTGTCAGGGAGAGCCGGGAGACTGCCACAAGCGCTCGGGATCCCCTCGGTGCTGCCTCTCGCTCCAGCACAACTCAAGGAGGCAACATCTGTTCTCTCGTCATCTCGGGGTTGCTGCTTCTGGGCCACTCGTCCTCGTGTCAGCTTAGACAACGGACCCCGCTGCTTCCCTCGCCCCCGCACCCCTCTGCTGAGGCTGTGGGACCCCAGGGTCCTCGGCCTCCCCCAAGCCCTGCTGCGCCGCCCGCTCCGACATGATGGGGCTTGTGGGCCGAGGCCTTTCAAGCCATGCAGCGCCCGCCCAGCCTGTTTTATGGCCCAGCCTTGGTTTCAAGCAGGATCAGGACCCTCCACTCGAGTCCGCTGGGGATGAACGACACTGGAGAGGACCCTCTGGGAAGGGAGTATGCACACGCTGAGAGCCTGACCAACCCCTAACGTGACTCCGTCATTGCAAAGGGAGCAAATTCTTTCCACCTTTCCTCCGCTCAATGCAGCCTCGGGAAACAGACCCAAGAGCTTAGCTTGACCCCCAGAGATCTGTTCACTAGTGCAACCACTAGTGCAAGGAGGCCACGTGTCGCAGCGGCGCGTCCGGAGCACTCACCGGTTCTCGTCCCAGCTGTTGTAACGCGGCTGCGGGTCAGGGTCGTTGGCATTGAAGTCATAACTTGCTAAGGGATCCTGCAGCAAAAGGCAGCACCGGGGTGAGAAGCCCGTCCTCACTACACCGTGCGCCGCGCTCGCTCTACACCGGCGCTTCGCGACCTCGCTAGGCTCACGGGCTCCCAGGAAAACCTCAGCTCCGCGTTTTCACTCCCGTTTTGGAAAAACGACAGCGCCGTCGGAGAGAAGTCGGGAAGGCCCCGGCAAGCCAGAACGGTTTGGATGTCCTGGATCGCTACTGAAATCTCAGGGTTTATCTTGGGGATTTTGCGATCCTCATTTGGGAATCGCTGCTCTACACACCCTTGCCCAAAACAGAGC
Organism: Alligator sinensis; assembly: GCF_000455745.1. Classification (NCBI taxonomy): domain Eukaryota; kingdom Metazoa; phylum Chordata; order Crocodylia; family Alligatoridae; genus Alligator; species Alligator sinensis. The sequence continues at coordinate 655,411 of NW_005841880.1, forward strand.
CATTCACGAGACAAAAATCTTTCTCCAGGCGGCGCTGCAGACTTCGGCAGCTCTTTACAGAGATCGTTTCTGCAGCCTCTGCCCTCCCATGGAAAACCATACCCCCCGCTGGAAAGCAGAGCCTTGAGCCATCAATTTTTGGCTCCTTCCCCTAAGCGGACTCCTCTGGGTCTTGCCGTCCTAGCGATAGGCAGATGAGCATTTGGCTCTTACAATCCAACCAGAGCGCCAAGGCCTCGTCTGCAACGCCTTGCACTGGGCTAAACGGCACATCAGTTTGACAGACAGGGGTTTAATTGAAGCCTTGCAACTTTGCAGATGACTGTATTGGGTCACTGCAGCTTAGCTCGAATGCTAAAGCCGCTGTGTGTCCTGAATACCAAAAACTTGCATCGGGTTTTGCTTAAAAAATGCATATAAAAACAAAATCACCACACTGGTTAAACGGGTGCTACTCGGTTTAGCCCAGGTGTGACAAACACTCCCAGCTCTCAAACAGCACCCTTCAGCATTGCCCCACGAGGTGCTTTACAAAAGAGGTCAGGGTCATCATTCCCATTTCGCTGATGGGGAAACCGAGGCACTACTAAGACCGCTTGCTAAGGCTGCCTAGCAGAGCTGTGGCAGAGTCAGGGACTGAAGCCAGGTCACGGGAGGCCCAGCCCAGTGCTTTAACCACTGCACCACACCCCTCGTGCCTGGGGAGACGCGTGTGCACGTGGAGGGATCTGGTGTTTACTGGTTTTGCAGCTTGCTTTAATTGACTCTGGCTGTGTCGCCTTTGAAAAGGGCCAGGGCACGATCGACCCCTTCCCTGCTGGGAGGGTTCGGTGGGAAGAGACTCGGTCTCCTGACCCATCTGTGCCGTACTGGAAGGGCCAGTAAGGGCTCCCACCACGACAAGGACATGGGGCCCTGACCAGTTCCCGCTCCCAGTCTCTGCCTTGGTAAAGGAAGAGCTGGCTCCAGCTGGATCCCAAACCACCCAGCCGTGAAAGGCACCGGCAGCGCCAGGCTGATCTTACGTAGTTAGCAGAGAGGTCGGGGTGGTCCTTTTCGATGCCATCATCCAGGATGGAGACCACCACGCCTGCACCCGTGTACCCTTTGCTCCAGGCCGTGAGGATGTTCAGGTCTGGACTCACGTCGTTATTCTGCAACGAGAGCCAGGTGGATCTATGGGGCCAGCCTTCTCCTCTCCTCTGAACAGCTGCTTCTGGCTGGCTATCGACACCACTGCGATTTGAGAGCTGGGGAGGATGGGGGGGCTTCCTTGAGGCCCCACATCCAGCCAGAAGCGGAGTAGAGGATGGAAACCAGGAGCCCTGGTGCCCCGTAGACCACTCTCGCCACTAGCATGTGCTTCCTCCGACCACGGCAGCAGAGCCGGAAGGGGCTCGGGCAGGGGAGGGAGCGGAGAGGGCAAAGCCTTACCATGTACCACTGCTGATGAAACCAGGGATCTGTTGGCACCACCGTGACCGTCCTTCTCGCTCGCCTCTTCAGAGTCTGCTGCTCAAACCAGCGCACCTAAGACGGAAGCAGTCAGCCCTTAACACCAAATCTGCACGTTCCTCTTCACCTCTTCCTCCACGGCAGATGCCATCCCTCGCCACGTATTTACTGCATGCTTTACGTGCTCGGTGGAAGAGCTGGCGTATACCTGGAGGCTGCATTTCCAGGATCCGTGTAAAAGAACCGTAAGAGCCCGCACTCTTCGGCCCGCAGAAAAGGACTGCCCAGCACTTCCTCTCCCAGTTAGGTCTGCTGGCCTTTTGAAGGACAAGGCATCAAACAAGCCAGGGCATCCGCAGCAAATGCATCCTGGCGTTGCCTTTAGGAGACCGATTCTTGGGAAACAGGAGCGGTTTGCTCTGTCCTCGTGCATCAGGGCTGACCCCCATGCACGCTGAAAGGAGAGCGCTTCCCCACCCACGTGCAGGGGCGGGTATCAGACTGCAGCATCCCTTCTGGCTCTCCTTGGCTGATGGTTACATGCGATGGCTTGCCGGCTTAGCAATGCCATCCAAACCCTGCCTGCATTGTAGCATGCACAGGTATAACTGGGCAGCTTTGACCCGGGTGGGAGGAAAGGGGCCAGGCTGAACCTCCACCGCAAGCTGCGTGCTGCAGGCAGGACTTCCCGGGTGATGTTTTAGGGCCTGTAGGCTAGGCAAAAGGCCATTAGCAAATAGCCTAGCACAAGGGGCACGGGCACAAGTGGCACGGGCAGCCTGTGTGTGTGGTACGCAGCGGACCGGGGAGGGGACAAACGGCACAGTGGCAGGCAGGGCAGGGAGCAGAAAGCAGAGCAGGCAGGAAGAGCG
>NW_005841880.1:657768-660175 GCF_000455745.1 Alligator sinensis
CAGAAGCTGGGGATGGGGCAGAGCAACCAAAAGCTTGGCCCCTACCAGCCTAGCAAGAAGAAGTGAGATTGTATTCACCTTGGGCTCCCTTTTCAGACGCACGTGCCAGCCCCAGTGTCTGTTCAGGGATTTCTGCACCAGGCCTCGGTGCTTGAAATGGTAATAGGGCTCCCCTTCGATGACCTGCGGGAATAAGGCTTAATAAATCTCTGAACAAAGGTGACAATCTGAAGCTGCCTCCAACAATAAGCGTGTATAGGTCTACATAGCAATAGTCCTGTGCACCAACTAGCACGCTCTGAGGCCGCAAGCTCCCGGCCGGCCAGATCTCTGTTAACACCAACGACAAGAGAGCAAAGGCAGGAGTGCACAATTCCCTTTTCGTTCCACATTTGTGTCTGGTGTTTTAAAATTCCCAGGAAAGGTGGGAAGTCTGTTGGTGGCACGGCTTGCTTTGGTGAGAATAGGAGAGGCACGCGACTCTGGTGGCAGCCTCAGACCTGCTTACATAGCCGGAGAGGGCGAATTGGATCCCCCATTGAGTTGTGGCATGTGCTAGGGAAGCACCTGCGGGCCATTCAAATGAAAAGGCGATGCAGCTCTCTTTACAATCAATCTCAGCCCCTCTCCTTTGCCTTTTCCTCTGTTGCTAATCCCCTAGCGACAGCATTAGTGCAGATTCGGTGCCAGACGCTCGGATTATTTTATTATGGCCTCGTTATACAGATCCTCTTTTTAAAGATACATGAACTGTAAAAAGCATCTCCTGTCGATGCCATTAGACACGGGGGATGCTGGAGACCACTTAAAGCCATTAACTTGTGTTGCAGCAGGACGGCGATGCTGAACTGCCAAATAAAAACCGTCTCTGGTAAAGGCTTCTTGGACAAAGATTCGTTAGAGAAAAGGAGGGGAGTAATGGAAGGAAAATGGCAGAATAAGATGATGGGTTTGTGGGAGACGAAGAACCCATTGTCGAGTGCCAAATGCATCGGGCTGCATCCAAACCTCCTAATTAGCCCTGTGTTGGTTGCATTGCTCTCATGGCCCAGAGGTTTGTCTTTAATTGCCATCATATGCAGTTGGAAGTGCATTAGAGATGCAGCCGCTGATCTGACTTAGGACTTCCTAGGCCTTAAATGCTGCAAGTGGGAGACAAAACCAACCCTGGTCCTGGGGGGTTCACTCCCCCTTCCAGCATTCACTCTCCCCTCGGGTGACACCGGGCCCAGGCGAGATGGACCTGGGGGCGAACCCAGTAAACGGCGATTCTCACATTCGCCTCGGCCCCTCGTTCCCTGCCACCCCAGGAGGGGAAACCAGAGGCGTGCCCGCGCTCAGCGGGGCGTTTGCCACCTGGAAAACCAGACTTTGGGCTGCTTGTAGTTGGTGGGTAGACGTCTCCCCCCTTGCCCCCCACCCGGTGTAACCTCACTGCCAAGCACGTGCGCGGAAAGGGACGGCTAAAGCCGGGCAAGGGAGCAGCTCCTTGGTCGGAGCAGGGAGCGGAGAAGTGTTTCGGGGCGGTGGGGTGTGCAAGGACAGCTCCTACCAGCCTGCTCCCCGAAGACCCTGGGCACCATCCCTGCTCCCCCGGGGCGGCCCCCTCACCTGCCCCAGCAAGAGCAAGCCGTGCTTGCGGGCCAGCAGCTCGGCCGTGGCGGCGCCCCCGGGCACCCTCGCGGCCCAGCTGTTCAGGTAGATGCTGGGGGAGGCGGGGGGCAGCGCCAGCAGCAGCAGCAGCAGGGCAGCCCCCGCCGCCCCCTCCATGGCTGCGCCAGGCCAAGGCTCCTGCCCGGGGGCCTTTCAATCCCAGCCGGCCTCGAGCGCCTCTGCCCCGCGCCTGGGCGCACGTGTTCACACCCCGGGGTCGTCATGGCAACGCCCACGCGGGGCCGCGGGAACTACAGTTCCCAGGAGGCTTTGCGGCAGAGTTGCAAAGGGAGGGGGGGCCGGGAGGTTCCTCCAGCTTGCACGTGCGTGTGATAGGCGGGAGTCCGAGCCGTGTGTGTAGGTGTGCGTGCACGTGCGTTTGTGCAGGTGCACAATATGAGCGCCTGCAGGTGTGCAGGCGTGCGTCCGGGCATGCATGCCTGCGTGTGTGTGCAGGTGCGCGTGCGCGTGAATGCATGCAGGTGCGTGTGCAGGTGCGTGCGTGTCAATACACGGAGGTGCCCGTGTGTGCCTGTGTATGTGCAGGGCTGCGTGCCTGGAAATGCATGCCGGTTGTGTGCGCGTGCAGGTGCGCATGTACATGCATGCTGGTGTACGTGTGTGCAGGGTGCGTGCGACCTGCACACACGCGTGCGCACCTGCGTGCATCTGGAGGTGTGCGTGCATGTGCGTTTGTGCGCGCACAGGTGGGTGTGCGTGCACGCGCGTGTGCCCGCCCGCGGCCCCGCCCGCC
>NW_005841880.1:660185-671227 GCF_000455745.1 Alligator sinensis
CCTACCTGGCCGCAGGTGGGCCCCCCCCTCCCTCCTGGGACCTGCCCCTCTCCGCCCAGGCTTGCCCTTGTCCCAGCCGGCAGGGCGAGGGGCTGCGAGGAGTTCGGGCACAGGTGGGGCAGGGACAGCCCTGCCCCGGAGCCGCACGCTCTGGCTTGGGGCTTGCTGGTGCGCGGGTGTGCCTGTGTCCCCTCCCTGCCTTGCCCACTGCTGGTGGTCTGGCGGGGGTGGCAGTGGTGACTGGCACAGCGGCTGAGTGATGGTGGTGCCCGGGCCTCCCGTGCGGAAGGAAATGAGACTAACCAGTGTGTGCAAAGCTGGCTCCTAAGTCCCCAGGGCGGCAGAGGAGCCCCGCGGGAGCCGCGGGCAGTTCCCCTTTTGCCTGCGGCAGGGGTTGGTGTAGCGTCTGGCCCCGGAGAGCGGGTGGGGAAGGGGGCCAGCGCCCCTTGGGTCCGTGTGGACAAAACTCGGCTCCGTGTCGGAGCAGGGTGTGCTGCTTGCCACCTGGCTTGCTTGTGGTTGCTTTCCAAACAGGCTCCTGCACAAGTGTTTGTCTTTCCCGGAGGGCAGGTGACAGCCCAGATCGATCGGGCTGTTTGCTTCTGGGCTCGCCCCCGGCAGAGCCACCAAGGCCAGGGGTCCCGGCTCCAGCCTCCCCGTCCAGCTGCCCGTCTTTGCTTTTCTCAAGCCTTGCTGCGGGGGGGTGGTAGGAGCCCGAGCTCCCCAGCACTCCCGTTCGCAGGCTAACAACTCCAGCCTTGGCTTTGTGGCTGTTACAATACCTGGATCTCGCTCGGTGGCTTTCTGCGGTCACACCCTGTGAGAGAGGCTGGTATTATTGGTCTCTCTTCTGGGGAAACCTGCGGCACGGGGGCGCAGTGAAGTGCCCATGGCTGTCTGGCAGAGCAGTGGCAAGGCCAGGAAGCCTCCTGAGTGTAGGGTTGCACTGCTCATGACTTAGCTTATATAAGGCAGCGGATTACAGCAACCCGTGGGAATCGAGCAACCTCACAAGCGATTGCTCAGAGTTTTCCCCTTCCAGCCCCTGGGCCAGGCTTGGTTAAAGGAAAGGGGATAATTAAATTGCCCGTTGCCAGTTCAGTTGGCTTCCCTCTGCTCTGTCCTGCCTCCTCTCCTGCCCGATGGACATGCCAGTCCATGGGGCTGGAGCCTCGTGTTCCTTCCTACAGAGCCTCTTGTCCAGTCAGGGCTTGGCCTAGAGGCCCTGCAGGACCAAGGCTGGGCTAGTGTATGCCGGTAAAGCCCCTGACGCAGGCCGCTTTCGCTCTGAGCTGTTGTTGGGGTCCTGTGCCACGCTGTGTTTCCTTGTTTCACTTTTAGCTGCAACTTTCCTGGCTGTTAACTGCTGCATGTGGCACCTGGGGAAGCTGCCGTGCAAAGTGCAGTGTCCTTTCCCTACTCCTTCCCAGAAAGCCGTTAGCAAACAATGCTTGGCGTGCTGCCACCTGCTTCTCTCAAACGTTCACGCTTAACAGCATTAAGTCGGCCTCCGCGCACCAAGGACGAGGGTCTCTTTCCTGAGCAAATGCTCATTTTATCTTAACATCGAGGTCCCTGGACCGTGGAGAGCATCTGGCATGCTCCTTGACGAGCGCCTTTGTCTCTGCCCACAGGTCGGTCCTGTGCCGTGCTGTGCAGGGCACCGCGCCGCTCGCAGGAGGAGGAATATTACAAAAGCGGCTGAGCCCGTGCCTTGCAGCTGTTGCTGGGGATGGAGTCATAGAAAAGGAGGGCTGGAAGGGACCTCAGGAGGTTGCATCTAGTCCAACCCCCTGCTCTGAGCAGGACCAGCCCCAACTACATCATCCCAGCCAAGGCTTTGTCTGTTAAAAACCTCCAAGGATGGAGAGTCCACCACCTCTCTGGGCAACCTGTTCCAGTGCTTCACAACCCTCCTCGTGAGACTTTCCTAATATCCAACCTCAACTTCCCTTGCTGCAACTGGAGCCCATTGCTCCTTCTGCCATCTGCCCCCACTGAGACCAGCCCAGCCCCATCCTCTTTGCAAACCCCTGCTGCTATTCAATCCCCCTCCGTCTTCTCTTCTGCAGACTGAATCGCGATGTTTCTGGCGCTGGTGGACTGCTCTTAGATCATTGCCAGTCAGATCTCTCTCAACTTTGTCCTTTTTTCCCCTTCCCACCCTGCTCCCCCTAAACCAGAGTTGTCTACATTAAGCATCATGTTTGTCTTTGAGTCCAGGATTCAGATCCAGTCCTGCGCCCTGAATTGGAAGGAGCTGGTTGCAGGATGCTGTCACCCACCCTGGTCTATCTGCTTCCCAGGGGGTTCTTGGTGATGCTTTCCAACGTGCCTGTGGGGTGGGAGAAATCCATGCCCTGTCTGCACAGGGCAGGCAGAGGCCTTGCCACCCACACACAGGGTTTCACACTGGGCAGGGCCCTGCAGCTGCCTGGTTTTCCAGCTGGAAGGAGCATTGCAGCAGACAATCGTGTCTGCCTGGGGACAGGAGCAGGACTGGAAGAGCAGGTAAAGCTGCAGCGCAGCGTTGAGCTGTGTGGGCTGCTTCCCTGGCCGCTCGAAACCAGGTCCTGGAGATCTGCAAGGAGGAAAGAAATCCAAGCTCTGCACATGCAAAGCTGTAATCCCACCTGGTTGCTAGCTTTTTTTTTTTTTTCCTGCCCTGCCTTCTTTCCTCTGGCCTAGCTCCAGGGTTGGAGCTTAAGCCGACTGGGGTATGCGCCTTGCAAGAAAAGCCAGCACCTTGCACAGTCCTTTCCCCTGTGCCCATTAAATCCATTTGAAAGCTGTCTGGGAAAATCCAGCCCGGTGCTGGGGGAAACCTTTGCAGGGAAGAGCTGTCGTCTCGGCACGGCGAGCTCTGGGGAGGGAGGCAGTTGCTCTTGCGGCTCTCCCTCTGATTCGGGGATGTTCACGTGGGAGTTGCTGGACCCAGGACAGATCTGTCTTGACCCTGACTGCAGCCAGCACCAGACGTGCTGGAGGAGAGTATAAGAAATGCTCTGTGGAGGGCAACTGGAAGCAATGCCCCATGCCCCTCCCAAGGGAAGGTTTCAGTCTAATCTTGAAGCAAGACAGAGCTAAGCCCTGAAGCTTTTCTGTGCCTTTCAAATCCCTGGCAGTCCAGAGCATAGGAGGAGCATGTCAGGGCACCGCGTGGTCGTGGCACGGGTTTCTCTGGGCCCAAGGGTAGATCGGCCTCCTCCTGTGACTAGCTAATGGAGCGCCGTCTCCAGCGAGCTGCGTTGGGGGCTGTTGCTTGGCTGGATTTCTTGTGTCCTGTTAATAGATGCAGCCTCTGGCTTGCATATCATTGGCAACCCTTCAGATGTCTGTCTGCGATGGAGTCGTGGACAGCCAGGCTGCTTGGCCCAGGACGTGGGACTGTTGCACACGCAAGCTGGGGCCACGGGACGCCACGCCTACCGCTCGGGCCACGGTTGGCACCGAGAGCTCGCCCCTGAACCTTGCCCCTCGACAGTCGGGATTCCAGAGATAACGATCCCCCGCGCGCGCCCTCCCTCCGTGCGTCTCCTTTGACCCTCCGGGGAGGCGTGACGCCGAGACGCTTTGCTTGCGGTCCGGTGCAGCTCAGCCTCCAGAGAGACCGCTTCATGCTAAGATAGGATTGCGCTGCAGGGGCTGGGGAGGGTTTAATGAACCTGCCCAGTGGCGGGGATGGGCGTGGAGCGATTGGCAAGCATGTGGGAGCCCCAGGCTCACCCCAAGATTGGAGCACATGCCCTGCAAGCAGCAGTTGAGCTCGGCACTAAGCTGCTGCCCTTTGGCTGCTCCTTGCTGTAAGCGTCCTGGTTTGCCTGGCTGTGTCCAGCGGGTTGTCCAGGGCATTTGTGCAAGCCGGTGCTGGAGCAGCAGGCCTGTGGTGGTTATCCCGCCCTGGGGATCGTCACTGCCCAGATCCTGCAGCCTCTCCACCTGCCACGTGCTCGGTAGCGCCTGCGTGCTGGGTCACCGGGGTAAAGGCACTTCGCTTGAACGGCCTGGCGTCCACGGCTCTCGTTCTGCCACTGCAATGTCAGCTCTTCCGCTTCCGGCAGCTGCTGGGGGAGGACGGACTTGGCCTTTCCTACCCCCGTGCCCCTCTGCCGGCAGTCGCTCTCCTGCTGCTGTTGGGGGGCAGCAGGCTGAGAGCTGGCCCCAAGTGACCCCTGGGTTCCTGGTGCCCAGCGTTGCTGGTGCTAGAGGCTAAATGAAGAGCTGGCAGGAGAGCTGCCCTCTCGCCCGCTGCAAGGAGCATCCTGGTGGGAATTGGTGTGAGATGCCGGGCACTGCCTCCATCCCTGCCTTGCCTGATGTTGGACATGTCTAGTGAACCTAGAGGACTCCCTTGTGCCTGCCCAGAGCCCTCCTGGCCAAACTTTACCCCCTGAAACCCTGCAACAATCCCTGCCCAGCCCAGGCAAAGGGAGGGGAACTCCAGGATCAAAGGTTCATGCCAGGGACGTATTGCTGCATTATGAGACCAGGCTTGCTGCCATGGGGAAGGAGGTTGCAGCAAGTCCTGGTAAGGAGGAGATTAAAAGGATGCTTGAAAAGGGTCTCGGGGACTGACTGAGCTCTCCTCCCCCAGGCAGGGTCTTCACAGCATCCGAGTGTCTTCCAGTCTTGCGCTCGGTGACATTGTGTGCATGTGTCAGACCTCCTTAGAGCAACTTAGGCCAAGCCAGCCCCGTCCAGGGGAGGCTCTTGCAGCATCTTGGCTTGATGCAGGCCAGCCCTGCACAAGAGGCGCTATGCCCAGGCGGGGAAACTCTCATGCTGCCTTCTCATGCCTCGTTGCATGGTGAGACGGTGGCCAGAAACACTCCCGAGCTGTGATGATTGGAGTGAGCAGGTGATGGATCTCGCTGCCCCGCTCAGGGGTGTTGGAGCTAATCTCCAGCGATGGAGGGCAGGTGGGTCTCGGCGCTCCCTGGCTGAGCTGGAGCCAGGCTGATTGGGGGTGTGTGCGCTGACTTAGAAAAGCCAAGGATGGGAAGGGACCCAAGCCAAAAGTGGCCTTTTGTCATGACCAGACAACATGGCATGGCCATCCGTGGGGGTCCCTGCACGTCTCCCCGTCTGGATGTCATCGGTGTCTCTTCCCTGAAGCACCCCCCACCCGGCGCCCTTCCTGCCCAGGCCGCGTGTGACTGTCCCCTCTCTCGGCAGGCTCCATCACCTTCGTGGGACTCTACCTCGTCTTCGGCTATGGCGCCTCACTGCTCTGCAACCTCATCGGCTTCGCCTACCCTGCCTACGTCTCGTAAGTGCCGTGCCGGGAGCGCGCCCTCGTTCCAGCCTTGGTGCCTTTGCTTTCTGCCCGAGGAGAGGGCAGGTCTGCTGGCAGTCTCTCCTTGCTGGGGGCTTCGACGGGGGGTCCCACGGGGCCCTACACGGAGGCCCAGCTGCCGGCGCGCACAGTGGGAGGAGTGGCTTGGCTGCCGGGGATCTGGGGGACACTTCCCTGCAGGGTTGTTCCAAGCACAAACACGGAGATCCACTGGGTTTGGCCCCAGGGCGGGTGTGGGCTTTGTCTCCAGCCCCTTCCCCTTGGAGCAATGTCCTTTGGGCAGTGGGCATTCGAGCGGGCACCCACAACGGGTGCCCAAAGACCCTAGCAAGCCTTGAAGCTCCTGGCTATAGCATGCCCTCCGCCAGCCCTGTGAGGTGGGAGATGCAACAGCATCTCTGTGCTCCTCAGCATCAAAGCCATCGAGAGCTCCAGCAAGGAGGACGACACCACGTGGCTGACGTACTGGGTGGTGTACGGCGTCTTCAGCGTGGCCGAGTTCTTCTCCGACATCTTCCTCTACTGGTTACCGTTTTACTACTTTGGAAAGGTAACGCGGGGAGGCACGGCAGGGCTTGTAGGAGGGGAATGGCCCTGGGAGCACAGAGATGGGGATGGAGCCACTGGGTCTCGACCTAGAGATGGTTTTTCCATAGCTCTAAGTGTCCCAATCCCTAGCAGAGATGACTCCAGTCCAAGGTCCTCTCCCTTCTTGGCACCTGGGTGCTCAAACCAAGTCAGCTGAGATGCTAGTAGCTCCAGCAAGTTTAATCCCAGCCCCAGGGTGAGAAGCGTGGAAGCTACCCGTGTTGACCCTGGTCTCCTCGGAGCAGAGCCGTGCCAGAAGAGAAGTGGCCGGCTGTCTCTGGAGATGCGGCTGCCCCTTGTTGGGTGGGACGCAATGGTCCCATGCCCAGAAAGGGCTGCCCGGTGCTTCTGTGCTATATCCAACCGGACGGGCCAAACGCCTCCCTGCAGGCCGCGTCCATGCTGCTCACGGCCGGCGAGCGAGGGGTTTCCAGCACGGCCTGAGTGTGCCCTCTGCCCGCAGTGCCTGTTCCTGCTCTGGTGCATGGCTCCCGTCTCCTGGAACGGCTCGCAGATGCTGTACCGGCGGGTCATCAGGCCCTGCTTCCTGAAGCACCACCAGACGGTGGACAGCGTGATCAGCAACCTGAGCGGCAGGGTCCTGGACACAGCCTCCACCATCACCACGGAAGGTACCGTGCCCTGCGCGGGTCTCGCTCGCTCTTCCCACGCCTGCGGCCAGGGCGAAGGGCATCTTCCGCCAGCTTGGCCGCGTGCAGGGCCCTGCCCAGCTGGGGTGTGAAGTAGAGCAGCTTTCGATTTAGAAACCTCCCGTGCGCTCTCATTGCCCTGGGCTGGGAGCAAGACCCGTGCACATGCACGGTGGGGGGAGCTCCTTGTCCTCGGACAGATGTTACGTCTCCGCCTCCCCCTGTGCCGCATCTGGCTGGAGCCCGCCTGGCTTCTCTGCAGCACCGGGGACCTCTTCGTAATCTCTTGCCTCTTCTCTCTTGTGCCGCTCCGTCCAGTCCTCCGGACTCTGGTCAGCAGCAGAGCCCAGCTGATGTCTGAGCCGGCGCCTCAGCCCCAGCTCAGCCTGTCTGTATGTAACCCCCCCCCAGTCCATCCCTCTCCCCCAGCAAAGGGCCGGGCTGAAGGAAGCGAGGGCCTGTTGAGCATGACTGCCTCCACCCCTGCTTCCCTGCCGGCTGCCAGGGACTCGAGTGCCTTTTCCTAGCGGTGTGCGGGTCGCAGCCCGGCGTTCCCTGCATCGAAGCCTCCAAGCAGGCTCTTAGCAAAAGATGCTCGGGGTCGTGGCAGGCCAGGCCCTGTGCGACGGCAGAGAGAGCTCAGGGGCTGGTCGAGTGGTTGCAGAGCCGCTTTGGTGACTGGTTCAAATCCAGCTGAAGGTCAACGGTGACCGGGCTGCAGTCAGATCTGCCCACCCTACCTGGGGCTCAGCTTGGCAGCTCCTGCTGGGATTAAGTGAGCTGGAGAGGGAAATCCTTGAGGTCAGGGAAAGGCACATTGCAGGGAAGCACGTGCTCTGTGGGCTGAGGGAGCACTCTTGCTGGCACTGTGCATCACCGCTGAGGTCCTATTTCAGTGGCTGCGTCTACACGAGATGCTTTACTGCGCAGTAGGTTAGTCTGCAGCACAGTGAAGCGTCACCGTATGCACATGCAGGCATTTGCTGTGCAGTAAATTGGTCTACCGTGCAGTAAATTTGCTTGGCTTTACTGCACAGTAGCATTAATTGCACGTGTAGACATGCCCAGGAAGAACTCGAGGGTAGGATGCTCAGGAGAGGGTCCTGGGGCACCTTCCGGAGGGGGCTGGGGGACATCCTCTCCCCCGCGGTCATGCTAACTGGCCATTTCTCTTCCTTCACTGGTGGAGCATAGCGTGCACCTGCCTAGTCTCCCGTAGCAGAGCCCTGTAGTCTAGACCTGCCCTCTCTAGTCGGATCCCCCTTTGCTAAGAGCCCTGCAAGCCCCCTGCCTGTCCGCACGTGCCTTGGGGGTGGAGTGGGACGTCTCCGTTCTCTGTGGCCCCTTACTCCCCGGGGTCCTGTCTCCATGCATCCAAGCCCCAGCGCCTCCGTGGCTGGTGGAGCTGCTCCATGCCATGCAGCAGACCCACACCTTGCGGCTGGGGTCTCCACGCCATGATCCAGGAGACCTGTACGGGATGCACGAGCCAGGGCAGCGTCCGTCTGCGTGACGAGGAGCGCTGATGGCCAGTCCCACCGAGGGGAGTCGAGTGCCCTGCTCTAGTTCCCAGGGCCAGGCCAGGCTCTTCCCCTTCTCCTCCCTTCCACGAGCTGCTGGGTGCTGGGTAGAAGCTGGCCACAGGATGCCCCTGGGGGCCCATTTCCCATTTGAACGGAAATCCATTGCCCAAGGGAAACCCACACCCGAGCAGGGGAGCCGGAAACGCCAGCCCCAGGGTGTCTCCTCCCAGCCCATTGCAAGCGTGGCTAGAACGACAGCCTGGGGCTCCCTGCACCATTCAGCCAGGCTTGGGGGATATTGCCTCCCCCTTCCCATGCTGCAATAGCCCCCCAGCCTGGTGCCAGAAGGGCCTTTCTCCGGCATCCATCCTGGCAGTGCCCGGTGGGGTCCTTGCACATTTAGTGGATGCAGCTGAGAGCGTGATGAGCGTTGTAGAGCTGGAGGAGAACTACTTGGGGGCTGGGTGGGGGGTAGATAGATGGCTCATGTCAATGGGTCCTGCAGAAGCCCCAAGGGACATGGAGGAGGGATGGGGCTGGCAGGGACCTTGGAAAGCCCTCTGGCTGCCGGTCCACCCTGCACTTGGATGTCCCAGGACAGAAGCCCTGCCTCACTGACCTGCTCCAGCCCCTGGGGATGGGTCCAGCAAAGCATAACCCTGGCGCTGGCTCCCTGGAGGGGAGGGGGGCTGCTCCCAGGGCCGGCGCTAACCCCTGAGCAGCTGAGGCAGCAGGTCGTGGTGTTAGTGCTGGATTAGGAGGCCTCCGGCTGCTTCTAAAGGGGATTACGTGGGAACGCTGTTCTTGTCCTGGCCGGCATGTGCACGGCACGGCGGGCTCTGCCCACCAGCGTACGGCTGGGCCTGGGAATGGCTCTCGCCAGACTTGGTCTCCTGCCCAAGGGCAGCGCAAAGCTCTTCCCTCGGCCTTGTCAGGACAGCAGGGAGTCCGAGGAGCTAATCCCGGGGTAGTGGCTCAAGTGTTGCCTACTGGCTATGGCAAGCTGCTGCTTGCTGAGGATTGGGTTTGGTTCCTGGCTCAGAAGGAAGGCGGCGGCAGGCGGCTGGAGCAGTGCCGGCATCCTCTGCCACCGCCCTGCCTAGTGACCTTGGGCATGTCTCTTTGCCCTCACACTCAGGAGACCAGACCTCCCTCTTGCAGGGGTGGGCAGGAAGGGGGAGGGGTTCTGGGTGCTAATCCAATACTAAGAGATGCTCTAACGCTGGGGCCGGGTGCTGCTTCTCTCTGCCTTCCCTCAGCATCCAGAGGAGCAATGAACCTCGCCCTGGACTCCCAGAAGACCAAGTGAAGACGGCATCTCCCGCAGCCCCTGAAGCACAGACCCGACCCACTCCGCGTGCCCGGCTCTGCCCAGCAGCCACCATGAGAGAGGGAGCCCGTTGTCCCTGCGCCAGGTCTCCTGTCCCCAAGGAGCTCCTGTCGCCAGGACCTCCGGTCTGCAGCATGGACATTCGTGGGCAGCCCTCTAGCCCCCGTCCTCCGCCTGCCCTGGCGCTACCCGGGGCATCGCAGCCCCTGCTGTCTGCTCTTGGAGTCAGGCTGGGCAGATCTTGGTTTCCTTGCCCCTAGGTGTTGTGGCGCCTGGTGCGAGCCACCCCCTGCCCTGGCCCTTCTGCTGCTGCTCTCCCTCGCCTGACCTGCTGGTGGTCTCCTGACCTGACGTCCACGTGGCTCACGTGCCACGTGGAGGGCTCTGCGCCGAGTCCTCCTTGCCTGGCTGCCTTGCGGGAAGGGGGAGGATTTCCAGCCTGCTCTCCTGGACCGCGCAGCACGGACCGCTCCAGGCACGCAGAGTTTGCAGCGCAGCCGGGTCTTTGCAGAAATGCAGGAGCCAAGTGGCCATGGCATGAGCGGTCAGCCCCCGCCACCCTCCGCCCTGCTGTGTGTGACCTTCCCACCCCTCCCCTTGGCTCAGCTTCTCCGTGATGAGCCCGGGTGAGCGACTCCCCGGGCGCGGGGGATGTACAGGTGCATCCCGTACACCGTTCTTGTGTCTCCTAGGCAGCGGGAACGCAATGTTCCCGGCAGCCCGCGTCCACCCCTCCGGGCGCTCAGCTGCGCTTGCCTCGTAGCAGGTTGTCCTGGGCACGGGGACGTGGTTGCGTCAGTTCTGCAATCCCCTGTCGCCTGGGGGATGTGTCCCGGCTCCTTCCCGGGGACGGTTCGATGTCCGGCACTGGCCGGTCTGACCCCATCCACCGCCCCGACCCGCTGTCGCGGATCTGGGACCTGACTTATATTAGCGGCGGGTGTGAAAAGCCCCCTCTGCACCACGTCCTGTCTGTGCTCTAGTGCCCCTTGCTCGCTCCCGTCCCGCCCGCTGACGTCCGTTTGGCGGGGGTTCGGGTCCAGCTGGGGAGAAACTCCCGAGAAGCGGCGCATCCCAAACCTTCCAGCTGCTCCTGCGGGTAGCTCCAGCCGTAGCCGTAGCCCAGCTGCCGGTTCTCTGTCTTTTATTTTTAAAAGATAAAATAAACGCACGTCTGCCCTCTCATATCTGCGTGTTTTGTGCGAGATGGAGCAAAGGCAACGCTCGACGGCTCCGGTGATGCGTTTGTGTTGCTCTCTGCGGTGAGGTCCAGGCATGGTGCGGGAGGCTGAAGGCGCCTCTGCTTGCGGGGCACGGCGGTGGTGCCAGGCTGGGGGACTTGGCAGTGCCTCCTCCCCTACAGCAGGGACCCGTGGACTCGGAGGATGCAGATGCTCGCCACCTTTAGTTTTCATCCCAGATGCTTGGATGCCTGCCCAGCCCGAGTCCACCCTGCACCGCTCCTGCCCGGGATGTCGCAGCTCGGTGCCCTGGCACCCCGACCCCTTGAGTCCCGCCAATGGGGCGATGCCGGCTGGCGCTGCAGCACCCTAGGTGCATGTGGGTGGGGTCTTGCATGGACATGCAGAGCCCCCCTCCCAAATGCTGCCCAGCTGGGGTGGGCACCTGGCACGTGGGCGAGTACCTCTGCACTG
>NW_005841880.1:672186-679561 GCF_000455745.1 Alligator sinensis
ACCCCCCCCGAGCTCGCCCTAGGTCTGTGTGCATTTTTAATTTTTTTTTTTACGGAAAATGTTTCGTGTCCCCAGTCATCTCAGTCGAATCAATACCAAATCCATGAGTCATTCCAGCACCACGTGTGGCCCTGCTCCCGGCACGCATCCTCCACCCTTGCCTGGGGTGTCAGATCTTTCCAGATCCTTTGGCCAGCATCCTACGTGCAAGTCCAAGCCTAGAGGTTTGGGGGTTGGATGCCTCCGAGTTTTGCTTGCCCTCGGTCATACGGCCGCGGGAACAAGCGAGGGAGCAGTCTCCCGTTTCCATAAAGTCGGCGTGTAGCCAAGGTCCTCCCGCTGGACGTCAGAGTGGGGGGGACCTATGCATTGCCTTAGTCAGGCTGCTGCCCCTGCCAGTGGGAAACCCACCTTGATGATCACGGTATCATATGCCCAGCTGCGCATGGAAAGGCCTCTGCACCCCTGAGTTCGTGTTTTCTGCCCTTTGCAGATTTGGCAGCCCCCGGGAAGAAGGAGGATTCGGAAGAGGAGAGCGAGCGCCTGTATCGGCAGAGCCATGCCTACGTGGAGATGAACCAGTGGCTGCAGAAGGCCCGCAGCCTGCTGAAGGAGAAGTGCGAGGAGCTGAGGCAGGCAGGGGAGACTCTGGAGCAGAACGTCCTGGAGATGAAGCAGAAGGCCGTCTGAGGGAGTCTGCCCTGCAGAGCCAGCTCAGGCATTCGTGCGCTTGGGGGTAGCCCCGGGTTTTTAAGCACAGCTCCATACCCTGAAGCGGTTGTCAGCGTGTGCTAGACTGCAGCCAAGGTCTTTGGCGTTGTCCCTTATGTCCGTAGTTAAATTATAGGGTCGGAAAGCTGCCTGTGTGGGTGCGCTGGGCATTGCAGCGTCGTCCCTGGACTCTCCAGGCCTTGAGAAGGCAGCTTTTCAGGAGTGTCCCTCCCATAGTGGCTGGAAATGCTGGGGGCGGTGGGTGGGGAGCGGTGACAGGACTTGCCTGGGGAGGTCTTTGCCAATGGGCTGCCCCAGACTCGCTGCTCGGAGTGAAAGGGCCTCTTGGAACAGGCCCTTCCCGACTGCAGCCTCCTGCCAGGTTCCCAGACAGCAAACTGCAGCCTGACCTGGCTGGGATAGCAGCCATGAGTGCCTCGGCATTGCCACAGCTGCCCGGGGTGATCATTGACATGAAGACCCTCTCGCACCCTCGCTTCACCTATGACTTCTCCATCTGGTACTGCCCCGATGACGACGACGTGGCCTCCCGCATCTCCGAGACCCTGATGGAGCACGGCTTCCGGGGCTACGTGGAGCACCAGGACCAAGTGGCTGGGACATCGGTGGCCTTGAAAGCCACCGAGGTCATCGAGGCCAGTCGGGTCACCATCATCGTCCTCTCGGCCCGGTCGCTGCATGACCCCTGGTGCCAGCAGGTCCTGGAGTGGAACCTGCATCACGTGATCGAGCAGGAAGGCACAAAGATGATCCCAGTGTACGTGGACGTAAAGAAACACCAGGTGCCTCTGGTTTTAAGGCACCTTAACGAACTGGACTACCGCAGCGCCTTCTTCCAGCAGAAGCTCCTGGACGGTTTGCGGAGAGCGAAGGCATCATCAGGCACAGCCAGGACTGCAGTGCCCTCCAAGGTGTCCAAAGCAAAGAGCAGTGTCGGCCTTTAGGGGCTGGAGAGACCCGGCTTTGTGGTGCAGCCCCATTCCTTGGGCATCCCGGCTTCGGTAGAGGCCTTGCTGTGGGGATGAGTAGGGAAGGACGCCGGGGGCTATTCTGAGCTCCACCAGGACGTTTAGCAAGCACACTGTGGTTGAGGGTGAAAATGGGTCATTGAGTGCGCGGGGGGCAGTCGGGCCCAGGGCCATGGTGTCATGCCTCTCAATAAGGAAGCTGTTACTAAAATGCAGTTCTCCAGAAACCGCCTCCCGCTTGCAAGTTCTTTAAGGCAGAGGTTTTGGGGGCGGGGGGTGAGGAATCGATGAGCGGGGCTGGATAAGGGATGGGGAAGTTGCTACCAGTGCCACCCCTTCAGGTGTGCAGAAGCCCTGGGGGGAGAAGGGTGGTGTCTCCACCCTGCCAGCAACCCACTTCTCACTGGGTCAGAGCAGTGCTGCCCCAAAAAGGCTCCTTTGCCTTTCCTTCCTCTGCAGGGGGGCCCTTGGCTGCTGCTTTTCAGCCAGGCCACACATCTCCTCCCCCCCAGCCCTGTGCAGCAGGTGCCGCTTTCACACCCTTCAGATTTCCACACCCTAAACTCTCATCTTCCACCAATTTCACCCCCATGTCTCGGAGCCTTTGTGGGAGGAAGTACGAGCTGGGGGGAGGTGGGCAAGAGCACTGAGGCCACAGCTCAGTCAGACGCAGCTCGGCAGCATCATGAAGGCGGCTGTGAGCTTGGTCCTGCTGTCGTTCCTGCTTCTCTACCCCGGGGAGGCTGGTGAGTGGACTGTGGTGGGGAGAACCCAGGGATGAGGGCCCTGGCCTGGGCATCAGGAGAGCCAGGGTCCATCCCCGCTGCTTGCATTCGCTCACTTGGCTCCGGGATGCTGCTGTGGCCAATCCAGGCCCTCAGTAAAGGATTGTGCGGCTGGTGGGTGCTGGGGCGGCCGTGGGGATCTCAGCCCCGCGAGGGGTGGGCTGCCCGCAAGCCTGGGGTCCTGCACCCCTTGCTGTGTCTTTGCAGCTGGCCGGCTCCAGTCGTGGATCATTGGGGGCAAGGAAGCCAAGCCGCACTCCAGGCCCTACATGGTGTCTCTCCAAAAAAATGGCATGCACATGTGTGGGGGGGCCCTGGTGCACACGCGCTGGGTGCTGACCGCTGCTCACTGCCAGCTGCCACGGTGAGGCTCCAGGGAAGGGGAAGGATTCAGCCGGGGGCTCGTCCGCCACGTGCAGGGGACTCGGACGTTGTCTCCTGCCCTTGGCACTCCAGGGCAGTGAGAGTGCATCTTGGAAAGGCGGTGTGGGCTTCCTCCTGGGGGGAGCATTGGTGGGGGCGGCAGTTGGCATGGAGGTCCCTGGTGCGAGGGAGCTTTGCTTCTGTGCCCCAGGAACAGGGGGCCCTTGAAGGCCGTGGTGGGGCTGCACAGCCTGGACGAGGCCTCTCCCTACCAGCAGAGCTTCAGCATCACCAGGTCCGTCCCGCACCCCGGCTACAAGCAGAAGACGATGGAGAACGACCTCATGCTGCTGAAGGTGCCTGGACCTGTAGCTGCGAGCGCCTGGAGAGCCGTGGGGCTGGGGGGGGAGGAGGGTGTCTCCTTGCCACGTGCATCGCTCTGCTCCCCTGCCTCAGTTTCCCCAGCTGGGGCTCACCCATGAGAGGCAGGGCTGGGAGGGACCCGGGGAGGTTATCCAGGCCAGCATTGCACTCGAGCTTGGATGGGAAAAGCCACGTTAGCACGGGTGAAGGCAAACAGGGCGTTTAGTGTCTCCGGGAGGGGCTGCGTGGGGTGGGCAGGGGGGCTGGGGTGAGGGGGCAGCTCTCTGCAGCTCAGAGCAGGCCAGGATGTTGTGGCTTCCCCACCCCAACCCCGAGTCATTTCCTGCTACTCGTTTCCACACCATGATACCATGTGAGCTCTTCCTCGTGCAAAGCCGTGAACCTGCAGTTGCAAGCCCCGTGGCACTGCAGAGCAGGGAGGACAGGGCTGTATTGCATCATGCAAGGTGGCGGGGGGCACAACCTGCGGGGTAGCGTGGATGGGTGCTCCAAGTTTCCAGGTGCACGTATAAATGCAGCCCCGGTGGGCGGTGGAGCTGCCCCATGCTGGGAGGAGGCTTTGGGGCAGGGCTGGGGGTTTGCTACCCCTTGCCCTTTGCTAACACTCGCTGAGCCTGGCCAGGCGGGATGCCACGAAGCTCCCGTATCTACCCCGCGTCTGTGCCTCTGTGTGGGGCAGAGCCACCCCTCTCCTCACCCGAGCCCTGGGGCCATCGGGGCTGCAGCATGAACGGCTCAAAGAGACCCCAGTGCATGCCCGGACTCAGGGCCTCTCCCACGTGGCACCTGACCAGGCCTCTCTCCCCTGCCCACAGCTGGACAGGAAGGTGAAGACGAACCGGCAGACGAAGCTCCTCGCGCTGCCCAAGAAGGCGCAGGGCGCTGGGGCATGGTGCAGCGTGGCTGGCTGGGGGGTGACCAAGCAGCATGGCAAGCTCTCCCCCGTGCTGAAGGAGCTGGACGTCCGCGTGCTGGACGGGCGCATGTGCAACAGCAGCCGGTTCTGGCACGGCGAGCTGACCCCCACCATGACCTGCTACCAGGCTGTTGTTAAACACTCGGCCCCTTGCAAGGTGATGATGGATGGGACCTGATGGGCTTGTGGGGGGGCAGTGCAGAGCTCCCCCCGACACAGCGAAGTTTGCGGGTTCGCTGCCCTGGTACCCTGATGTTTTAGTGGCTTGGAGCCTTCTTCACAGGCGGGGAGAGGTGATGGGGAGCTCAAGCAGGGGCACCCCCCCAAGACCCCCAAATGCAGCCTGGATTGAGGGTGTCCCTTTGGGCTGCTGCTGTCTGGACAGCTTCATGCCACCCCTGCTTGCTGGGTTCAACCCCAGGGCTTTGCTTCTCCCTGGCGCGCTCAGGAGCTGCAGGTAGGAGTGTGGGGGCTCCGGTGTCAGGTAGAGCTGGGTCTCTGGGCTGCACTGCACTCCCCGAAGCAGAGGCTAAGGATGGGGCAGGCAACAAGCCTGAGTGGCCTTCCTGCCCCAGGCTGGGGCAGTGTTGTGGGTTGTGCCCAGCGAGGGCAACATGCCCCACATCCTCTTCTGCACCCCCCTTCTGCCAGGGGGTGCTGCCCCTGCCCCTTCCAGCTCATCACCTGCCTCCCGCACCCTTGCAGGGGGACTCTGGGGGCCCCACGGTGTGTGGGAAGAAGGCGGAGGCAGCCGGCGTGATATCCTTCTCGGGTGACAGCTGCACCAACGTGTTCAGGCCGCCTGTCGCCACAGCGGTCTTCCCCTACAAGGCCTGGATCAAGAAGGTCCTGAAGAGCTAGTAACCCTGCCGGAGGCTTCGTCTGCTGCAGCCCCGGCAGGGAGCAGAGCTCAGGCCTGTGGCTCCTGGCAGGAGGTGATTTTGGGTTGGGTGGAGGGTTACATCATGGGGGGGGGAGTGTGTATGTGAGCATGAGCACACACATGTGTGTCTGTGCGTGCATGCATGTCTGTGTGTGTGTGGGCACATGCAAGTTTACACACGTGTATGCATGTGTGTGTCTGTGCATGTGTATGCATGGGTGTGTGTGTATGCATGGGTGTGGGTGTATTCATGGGCACGTGTGTGTGCATGCATGTGTGCGTGGGTATATGCCAGGGGCAGGCTATTATTTCGGGCGGAGGGACACTTACCGAGTTTTGGCAAGGTATCGAGGGTCACATGGGTAGCCCCGCCCCTTCACAAGTGTCCCACCCCCTGGTTGTCATCTTGGGACTAGAAGTCCCTCCCCTTGCCCCTGGTGGTACTCCTTTCAGTAAGGGGTTTTGTTATCCTGGAACCAGAAAAATACCGAATTATATTCTCAAAATCCAACCTCTACAATGTTCATTAATTTGATTTCAAAAAATATTTTTGTCCTGCTTTACACCTGTTTGTGTAGCGCACGTAGAAGTGATCGTATAATAGCTGAAAATGAAGTCTTAGTCTTGTGTATTGTGGGGGGAAGGGGCATGGGGGGTTTGGTATAGGTTTGTGGGGGTGGGGGGGTGTGCGTGCGAGGGAGGGTTTGTGCAGGGGTGGATAGGTGTGGGTGTGGAGTGAGGGTGCATGTGGGTGTGGGGTTTGTGGGGGGAGGCTGTGTGAGGGGGTGCGGGGGTTTGCATGCATGGCAGTGCATATGTATGGTGGGGATTTGTGTGTGGGACTCACTCTACAAACACACACACACACACACACACACACACACACACAGTGTGCCTTTCTCTGTGCACACACAAAGTGTGCCTGTCGTTGCACACACACAAACACACTCACTCTCTCTCTCCTCTTCCCTCATTGCATGGACACCCACTCCTGCCCCTGGCTGGCCCCGGTACCCGCAGCTGCATGCAGGGAAGCAGTGAAAGCTGGGGTAGGCAGGGACATCCAGGAGTGGGGGGCTGGGGCAGGGCCTTGCTGCCTGGCTGGAGAGTCCTCCTGGCTTCCCTTGGGTCCTACTGCCCAGGCTCCTGTCATCTTTGACAGACAGCCAGGAGCAGGAAAATATTAATTTTCTAAATGTCTTAGGAGCCCCGCGGTCCAGATAGAATGGCTGGTGGGCTGGATCCGGCCCATGGGCCATATTTTGCCCACACCTGGACTAGGGACTGGAAGAGGTCGTGCTGCAGGTGCAGCTATGTGTGGTTGTGAACCAGCACCGGGCAGGGGCCCTGCCAGGAGGGCAGAGGAGCTCGTGTGCAGACCCCGGGTGGCAAGCATCGCCCCCCTGGGCTCAGCGGTCCCCCAACACCCGGAGCAAGGCTCTGCCCCCCAGCCCAGGGCAGAGAAGGGTGTCCCACAGCGGGGGTCACTGGTTCGCCCCTCGCACAGCTCCTACGCCTTCACACGGTGCAGCCTTGCTGGGGTGGTGAGCAGTCTCCTGGGCACAGCGTTGGGACCTGCCCCCCACCAAGGACAGCAGGCCAGGGTGCTGGTCCGGGTTTGGCCCAGAGCCCGGCCAGCTCGTGGCTCTTTGCCTTTTGGGGCCCCAGAGGCAGCTCTGCAGCTGGACCTTGGTCTGAGCCAGGCCCCGGGGAGGGTATTTGAGCGGGCGGCCTGCCCTGGGTCCCCACATCTCATGCTCTGCAGGACACGGCTGTTCGGCTCCCCGAGGGCAGCCCGAGCTGCTGCTGCCCCCAAACCCAGGTCTCACCCAGAGCCGCGGAGCTGGGAAGCATGGGTTGGGGGTCTGGACTCCCTTGTGGCTGGGGGCCCCTGAGCCCCCTTCTCTACACCCCCTTGGCTGGGCTGGTGCAGGCGCTGGGACCCGCAGCGGTCCCTGCTGAGCAGCCAGAGAAGACCAATGCCTGCAGCCCGGGGGGACGTGCCTGAAAGCATGGGGCCCTGGCCACGAGGCAGGCAGGTGCTGCAGCCCTCCTGGGGCTCCCTTTGCAGTGGATCCAGCGTGTGTCCGCATGGAAAGAGTCAAGGGGCCCGGAAGTGAGGGTCTGAGCTCCCCAGGTCCTGTGGTGCACGGTGCGGGTCCTCTCACTGCTGGTGCTGAGGTCCTGTGTTCTGGTCCTGGCTTCTCCCTGTTTTTTACTGACCTGGTGACAGACCCGGCTCCACTTTGCAGCTCAGACAATGTCTGGGTGAGCTGGAAGAGAAGCGGGGTGCACCGCTGCTGTGCGCCAGAGCTGCGGCGTCAAAGCTGATCCCCTAACCCCA
>NW_005841880.1:679654-681031 GCF_000455745.1 Alligator sinensis
GGGCTGGCGCAGGGACTGACCCCTGCAGTGCCCCCACCCACCACCCCCTCCCCAGGGAGACGGGGCCGTCCTGCGGCAGCATAAAGGAAGGAAGGACGGGACAGACTCTGGGAGGTGCGAAACAGGCTGCATTTGTCAGGTTGTAGGAAAGACACCTGAAGGTAGCATGGAGCAACACACGCACAAGCTCATGTATGTGCACAGAGAGACTGACACACTCGCACGCACGTGCAGATAATGCACACACACGCACCTGCATCCACGGGCATGCCTTCCCCCACCCCCCGTGTGCATAAACCCTGCGGCTCTCCCACTCCCCAGCTGTCTTGGTGGACAGTGACCTCTGTTCCCCCAGGATCATTTTGTATTGTGCCGGGATCCAGCTTCACACGGGCGTCCAGACTTCCCCGAGGTGTGGGTTCAGGCCCATTTCAACTTCCAGCTTCTTGTAATATCAGGGAAGGAGGCTCAGAGGGCTTCAGGGGCCCGTTCTGCTTTTGTGTGCAACAGGGTCAATCTGGAGTGACTTCACCAGGTTTGCCCAGGGCAGGACTGGTTCCCTGGGTTGGTTCTGGTCCCGTTGGTCTCTGAGGCCCACTAACCGGGCTTGCAGGGGCCCTGACTGCTGGAGACACCGTGGACATGCGTGGGAGCGAGGAGCCCCTACACCTCTGCAGACCAGGCTGCCAAGACCCCTCGCTGGCTCTGCCCTACCCGGCGCTGCGAGGCCTGGGCTGGAGCTGCTGGAGGATCCCGGGGGGGCACCCCCAGGGCTGTGGCACCCCTGGGGCTGCTGCAGCACCCGGGCAGGGGGCAAGGGCGGGGCACCTAGAGCTCAGCCCGGGCTGCGCTTGCACCGGGTCGGGCCAGCTCTGCACCCAGCGCTGCCCTGGGGCCGTGTGCTCGGGGCAGAGGGGCTGTGGGGGCCGCGTGCCTGGGCAGCCCGTGGGGTGCGGGACCCAGGGCGCTCCTGGGGCAGCTGCTGCATGGAGCCGAGCCTTTGCTTTCCACCACCCCGAGCCCACAGTCTTCGGCATGGCCGCATCCTGGCCGAGGCAGGCCCCAGTGCCCAGGGCTCACCCTGACTCCCTGCCCTGCTCTGGCAGTGCTTGGGGCCATGCAGGAACAGGGAGCCCGGGCTGGGTCAGGCTCAGACCACAATAGAGCCGGGAGGTGCAAGCATCTGCTACAGCTTAGGTGAGCCCATTGCACGCCTTGAGCCTTCAGCCAGGGCTGCAACAAGTGGGGGGGAATGCACTTAGTGCCGAGCAGGCAGGGGCAGGAGCAACCCCCAGGGAGCCCAGCTTCTCCCAGGGCTTGAACCCAGGGCTGCAATTAGTGCCTAACCAGGCCCGGCTGCCGCAGCATCCATTGAAG
>NW_005841880.1:681080-681504 GCF_000455745.1 Alligator sinensis
GCCGCCTTCACAGCGGGCCGCTGAGCTCCTCGCAGCCCAGGAGCAAGGTCTTGCTGCACCCAGGCCTCTGGGCAGAGCCTGGGCAGGTGAGGGCAGGGGCAGGCTTGGTGCAGAGCCCTGCCTCTGCCTGGGGGTCAAGCAGCGCCCCCAGAGCCGGGCGGGTCTGCAGTCGAGCAGGGGTCCCGGGGGTCCTTCCCCAGCGAGAGGCAGGTCCCGGCTCCCTGCAGGGGTCCCCGGCTCTCGGACGCAGGCCCAGGGCAGGAGCAAGGCTCCCTTATGGGCAGAGGGGCCGTGCCACTTTCTTTCTGCCTTGGACCAGGGCTGGGAGAGGGGGTGCTGCAGGCGGGTCTGCCTCCAGCCCACGCCCGGGCGGGGGGTCGCGATCCAGCACCAGGCAGGGCCCTGCCAGGAGTGCAGAGGAGCT
>NW_005841880.1:683082-684426 GCF_000455745.1 Alligator sinensis
ATCACCCCTGAGCTCCAGCTAGAAGGCAAGCGCCGGAGGGGGAAACGGTTGCGTAGTAGATGGCGGCCAGGGGACTCAAGCCTTCGGGGACTTGAACCTGCAGCCCCTGCCACCGCTGACAGTGTCCCGAACCACCCTGCCAAAGGGCCAACCTGACTGCAGGGCCTTCCCACGGGTCTCTTCACCCGCATCGCTGCCCGCCCTGCAGGCAAACAAGCACCCAGATGAAAAGGGATATGCTGCCGGCATCAGGACTTAACCCCACAGCCCCAGGGCAGGCCTCCACCACCCTGTGCCACCAGCCCCTCTCCTCCTGGCCCCCCGACCTGCTGCCTGCACCGTGCACTGGGCCCACAACAAGGGAGCCCCTGCCCAGCCAGCCAGCGCCGTCCCCCCAGCCTTGCCCCATGGCCCAGGAGCCGGACCCCCTGGGGCACGCTGTTTGCACATCTGGTGTCAGCTGCTGTGGTGGGCTTCCCCCCCCACAGGTGGGCTCTCCTCTCCTCTCCCCCCTGCCTAAGCAGGCCCTTCTTTTCTGCTGCTCTATGGAAGGAGGCAGCTCCTGCTGCTAAAACCTGCAGCAATAACCAGTGCAACCAATGTGCACCCCCCCACCCCTAGGCTCCTGCACCCAGCTCGGGGCAACCAGAGGGGCTAGCATGGCCAGTGGAGACCCTGCTCGCAGCAGCTCTGCTGTGTCATGGGGTAGACATTTGTGCAACCCCTCCACCCCTCCCAGCACGAGGCCAAAGCCCTGCACGAGGCCCACGACAAGAGAGCCCCACGGCACCCGCACCCCGGGGACCAGGGGCAGCGGCACGGGTCAAATTCCACTGGTTTGACCCCTGGGGCACGGCCTCTGCACCTCCTGTGTTGGCTGCTGTGGTGGGCTTCACCGCACGCGTGGGCTCTCCTCTCCTCTCCTCTCCTCCCTGCCAGGGCAGGGCCCTTCTCTTCTGCCGCTCCCTTCTATGAGGCGGCCCCGGCCGCTAAATCCTGCGGCAACAACCAGCGTGCAGCCCCCCACCCCCGTGCCCGAGCCCGGCTGGGGGCAACAAGAGGGGCCGCCAGGGCAGGTGGCCGCCCTCGCTCGCCGGCTCCCGCATGTCCTGGGGGAGACAGTGATGTACCTGGGGAACAGCAACCCCTCTGCACATGCACAGCCCCCCACAGCCCAGCCCAGCCCAGCCCAGCCTTCTCCTGACTCCAAACCCTCCTGCCTTGGAGACTGCGCAGACCCCCGGGCCTCTCCCCCCGGGAGGCAGCAACAAAGCTCGTGCTCAGAGCCGGGCTTTTGGCAAACGAGCCTCCTGCTCCCGTCCTGCCCCCCCCCAGGCAGGAGGC
>NW_005841880.1:684844-693153 GCF_000455745.1 Alligator sinensis
CAGCCTGGCGCAGGGCAGGCAGCTCCCCCCAGGCCCCAGGGAGCCCTGCCTGTGCCCGGGGTCACGCAGCCCCGGAGCCCGGGCAGGAGGAGGGGTGCTCCGCGGGGTGTTGGCCAGGACGGCGGGCAATCGCCTCGTGCCTGCGGCCACGAGGCCGCAGTGGGGTTAAGGCCGCAGTGGGGTTAAGTCCTGATGCCGGCAGCATATCCCTTTTCATCTGGGTGCTTGTTTGCCTGCAGGGCGGGCAGCGATGCGGGTGAAGAGACCCGTGGGAAGGCCCTGCAGTCAGGTTGGCCCTTTGGCAGGGTGGTTCGGGACACTGGCAGCGGGGGCAGGGGGCGGCGGGTCAAGTCCCCGAAGGCTTGAGTCCCCTGGTCACCATCTACTACGCACCCGTTTCCCCCTCCGGCGCTTGCCTTCTAGCTGGAGCTCAGGGGTGATCGCGGTTGCAAGTCGGAGGGGACTTGAATGTGCAGCTCAGTTGGTAATGGAAAATGTCCTGAACCACCCGGTGGCCTGCCGGGTTTTTTTTTGGCTTGATTTTGGGGCCCAGGACCTGAAAAAGGATAAACCCATGATGTTCAAAGTGCAAAAAAATTCCCTGTTGCTCAACCAGGAAGTCACTTGTCTAGGCCTCCACCCCAGCCTTCTCACAACCCAGCACAGCCTCCTTGTGTGCACAAGGGACTCACTGAGGAGTGAGGGGCCAGAGGGCTCCAGCCAGGCTGGGGCTTGAACCCACAACCCTTGCCACCTAGGGTAGCACCCTTACCACTGGAGTACCAGGGAAGGCTGAAAGCTCAGGCTGCCGTGGGCCCCTTGAGGCGCAGCGGCCAGGCCCCGCCATTGAAAGAGGAAGGCGCCTCCCTGCAAAACAGGGAGAGGGCAGGACTTGAACCCAGGACCTCAGCACCCACACTGAGAGGCCCAGCACCATGCACCACAAGACCTGGCTAGTCCAGCCCCCCACTTCTGGGCCCATTGACTCTTTCCAAGCGGACCCGCACTGAGTCCACTACAAGGGGAGTCCCGCAAAGGCCGCGACGCCAGCCTGCCTCGTGGCACGGTGGCCAAGGCCCTGTGTTTTCAGGAAGGGCCTCTGGGTTTGACTGCACAGGGTGGGCGTCCGCCGGGCCTGGCTTTCACTCTTTCTTTCCCCAGCGGCACTTGCCCAGCCGCTGCGGGCCAAGGACCATCATATTTGTCATGCCGGAGAGGACTTGCTTCAGCCGCCCATGCTCGAGTCTGGAGATGTCGGGCTGGACGCCGGGAGGGCTGCCTTTGCCTTTGTTTCCAGCCACGGGAGCTGCCTGGACATAGCAAAGTCGTGCGGCACGTCGCGCCGGGCTGCGGGGACCCGTCTTCTCCGGCTGCTCAGCAGGGAGCACTGCGGGTCCCAGCGCCTGCGCGAGCCCAGCCAAGGGGGTGCAGAGAAGGGGGGCTCAGAGGCCCCCAGCCACAAGGGAGTGTGGACCCCCAGCCCACACTTCTCAGCACCGTGCCCCGGCCCCGCGGCTCTGGGCAAGACCTGGGTTTGGGGGCAGCAGCGGCTCGGGCTGCCCTCGGGGAGCCGAACAGCCGTGTCCTGCAGAGCGTGAGATGTGGGGACCCAGGGCAGGCCGCCTGCCCAGATACCCTCCCCGGGGCCTGGCTCAGACCAAGGTCCAGCTGCAGAGCTGCCTCTGGGGCCCCAAAAGGCAAAGGGCCATGAGCCGGGCACGCACTGGGCCAAACCCGGACCAGCACCCCAGGCCTGCTGTCCTCGGGGGGGTCCCAACACCGTGCCCAGGATGCAGCTCACCGCCCCAGCGAGGTTGCGCCGTGCGAAGGCGCAGGAGCTGCGCGAGGGGCGGGCCAGTGACCCCCGCTGTGGGACGCCCTCCTCCGCCCTGCGCTGGAGGCAGAGCCTTGCTCTGGGTGTCGGGGGACCACTGAGCCCAGGGGGCCGGTGCTCCCCGCCCGGGGGCTGCACACGAGCTCCTCTGCCCTCCTGGCAGGGCCCTGCCTGGTGCTGGATCGCGACCCCCCGCCCGGGCGTGGGCTGGAGGCAGACCCGCCTGCAGCACCCCCTCTCCCAGCCCTGGTCCAAGGCAGAAAGAAAGTGGCACGGCCCCTCTGCCCATAAGGGAGCCTTGCTCCTGCCCTGGGCCTGCGTCCGAGAGCCGGGGATCCCTGCAGGGAGCCGGGACCTGCCTCTCGCTGGGGAAGGACCCCCGGGACCCCTGCTCGACTGCAGACCCGCCCGGCTCTGGGGGCGCTGCTTGACCCCCAGGCAGAGGCAGGGCTCTGCACCAAGCCTGCCCCTGCCCTCACCTGCCCAGGCTCTGCCCAGAGGCCTGGGTGCAGCAAGACCTTGCTCCTGGGCTGCGAGGAGCTCAGCGGCCCGCTGTGAAGGCGGCACCTTGCCAGGCACTAATTGCAGCCCTGGCTGCAGCCTGTGCCTCGTTGAGGCTCTGCGCGGCTCGCTGGCCCTTCAATGGAGGCTGCTGCAGCCGGGCCTGGTTAGGCACTAATTGCAGCCCTGGGTTCAAGCCCTGGGAGAAGCTGGGCTCCCTGGGGGTTGCTCCTGCCCCTGCCTGCTCGGCACTAAGTGCATTCCCCCCCACTTGTTGCAGCCCTGGCTGAAGGCTCAAGGCGTGCAATGGGCTCACCTGAGCCGAAGCTCACCTCGCCTCTGGGCCTGGCCCCAGCTCCTCCTGCCCCGGCTCCAGCGGGGCTCTCTGCCCTCTGCATGAGCTCCCTGCCTTGGGGCAGGGGGTGCAAGGCCGGGGTGCGGGGTGGCAGTGGGGTTAGAGGATCAGCTTTGACGCCGCACTCTGGCGCACAGCAGCGGTGCACCCCGCTTCTCTTCCAACTCACCCAGACATTGTCTGAGCTGCTAAGTGGAGCCGGGACTGTCACCAGGTCGGAGGCCTGGGCTGTATGGCAGGGGGTGGCAGAGGCAGGGCAGGGTCTCCCACTCAGGTGGGGAACAAAGCACAGAAGAGACAAGCCCAGGGCCCCCCAAGCGTGTCGGTGTCGGAGCCCAGCTCCTCAGCCCCGCGCAGCAGTCCCCTGCTCATCCCCCCCCGGCTCCCCACACCACCGGGTGGGAATAAAGACACCGCCCCCAGCTTCCTATTTACACCGCTTTACTTTTAATTTTAATACTGTCCAGAGTCCCAGTAAAATAACATCCTTAGTACATACATACAGCGGAGGGCAGGGGCGAGGGGAAACCAGTAGCAAAAAAAACCCAGGACACCTCAAAACCCAGCACGTTTCTCAACAGAAGAGGACAGAAGCCAACGGGCACACGGAGAAGGAGGGTCTAGGCTAAGGGGAAGCGTGGCCATGGCAAGGGCCGGGGCGGTTGGGGAGGCTCTTAAACCTGTGGCTACAGGAAAAAAAAAAAAGGTGAGGTAATGCAGTCTTCCCCTGTTGCTACAGCGGGTTGTACCCTGAATTCGTGGGATGGTACGTGGGGCTCTGGTGCCCGCTCGTGGTGTGGTCGTGCCCATATCGCTGCACCGTCCTCATCAGGCCCTTGAAACCTGGATCTTCTCCGGCTCAGATCTTGCAGCTGCAACAGCATCGACCCCGCTGCACGCGTCAGCTCCCAGGGTGCAGCCGTGGCCGAGCCCACGAGGCTGGGATGGCGTGCTCCTCCGTGCCGCCCCTGCCCGGGAGAGGGGAGCCGAGCTGGTGGAGGCCCCGGAGCGATGCCGGGATCAAGGCTGCGGTGTGATAGGGCTGAGGTCAGCCGCCCGGCGAGGCTGGGACAGGAGGCTGAGGCTGGCAGCAGCTCGTGGCACGGCGCCGCGTGTCCTCGCTGCAGCTAAAAAGAACGGCAGCGCCAGCTTGGACGGAGGGGCAGTGAAGGTGGGGGGGATTGAGAGAGAGAGAGAGGAGCCCAAGTGGGGAAAGTCAGTGGGTGGTGCCTCAATCACTTGGCCCAGCCGATCTGGAACAAGATCCAACCGTGGCCTGTCCAGGATTGGGTCCGTGGGCAGGCCAGAATCGGGTCGCTCACGGAGCCCTGCCCTGCTGCTGCACCCATTGCTACGCCAGGTAATGCCCTGTCCTTGCTGCTCCCCTCTGCACCCCTGCACCAGGGTCCGGACTAAAAATCCCAGGGCTGGGGGTCCAGACCCCACCGGATCCGGGTGCTGCCGAGCCCCCCAGGGCAGGCGCCCACATCCCGCAAGCCTGGGCTGGCACCTAAGGGATCGCTGCATCCGCAACAGAGGTAGGGTCCACCCCGCTGACGGCGGGGAGATGGCACGGCCGGCCTGGGGCGAAGGGGGTCACCTGGATACAGCCGCTCAGGACCCCGACTCACGCAGACCTCCAGTGGCTGGTGGGGTCTGGGTGGTGAGCACCGGGTGGGGGAGCCCAGTTCTCAGTGGACTCGTGTCCCCAAATCAAGAGCCTGGGGCTGGGACCCCGTCAGCACCAGGGGACAAGGGGAAGCACCTGGGCCAGGGCACTGCCAGCTGCCGCAGCGACTTGTGCCACACCTGAGTCCCTCGAGGCCCCTTTGCCTCTTGCCGGGAGGCTGCTGAGCTCCGGGGGCTTGGGATTTGCCAGGGGAAAAAAACCAGCAACAGGAACGAGCCAGAAAAAATGCTCCCGGCATTGCTCCGCTCTGGCGTGGATGCCTCCCCCCGGCCAGCACCGGCGTTTCAACTGAGACCCAAAATTGAAGTGGGGGAAGAGGGAAAAACCTTGGAAAGCTTCAGAGAGAAAGAAAAGCCTCAGTTTGTCATAAATAAAGGAAGGTTTCACCCCAAACCCTGGGCAATGCAGGGGCCTGAGGCCCCCGAGCAAGACTGAGCTGTATGAGCCTGAACGCCCCCTTGGTTTAGGAGATTTAGGGGCCGAAGCAAGGTGCAAACATGGCATTTCCAAGGGCCTGGAGCTGGGTGCTTGGGAGGACTGCTCCAGAAGAGCCTTCCCCGTCTGCCTTCCTCCCACTCGTTGCCACCCCAGGCAGTCACCTAAATCACTTTGGAGAGGGTTCCCTCTACAGCCGGGCACCTTCAAGCCCCACCTCTGCTTTAGTTAGTCTATAAGGTGCCTTCTGCCTGACCTGGGAGTGACAAGCGCTCGCGGCTCCCGGGAGCTGGCTGCCCGGCCAAGCTGCCTGCGGTGCCGCTGAGCCTCTCCCAGTCCTTAGTCCTCGTCTTCCCGGAAGGGGCACGCGTGCAAGGGCCCAGAGGCTGCTCCGTGCAAGGGGCTTGGTGGCTTCAGAGAGGAGAGGAGAGCGGCGGCCGCGTCCCACGGGCAGGGGGCGAACGGGGCAGCAGCTCTTTGGCGACTGGCCTGATGCTGGTGCCAAATCCGCGGGAGAATCGGCATCAGCAGTCGAAGGGGGAATTGTCCCACAGGGGCCTGAAGCTTCCCAGGGAAGCCAGCACCCCTCTGCCCGTGGGGAGGACCAGGGTGGGGGAGATACCCAGCGAGGTACCCCTGGCCAGTGCCAGGTGCACCCCGGAATCAGCCGCCCTCCTCCCCATCCCTGGCCTGGTCTCTCTTCCTCCTCTTCTCTCATTTCCCCAAGTCCCCCCCTCCCGTGTGCAGCTCCATAACAGTCATCTTCCCCCCAGCGATAATGAAGCGCTGCTCCGCTCCCCCCCAGCGCCGATGCCGCCCAGCGCCAACGAAGCTAGTCATTAACGGATTAGCCCGTCACCATAATTAGGGGCCTGGCGGTGCACACAGCAGATCCCACGAGTCCTTCTGCCTCCCCAAGTGGGGCGTCCGTCCCCCCCACCCCTCTCTCCTCTGCTCTCTCTCTCTCACGGCCTCTCTACTTTGGTCCAGAGGGGAGTTTCCAAAGGCGTCTTTATAACTGAGCTGAGATTATTTATAGACTCGGGTAGTAGTGCCGATAGGTGAGCGAAAGCATGCAGCTGAGACCTAAAGATTAAGGCTTTTGCTTGAAGCGTTCTGGTCCAGTTCCCATCGAAAGAGCCGCGGACCCGGGGCCTTCTGAACATCTCCACCTCCCGGGAGACCTCGGGGGCGAGCGAGGGGAATCGGGGAAGCCCCTCAGTTGCCTCCCCGGGCAGAAAATCCCAATGTGCTTCAGTGAAAGGGTGGAGACAGCCCCCGCGGCATTGCAGAGCCCGGGACGCAGCCGGCGGACGTTGGCTGATGGCTGCTTCCGAGTTCGTGGACAACGGGAGCTCGGCTGAGCATGGGAGAGGCGCCATCCCAGCACCCAGGGTCCAGCAATGCAAGCGGCTCCAGCCTTGCTGGACAAGCCTTCAGCAGGGCCAACCCCGCGGGGAAGCAGCCAGCAGCAGAGCTGTCCAGAGCATGGAGGGGTCAGGCCTCAGCAGGTCCGTCCCCGCGCCACCCCGACGCTGCAGGGTCACAGAAGAGGGAGAGCGCGTGGAGGCTCCCGCACTGCGAACGGCCCCTTGCTGTGCTCCAAGGATCTCGTGCGTCTTCTCCCCCAAAACAAAACGGACCCAACTGTCCCGGCCAACAGTCACAGCAATGCAAAAGTTCCTCCTTTGTTAGTTGAGCATTGAAACAGCTTCTTCTTGGTTTCCCCTTTCGCTTATGAGCAAGAGCGTTGTTCCCGTGGACGTGCGATAGCCCGGGGGGCTCTGCAGAGCTGCCCCCGTAGCCAGAGACAAGGCAGAGGTTGCATTTCTGGCGGCGGCTCAAGCCTGAATTTTCTCCACGGATTTGTCGCTCACGGTCGGCACCACCATGGGGCTGGGGATGTAGTTGAAGGGAGTCACCCGGGCGGCCCGGCTCGGGGAGCTGTGCCTGCTGGAGGGGAAGTGCCCGACGGAGCCGGCTGGCGCCTCGTGGCTGAAGGAGATGGGCACGGCGCCTTTGCCAGGAGCCAGCCCCTCCGCGTCGCAGCTCTTGGGCATCTCACGGGTCTCGAGGGTGGGGGACGTGCTGGAGTTGGTCTTGGTGGTGGAGAAGTCCTCGGTCTGCACCACGGCGTCGCTGGTTTTCCGCTGGGCGGGGGGCTGGGAGCCCGGGGCGGCCTCCACGGTGTTGACCAGCGGCAGGGCCGAGGAGGGGAGGGTGCTTTTGAGAATGTGCGGGATGTCTTCATCCCGGATCCTTCGCCAGGTGCCTTTCATCATCATCATCTTCTGCTTGTCCGGCTGCCCCGGGCTCCCTGCTGGGCTCCTGGAGGGCAGCGCGGGGGCCTCTTCGTTCTTCCTCCTCTGGGCCAATGCCTCGGAGCAAGGGGACGGGACGGCGGAGGGGCTGCCGGTCCTCTTGATGAGGCTGATGTTGGGGGATGACGAGTAGCGCTTGAAGGGCTCGGGCGGGCGGGCGCCGGCCTTCACGGGCAGCCTGGAGGGGCTCTCGGAGCTGGTTCTCCTTGGCGGCCTCATGCCAGGGGCCGCTTTGCCGTTGGCCGGGGTCCGGGGCACGGCCGGGCGTGGGTTGGGCCCCGCCGGCTTGGCCGCCTTGAGCTCGTCGCACCTGGAGGAGCAGAGGAAGACGGCCGGCAGCCCGGCCCGGCTCCTCTTGGGCGAGGCGCTCTGGGACAGCGAGGACACGGACTCGGAGGACGACAGCTCGGCGCGGTGCCGCAGGACGAGGCTGGACGACTCCTTGATGAAGGTCAGCTGCCGCAG
Organism: Alligator sinensis; assembly: GCF_000455745.1. Lineage (NCBI taxonomy): Eukaryota > Metazoa > Chordata > Crocodylia > Alligatoridae > Alligator > Alligator sinensis. The sequence continues at coordinate 692,446 of NW_005841880.1, forward strand.
GAAGCCCGAGCGGGCCGACTCGCTGCCCGCACCGGCAGGGGGCTGCGGCTCGACAGCGGCTTCCTGGCCGGCTTCTGCATGAAGGGGATGCGGACGGGCGACTTCTGGGTCTTGTGCTGCTTGCTGCCCGGGGGCTTCTGGGGCGGCGCTCTGGCGGGGGGGCCCGGCGGAGAGATGCCGCCGGCTTTCCCCCCCGGAGAGGGCAGCTGCTTGGCGAGCTGGGAGGGAGACCCCAGCTTCTTCTGGGAGGGCTGGGACGGGGTGGAGGTGCGGGACGAGCCGGAGGAGGGGGCCTTGCCGATCCTGGCCGGGGGGGTGGCGCTGCGCTTGGGCAAGCTCAGCTCCGGCATCTCCGAGGTCTTCCCCAGCCGGTGCAGGCTCCGCGACCGCTGCTGGCTCAGGCTCAGGGCCTTGCCGGGAGCTTCGGGCTTGGAGGCGCCCGTTTTCTTCGGCGTGGCACGGGGGCTGGCCACGTCCTTGGCCGGCTTGGGCATGTAGATGACCGTGCGGCCCCGGAAGACCACCGGCAGGTTGGGCATGGACTTCTGCGGCCCCAGGCTTTTCCTGCCCGCGGCGGCCCGGGCGTCAGCCACCTTCCTGCCCGCCTGGGAGGCCCTGCCGTGCTCTCTCTTCTCTGCCTCCAGGCGCCCTCCGCTCGCCGCCCGCTGCTTGTCCTGCCTGTCCAAGGAGAGCTGCAGGGGGGAGGCG
>NW_005841880.1:696570-700709 GCF_000455745.1 Alligator sinensis
GTTCTCCCCCAGCCGGTGCAGGCTCCGCGACCGCTGCTGGCTCAGGCTCAGGGCCTTGCCGGGAGCTTCGGGCTTGGAGGCGCCCGTTTTCTTCGGCGTGGCACGGGGGCTGGCCACGTCCTTGGCCGGCTTGGGCATGTAGATGACCGTGCGGCCCCGGAAGACCACCGGCAGGTTGGGCATGGACTTCTGCGGCCCCAGGCTTTTCCTGCCCGCGGCGGCCCGGGCGTCAGCCACCTTCCTGCCCGCCTGGGAGGCCCTGCCGTGCTCTCTCTTCTCTGCCTCCAGGCGCCCTCCCCTCACCGCCCGCTGCTTGTCCTGCCTGTCCAAGGAGAGCTGCAGGGTGGAGCCGACCGACAGCCCCGACACGAAGGAGAGGATGGAGTCGGACTCCGAGGACGGCTCCCGGGACAGCGAGGCGGCCGCCTGGTGCAGCCAGGTGACGATGGAGTTGGCGCCTTCCTGGATGGCTTTCCACTCCACGCTGTCCAGGTCCGAGCCCCGGTCCGAGGTGGGTTCGTCCTGCCGCGGCTCCGGCTTCCACTCCTTGCCACCGGCACCGCTCTGCGGGTTGGCGCCTTTGAGCTTCTGCTTCCGCTCCGCGTTCCTGCGCCGGGCCAAGTGGCGCCGGCGCTTGGGCATGGCCGAGCCGATGCACTTCTGCAGCAGGTCGTCGTCCGAGTTGACGCTGAGGGAGCTGGGGGAGCTGTCCCGGTCTCTCTCCGGCGCCCGGCTGAGGGCCAGCGCCCGCCCGGCTTTGCCGTGGGCCGGCGCGCGCTCCTCGTAGAGGTCCACGTCGCTCAGGGAGCTGAGCGAGGAGCTGAGGGAGTAGCACGGCGGCGTCTCGTCCACGATGAGGTTGTTCTGCAGCTTGGCTGCCAGCTTGGTCTTGGCCTGGAGCAGCTGCCGGGCGCTCGGCTCCAGCTCCTTCCTGGGGGCCGCGCCGCCCCAGCGGTCCTTCCTCGGAGCCGGCCCCCGCGGCACCGGGCCGTCGGAGTCGTTCTCGTAGAAGCAGTAGACGGCCTCCTCGGTGGGCGTCGTGTGGCACAGGGACTGGAAAGCCAGGCTCCCCGGGGCGCCGTCGGCCTGGGGCTCCTTCCTGGGCCGGACAATGTTGAGCTCCAGGCCGGGCCCGTTCTTCAAGGGCACTGGCCCCCTCCTCCCCTCGGTGGCTGCGGGAACGGGGCTGGCCCGGCTGGAGCCGGCCTTCGGCTTGTAGCCCGCGCCCGTCTTGGTGGGCGTGGAGTGGCTGGAAGACGCCTTCTGGCCCGCGAGGGCGCCCGAGCTCCCCGGCTCGTGGGGCGGCTCCATCGCCTTGCGTCCCGGCACCGGCGGCACGGCCTCCTTCCTCTCCGGCCGCCTCCCCGGGCCACGCGGGAGGTCGGGCTCCTCCTTGAGGGGGTAGCGCAGGGTCTCGTCGCTCAGCGAGGCGGCGCTGGAGAAGTTAACCGGCGTGCCCTCGGCGGAGTCGGTGAAGGAGTCGTCGTCCTTGAAGAGCTCGCGGGGGGCAGAGCGCAGCGGCCGGGGGACGCCCAGGGCCGGGTGGGTGGGCACCAGCATGTACACCGGGACGTGCACGGCCTTCTTGGCCTGGGCGGGCAGGCCTGAGACGAGGGAGGTCTTGACCTTGCGGAAGCGGGAGGGCATGGCCGAGTTGATGCACTCCTTGAGGATCTCGATGTCGTCGTCGGAGGTGTGCTCCGGTCGGCGCCGCTCCTCCCGCCGGTCTTCCCGCTTCTCGTGCGCCACGAAGTTCAGGCCGTTCTTCTCGGGGAAGGGGGGCAGGAGCTTCAGCTCCACGTCCTTCTGGACGTAGTGCTCGTGGAGGGGCAGGGCGCTGAGGCTGGACGCGCAGGAGAAGTTCTCGTTGGGTTTCTCCACCGTGAAGTAGACCATGGAGTCCAGGTCCTGGGGCAGCTGGAACCGCTCCTTGAAGTCGGTGATGTCCATGAACTTCTTGACGTTGTTCTCCCACTGGATGTTGAACTGGCTGGGCTCCTTCTCGGGGGGCGCGCCCAGTTCGAAGAGGGGCGTCTTGCTGCGGCTGGGGGGCATGGTCTGGCCGGGGCTGTCGGGCAGCTCGCTGGGGCTGACGGTCCTGCTGATCATCTCGCTGCAAGGGTCGCTCTGGATGGAGCTGGCGATGGACGGGCTTTCGAAGCTGCCCAGGGAGCTGACGGAGCTGCAGCGGCTCATCACCAGCGGCGTCTCCTGGATGTAGTTCTCCGAGGAGCTGGAGGGGGTGAGGTCCTCCGGGCGGGACGGGGACAACTCCCGCAGGAAGACCTTGTCCCGCTTCGCGAAGGGGATGGCGATGGGCTGGGAGATGCCCACGGGCGTAGCCGGCTCCACCACCACCTCCTTCTCCCGCCTCCCCTCGGCCTCCTCGGCCGACGCGGCGCCCTCGTCCACCTCGATGATCTCCAGGGAGGAGTCGCTGTCGATCTCGTTCTCGCTGTGGCTCTGCCCGTCCAGCACGTTGTCGGCGGACGAGAGGGACGACAGGGAGCTGCAGCGGGAGAAGCAGATGGGGGTGTCTTCCACCGAGTACTTCTGCACCGACTCCTGCGCGGCCGGGGCCGGGGCCGCCAGCTTCTCCGGGATCTTGCTCAGGCTCTCGGAGGTCTGCAGAAGCCCGGGGGGCAGCCAGGCTTGCTTCCTGCCTGGGAGAGTCGGGGGGTAGGAGGTCCCCGGGAGCCCCCCGCTGCTGCTGGAGGTCTTGGCCAGGCTCTCCAGGAGCGGCACGTGCTGGTAGGACGGGGACAGCTTGATGGTGTGGACCTGCGGGTCGGCACTGAGCTGGGACCCGGCCTCCTGCGTGCCCTCGGGCTCCTTGCCCTGGATGCCCGGGCCGGGGAAGGTGACGGTTTTCTTGGCCCGTTCGTGCAGGTCTCTCGTCTCCGGCTTCTCCGGCTCGGCCGGCTCCTTGGCCTTCATGGCAGGCGGCTCCATCTTTTCGGGCCGGCTGGAGAGGATGTTCTTCAGGTCCAGGCGGCTGGGCCTCTTCTGGTACCGCTGCAGCTCCTCCTTGTAGCCCAGGAAGGAGGCGCGGGTGCAAGGCTTCATGTGCTCCTTGGTGCAGTAGCCGTCGCTGGTGCTGCCGCTGTTGAGGCTGACGGTGGACAGGCTGGTGTAGGCCGTCTTCAGCCGCAGCAGCGTGCGCGCCCGGCTCAGGCTCTCGCGCTTGGCGAAGCTGCCGGCGTCCGAGAGGCGGCACGGGGAGCAGGACTGGGCCCGGGCCTCGTGCACCTCGTCGGAGCCGTACTGCCAGTCCAGACCGTGGTCCTCGGAGCTGAGGCTGAAGCTGTCGTCCGAGGACGTGTGCAGGGTGGAGATGTCCTCCACCAGCTTGTCGATCTTGGCCACCGTGGTGGAGATCTTGTTGGCCAGCTTCTCGGCGGCCAGCGAGACGTCGTCGGTGGGCGCCGGGGGCTTCTTGGGCTCGGCCGGCTTGCCGCTGTCATCCTTCTCTGGCTCCGGACCCCTCCTCTGGGTGACGGCCCGGGGCAGGGCCTGTCCCTGGAGGAAGGAGGAGTTGAGGAACATGGAGAGGACGGAGGCATTGCCCGTGTCCACGCCGGTGGAGACGTTGGGCACCTCGTCGTCGTCGAAGCAGCCGGAGTCGGAGGCGTAGTCCTTCACCAGGCTCTCCATGTGCCTCAGCGGCTTCTTCACGCTCTGGCCCTTGAGGCTCTGCTTCTCCATGCTGTCGAAGGTCTCGGCCAAGTGCTTGGCATCCAGCTCAGCCTCCAGCGCCTTCTGCTTGCGCACGTAGAGGGAGGGCATGCAGGAGCCCGGGGAGATGACGGTGGCGTCCTTGTACTTGGGGGGCCGGTGGGTGAGCAGGTTGCGCAGCGCGGCGGCGCTGCCCATGGCGATCATCTTGTGCTTGGAGTGGATGAGGTTGCGCAGCATGCTCACGGCGCCCAGGTCCCACAGCAGCTCCTGGTCCTTGGGGCTGCGGGCGGACAGGTTCCAGAGGGTGCCGCAGGCGTTGCTCACGATGGTCAGGCTGTGCGACTTCAGGTGCTGCAGCAGCGTCTGCAGGCAGTTGTGATCCCGCAGCACTTGCCTGCAAGACACGGAGGCGCCGTCAGCCGGCTCGCCCGGGGCGGGGGGGGAAGCCACCCACCCCGCCC
>NW_005841880.1:700730-705924 GCF_000455745.1 Alligator sinensis
GGCGGCGTCAGCCGGCTCGCCTGGGGCTGGGGGAGAATCCCCCCACCCCGCTCTCCACTTCCGCTCCGTGCGTCGGGGGGTAAGGAGGGCGCTGGCTGCAGCCCAGGCCGGGGATGCGGACCGGGCTCTGCCAGTGCTCCCGCTGGGACTTCAAGCCTAAAGGGTCTTGCCCCTCTGCTCAGGTCAGCCCAATTGCCGTATTTGGGGTCGAGAAGGAATTTTACCCCCGGGTCAGACTGATGTGCACGGCAAGGGGGGGGTTGCTCTGCTCTGTAGAAGGGGCACAGCCTCTACCTGGGGTCCAGTGCATCTGAACCCTTGCAGCTGGCACCACCCTGGTCCTGATGCACCTGCAGCTGCATGGGGCAGGGGCAGGGGCAAGCAACCTGACCTGTAGTCCTCCCGCGTGGCCACGAGGCTGGACACGTTGCGCAGGATGCCGCCCCCGCTCTCGATGATGGCCAGCGAGTTGCTCTGGCACTTGTAGGTGAGGGTGCTGACGAGGAAGCCCAGCGCCCCCTCCACCAAGCAGATGGCTGCCTTGTTCTCCGTGCTGTGGGCCGACAGGTTCCACAGGGCGCTGAGCACGCTCTTCAGCGTGGACTCCTGACGGGACAGACACGGCATCAGCCTCCTGTGTGATGCACGTGGCACAGGGGCGGGCGGCCTGTGCATGGTTGTGTGTGCCCGGGGAGGACTTTGCCCCCCCAACCCCAGCTCCCGGGGGTCTTACCTTGGTGGCACGCAAGGCGCACTGCATGAGCCCGGTCACGCTGCCCACCTCCCGGAGGATCTTCTTGCTGTTGATGTCGGCCCGCCACGAGAGATTCCTCAGGATGCTGGACACCACCTGGGGAGGAGGGACGAGCGTGGCCGCATGCCCCGGGCATGACAGCCTGGCGGCGCCCAGCCCAGACGTCCAGCCCCGGACTTCCAGCTGTGCCCAGAGGTGCCCTGAGCTGGCAGTGCCCAGCAGAAAGTAGGACTGGCCCCTCCTGGGGCTCAGTGTGTGGTCCTGGGTCCCACAGGTGCAGGTGTGCAAGGGTCTGGTGCACCGTGCAGCCCAGTCCCTGTACATGCTGGGGTGCGTGGGACCCCCCCCCAGGCCCACCTACCTGGTGCAGCTCCTCGCTCTCCGATGCCAGCTGGGCCACGATGGCCTGCATGCAGCCTCGGCGGGAGCACAGCGTTGCCTGCCACGGGGACAAGCGCGGGGTCAGATCATGCGGGCAACCCTCCCCGGTGCCCTCCGTGCCCAGCCCTGCCACCCTGTCCAGCTGCCTCCCCTTGGTGAGCCCCTCCAGTGCTCAGCTCCCCCTGAAACGGGCACCTTGTTCACCACATCCCCGAAGGTGAGGTTGGTGAGCGCCATGCCCGCGTATCGCCGCAGCGCCAGGTTGAGGGGGTCGCTTGTCATCTTGTGCATCTCGTAGTCCACCTGCAGCAGCTCGGCGACGGCCTGCAGCCCACCTGGGATGGTGCGGGGGGAGAGCGGACTCAGGCCCGGAGCCAGGCTGGAGCTGGGCCCACGGCAGGGAGGCCAAATACTTCCATCTGCATTGCCCCTACGGCCCCCCACCAGGAGGCAGGGGCACAGCCCTAGGTTTGGGCTGCTCCTGAAGGCCGGGTGGCACTTACCCAGCTCGTTCATGGCTCGCCGGTACTCCTCGTCGAAGGACAGCTTCATGACGGCGCAGGTGGCCTGGCAGATCTGCGGCTCGATGGGCACGGGGGCTGCAGGGAGAGTGGAGGCGAGTGAGGCCGGCAGGGACCGGGGGCCCAGCCAGCAAAGGGCAAGGAGAGGGGCAGGGCCAGGCTCCGGGGGCCCCATCGGCACCCCGGATCCCCCCCGTCTGCTCGCCCCTCCGGGAGAGCACGCACAGCCCCAGGCACCGCACGTGCTCCCTCCCACACGCCTGCCCACGCAGACGCACGCGGTGCAGACGCACGCTGGGGTGCGATCCTGCTCGCACGGGTGCCTGCGCTCAGAAATCACACGCATGCACCGACACCCACAGGCGTGCACGCACACAGTTATATGCCGGCATGCACGTATTCATATCCCCCTTGCACACAAGAAGCCCGTCTCTCCCACGCGGCCGCCCTGGGGTCCACTCCCCTGCCTCCTCCCGGAGATCCCCAGCGCCCGCTGCTAGAGCCAGCCTGCCCCGTACCCGCGCTGCCCTCGGGGTCCTTGCCCCCGTCCTTGCTCTGCATCTGCAGCCAGTCCCAGCAGGTCTCCGAGTAGGAGCGGATCTGCTCCAGCACGTGCAGCACCCGCATCTCCCGCTTGGCCTGGCCCTCGTCGGGCTGCGAGAAGACGATGTTGTGCAGGGCGGCGTTGGCGCGCATACGGGCATCCTTGCCCCCACTCCCACCGGGGCTCTGGGGCGCGCCCGGGTCCCGTGCCGCGTCGTGGAGGATTTGGAGGAGCAGCAGGAGGCAGCCCGACTTGCGCATGGCCAGACAGCTCTCCTGCGAGCTGGACATGGCCAGCAGCGTGCGCGACATGTCGTCCTTGTCCCGCGTCGCCAGCATGGACAGGAGCCAGAAGACCACTTCCACCTGCTGGGGCAAGCGCCTGCTGGGTCACGGCATCCCCCTGCCCTCCTTGTAGCCCCGCTAGCCCTCGCCCCCCACACGACCCACCTCCCTTCCTCTTAACCCCCAGCCCCATCACCTCCAAGGGACCCAGCCCCTCCTAGCACCCACCCCCAAACCAGCACTTGGAGGTCGGTAACACTCGTGCCAACCACTGGCTCGGGGATACCTGGTCATGGGAGTCGAGGGCGCTCATCTCCCAGCAGGATCGGGCCCGAGGCGGGCGGCAGGGACCCGGGGGGGTGGCCCCACCTCTGTGGCATCCCTACCCCGCCACGGCACTGCCCATGGAGTCTGCCAGTGCCTACCCATCACCCCACGTGGCAAAGGACCTCAAGCTGGCCAGATGCAGCGGGCTGCCTTGTGTCAGGAGGAGAAACTGAGGCACAGAGAGGGGAGGTTTGCATCCCGCAGGCAGCATCTAAATGGCTGCTGCTCCCTTAAATAGCTTGCGGGTCTTCGAGGGGCGCTCGCTGTGCTCAGCACCCCGGGCGCCCTGTACAGCAGCAGAGTCGGGCCTGGGACATGAGCAGCGAAGTCCCCCAAGGCCATGCAGCTCCTCGGATGCTGGTCCCCACAGTCCGGGGACGCCCTCCAGGGCTGGCACCGTTACCTTACTGCTGCCCGCGTGGCTCGCCCCGTCCTCGGGATGCGTCGGGACATCCAGGCTGCCATCCCCCTCCAGGCCTTGCAGCTTCCCGCACAGCTGCAGGGGCAGACACAACGGGGAGGAGCTCACGACTCGGTCTGGGACACACTGCAGCCCCCCGGGGCAAGGGCGGGCGGCCGCGGCCTGTCTGGCTGCAGCACCGAGCACCCGCTGAGCCAACCCGGGCTGCCGCCACCTACGTCCCCTCCAGCTCCTTCGTCCCATGAATGACCCGGACCGATGTCCGCTCTTGTTGGGGCAAGGGGGTTCAGTGCAACGACCTGCCTCCAAAGCCAACCAGGCTAGTTGCTGCGCGTTTAGTCAGTGCTTCATTAATCAAGTACTGAATTAAACGCACGGTAACTACTGTGCTTTAACGAAGGTGTGGACGTGCACTGCATGGCCATTTGAGCTCCCGGCTGCGAGCCCCGATCAAACACAGCCGTGTCGTGTAGCGGGTATCCACACCGCCGCAGCGGCGCGGGAAGACCGCGGTCATCTCTGTGCGCTGTGTCTGGAGTCCTGCCTGCCTCGGTACCGTCGCGTTTTGCTTAAGGCCATATTTCTATAGCAAAGCCACAGGGGTTTGCACCGTCCCGCGGGGATTTGAACCGCATCCTGATTTAGGACGTTGTCGGTTTTCTTCCTAACGATGCTACGGTATTGTGCCCTATCGCACGGCGGTTTCTTTATGCACAATTGTTATTATAATGCTGAGGGCATCTCTCTCTCCCCGCTCGACAGGCCCCTTCTTGGAAAGCCAGCACCCCTGCTAGAAACGGAGAGGCTGTTCTCGGAGCCACAGGCTCAAAGAAAAAGAAAGGGACCTCAGGAGCTCACATCGAATCCACCCCCTGCTCCAAAGCAGGAAATAACCCCGTATTTTAATAGTCTGCTGAAAATACTAGTATTGCCTTCCTCCTAGAAGGCAGCTCCTTTCACGACTCAAGCCGGGGCGTGCTCTCCCCCGATTCGGGAGGAGCTGTCATGTCATGGCAGCATCTTTTACATCAGAAAGAACCACTGTAGTATTTGGGAGGAGATGGGAGGGTTTCTGGCACGGAGGCTGCGGTGCGCGCCACGCGACCGCAGCGCCGGGAGCACGGCAGCGCGGCTCTTTAAAAGAAAGCCTCGATTGCGCCAGGGAAGCCATCTCCACGCGGGACAAGGGCGTTGTGAGCCAGCCCGGCTGCTTTCGGGGTCGCTCGGAGCGCCCCGGGCTCGCCTCGGGTCTGGCGGGGTTCACGCGCGTGGATCCAGCCCTGGCGGCATTAATACGAGGGTCTGGGCTGTGCCCCCGCCTCGGCAAGGGGCCGCAGAGCCGCGCCAAGCAGATGCCCCCGCGGCAGCTCCATGGACTCGGCGCTCCCACCGCCGGCGCGGAGCCAGCCAGCATCCCCCCCTTCCCGTGGCCTACTTCCCGTCTCCATGGCAACTGCCCATTTCACGGTGCCGAGATGCACACAAAGGCTTGGCTCCGCGCGAGCAGAAGCAGCCAGGACCTGACTGCTTCCCCCTTGTCGATCTGCGCCAGGCGGGAGGCTCGGATCTGGGGGGACCGGAGCAGGGGTCAGAGGGCGCCGGGGGACTGGATAGCCTGGGTGGGGCGGGGGGAGCTGCAGGGGGGCACCGGTCAGGGGCTCGCCGCGGCCCCGCTCTGACCTGCGCCCGCTGCACCATCTCGTCGGTGGTCCCGAACCGCTCCTCCATGAGCGCGCGGATGTGCTGCGCCTCGAACTGCAGCTGCTGCCGGATCAGGTCCATCTTCATGGAGAACTGGGGAGGGAGCGGGGCGTGAGCAGCGCCCGGGGCACCGGGACCCCCACGCTACCGGGGCAGGCACTCACCGTCTCGACGTGCGGGAGCTCGTCCAAGCGCTTGGAGAGGCCCTGCAGCTGGGTGTAGTACCACAGCTTCTCCTTCTCCTCCTTCTCGATCCCGCTC
>NW_005841880.1:705989-707539 GCF_000455745.1 Alligator sinensis
CTGGGGGAGCCTAATTCCCCTGCTCCGGGCAGGCAGCCAGGGATGGGGCAGGACGGACGGAGAGCTCAGAGCCGTGCCTGCCCCAGCCCCTTCCCCTTCCCCTTCCCCGCGGGGGCTCTACCTCTCCCTGTCCAGCTCCTCCAGCAGCCGGATGGTGGCCCGGCTCAGGTCCCCCATGCTGTCCTTCTTCTGGAGCGGTGCGGCGTGCAGGGGGCTGCCCTCGGGGCTGTGGCCCGGGCAGGCTGGCTCGGGCGCCAGGGCGGGCGGCTGGAACTTCAGGTTGTAGAGGCTGGTGATGTCCATCTGCAGCGCTGCGCGGGGCGGAGCGGGCACACGTGAGCCAGGCTGTTGCACTCAAGCCCAGGCATCCTAGTTGCTTTCACCCGCCGGACCCCACGCCGAACCCAGGGGTCCTGACTCCCGGGGTCTGCTCCCAGCCCCGGGGCAAAGGGGTACAACAAACCAGCCCCCTCGCCCACCTTTCAGCTGCTCCAGCACGTCCGTCTGTCCGGAGGACACCATGACACGGGCCTCCTGCTCCAGCTTGCCCTGCAGGTGCTTCAGGACTTCCTAGATGTGGAGACGGCGCGGGGTGAGGGCCAGGCTGGCACCAGCTGCAGGGGCCAGGCTTGCACCCCCTCCAGGTGGGGGCTTCTCCACTGCCCTCATGGGGGGTCCCTTGTCTGCAAGCTGCTGGGTGGCCCCGACCCCCCGCACACCCCGGCAGCGGTGCAGGAGCCCCCTCCGGCCCCACCTTCATGTCCGAGGTCTCATTTTCCAGCTTGGAGAGGTGGTTGGAGTTGTCCTCCAGCTCCCGGCGCAGATGCGTGTTCTCCTTCTTCAGCGCCTCCACCTGCCGCACCAGCTGGTCGTACGATGCGATGGAGCCAGACATCTTCAGCTCGTCCAGGGCCTGTGGAGACAGGGGATGGGGATGGAGATGGGGATGGGATGGGTGCGGGCAGCACACCCGCCGCGACGCCCCTTCCCCGGAGAACTGGGCCAGCCATGGCCGGGCTCAGGCCTCGCTGCTCCAGCTCCAGCTCCAGCAGTCTCCCCAGGCACAAGGCACCGAACAGCTGCAGGATCCTGGCACCGGGGGCCACATAAGGGCCACAGCAAGGCAGCCTCACCGCGTCGGGTGCTGCATGAACCCGTGCGGCAAGACCACCCCTGCTGCATGCCAGGGGACAGAGAGGGGAAACTGAGGCACAGGGGACGGGACTTGCCCAAGGTCCCCGAGGACAGAGAATGAGGATGGGAAGCACAAGCCCTAGCCCGTGTCCTGGGCATCAGGCTGCACTGCTGCTCCTCGCAGCACCGGTCAGCTGCAGCCACCTCTCCATCCCCGACCCGGCTCCCAGAGACGGACTCGACCCCCTGGCTCTAGCCACTTCCGCCCACAGCCGTCTCCTCCGTCTGGCCAGAAGACCCCCGGTGTCCCCAGACCCCAGACACCCAGCACCCGTGCCGGGACCCCCACCTGTGTCTCAGCTTTCAGGCCCCCCCCAGCGGTGCGTGGTGGCCCTGGAAGCAAAAGGCCCCTTGCC